>NC_139344.1:417325222-417747722 GCF_055883805.1 Amblyomma maculatum
GCTTATGTCAAATAGACGTAAAATCAGACGTGAACAGGGTCGGGAGGGGGCATTAACGTTTGGGGTAAGGCAACGCTCACGCTATGTATTTAATTTCAACGTAATCCTTCCCCGACTTCAGTTGGTTTGTGATAGCTTTAGATCACGTTCACAGACACTTCTCAGTCGCGATCGCAGTTTAATTCGCTACTAGACAACAAATGAAGAGAAAGCCGGAATATGCATCCTCGGTGGTGCTTAATCAAAGGGTAGAAAAGGTTTGCAGGCCCGAGGCTTCATGACCCACCAGAGTAATTGTGGTTAAAATATAGTCTTCATTCTAAAAATCATATGAAGCCATTCAAGTTTCATCGGATTTCCGCCGTGATGAACTCCCAATGATTTCGAGCTGCGGTATTGAATTGCGTCATGTGGATAGAAATGAGATGAGCAAATATGTGTTTCTGAGTGATACCAGTCCTGTCAAATTATTGTCATTCATTGTATGCTCCCGCCGTAGCTCCGCATTGACTAAGGCCCTAGACTGCTGTGACCAAGGATGCGGGACCGAATCCCGGCGGCGCCGGTGGCTTTTCAATAGAGCAAAACAAGGCCGTGTTTTCTATGCGATATCAATTCACGTCAAAGAACCCCAGGTGGTCAAAATTTTCAAATTCCTCCACAACGGCGTCTCATATAACCTCTGGCTCTTTGGGACGTTAGACCCCATAAACGAAACCAGACCTCTTCTTGTACTGAATGTCCTGTGATCAAAACGACGCAAAGTCCTCGCGGAGATGTTTTATATTCATAATTAATGATACTTCGTAAGATACTTTCACAATACAATGGCATGTTCACTGCAAGTATTGCGGCGGAAAAGCGTAAAACATAGTGCGAAGTGAAGGGAAGTTTTTTTGTTTCCTATTCAAAAAGAAGTTGAACTTGAGAGGTCTCATCACTGTCCGAGTTAGAGAACGTCAACAGCTGTTTCCGTGGTTATTTTGGTTATGGATAGCTTAAAAGTTCATGAGTGTTTCTGATTGCAGAACGCGCGTTCTCGTAAAAGTGAGCACCAACGTCACTGCTTATTTTCTGTAACACCTTATTAGGCGAGGGCACAGGAAACATTTGTGGAATAAAATGGATAAGCATACAATGTACAAAGTGCAAGAAAGAGGCTGCTGTCATTCACACAATCTTTTCCCCTTCTGAGTAAAAAAAAGCATTTTTCTGCTCGACATACAAGTAAAAAGCTTCGCAGGAAAGAAAACGTGTGCTCCAAACGTCCCCCAAGAGGCATCCACTGCCTCCACGCGCCGTCAGGAAACGTTGGCAAACTATGAAGTCGTTCATTTTGCTCTTGGGCTCAGAATGATGTGCACGTGACAAACACGCGCAGGATGTCGCTTGTGCTGCGAATAACTGAACTGTCCAACTCCTTTCCTCGGCCTCCGTGGTGGCGGCTTCGGAAAATCTGCGTTTCGCTCGTTTTTCCACTGCGGCACACAGATGTCGCGATGCGGTTTGCTAGCCGCTTCGCCCCTTCTCTGGCAACTCCATTCCGACTTCATCCCTACCACGTACCGCTTTACCGTTACTCGTACTTCTGCTCGCCTGTCGAGGGGTGCGCGTCGAGCTTGGGGTGAAAAATTGTGCGCTGCCCGAATTCATTTGTTTTGCAGCCGGCGCGTGGCACTGCTCTCCTCTTGTCCGAATGAGTTTTGCTGCTCGCACGTTGACGCCGACGAATGAGGGCGACAGAAAACAAAAAACAAAAGCTACGTTAGTTCCCAGTGCAAGTCTAGGATTGATATACAGAACATTCTGGGCGTGAGCGCCCACAAATCACAGTGTTTTCTCTTCTCTTGGCATCTTAGGCTTTGACATTTGTTTGGATTCGTCTTGCCACGTCTACTTTCGAGATTCCAATCCCGCCTTCACCCAGCCGCAAAATTTTTTTTTCCTTTATGAAAAATGGTCCTCGCACATTCACTCTTTCTATTCTTGAGCGAGCCTTCCGAGCCTGTCTCTCAGAAGGCATGCTTATAGCGTTTTTCCTTTTCTTATGCGGCAGAACGTCATAGCATGCATACGCGGGACCACTGAACTCAAGACATGTGCGCAGTAGTTTCAAAAATAAATAAATGAAATAAATTCCGTCCGAAAACAAATAGAAGGCAGGCTCGCTGATAGACATGTCTGGCCAATTTTCCGAGGTTCCCAGTTCGGCTTTGTTTCGAGGAGTGATGAAAGAGTTGGCTTTTAAACTCTATGCGAGAAGTTGGTAAAAAATATTGGAATCTGAAGCAGCGCTTAAAAGAAAAGAATCATCCAATAGAGGAAATAAGGTTTGTTGTGGGTGTTTTACATTTTTTTTTTCACCGTTCTTTATGGTATACTTCAAATATCTAACCCAGTGTATGCTGGTTAGCATGAATAACGTGGTTTCCTGCAAAATAAGAGCGCTATTACACCTTGATGAAACGAAACATTGCTTCTTAAAGCGAGGGCTCCATTACACTAGGTTTAACCAAGGTCACTTGTTGGGACAATTTCACTTTGAAGCCAGCAACTTTCAGTCTGATTTAAAATTAAGTAGGCCACGTAACATTGTATTAACCAACAATCCCAACGGTCTTTACTTTTATCATTTGTCCGTGACGCTCAGCAACAAACGTAACAAATCCAAACAGATATATCGCTCTGTATCTAGGTTTAGAGCAACTAAACTTCCACAATTTGTCGCAACACTTAAGCCTAAACAAAGGCACGGTTTTAATGCCCCTACCTCTGACTACCACCATATTCATGTGTTTAATCATGACAAAAAAAGTACATACTTAATCTGCACTTTTGTTTACATGGAACCGCATTTTAACCGTCTTCTCTGGACTGTTGCAGACGGGTCCCGCTGCCGCTTCTACTGGGTAAGCAACAGACTAGCGAGCAATATGCAAGACCTAGTGAGCCCTTATTGGAAAGGTCTAGTGAATGCATTTCATTCACTTTATTGCTTTCCTTCGTAGGAACGCAAGAATAAAAGCTTGTACAGCTTGTCTTGGTCACGATACGTATCTGATTAGCAATATGGCAAGATGGCGGCCAGTTATACTGGTACATTATAAATAAACAGCAAGTAATAGAGTAGCAGACAATATGCAGACCAAGTGACGCAAACATAAAAATGAAAAAGATAGTACGATGCCAATGAAGTAGCAATATATCCCAGTCGAAAAAAAAAACTACAAAACTGTGTCAAAAATACGGCAAAATATCCTGTAGTTCTGTTGTAACCATCATATTTTTCTGTAGTTCTGTAGTATTTTTGTAGTTCTGTAAGTATTCTGTAGTATATATTTATTGTCTGTAGTTCTGTAGCACTCTTCTGTTGTAACTACAGAAATTTATTATGTTACTACAGAATGTTCTGTTGTCACAACAGGTTTCCCGTCGAAAACCGCACAGAAATTCTCTCGTAACAGCAGAAAATTTTCTGCACTTTTTTCCGACTTGGTATAAACAGCAGTGCTCAGCAAAAATGAGTAGCATAAAAATGGGAGGCTGATGTTGGCATTCTACTATCGTGTTTACATACATTTTTATAGGGAGGATTGAAATCTTCGTGATATATCAGTTCATTGGACACAGTTGCGTGTAAGTAAGGAATTGTTTGTCACAAGGAGTACTAGTAGTTAATATGAACCAGGTAATGGAAGCGTAAAGCAAGACATCCGTATACTTTGAAAAGCTGGGCCATGTAAAAGAACCCCAGGTGGCAGAAAATTCTGGAGCACTCCACTGCGGCGTCCCTCATAATTCAGCCGCTTTGGAACGTGAAATCCCATAAACTATAATAATAATAATAATAATAATAATAATAATAATAATAATAATAATAATAATAATAATAATAATAATAATAATAATAATAATAATAATAATAATAATAATAATAATAATAATACTTTATTTTTCCTTTACTACAAGGAAAGGAAAGGAGCAGTCGCTAAAACCTGCTTCGAAGAGCAGCTTCACGGGGCGGCTGCCCCTGCATATGACGACATTTCACAGCAGAGAAAGTCCCGCCCAATCAGTGAGTAAACAATCAATGGAGAAATAATTAGACTACAAAAAAGCACTAGGTAAATCAGGAAAAATACATGAAAATAAAACAGAAACGCCGCAAGACAGAACACCTAACTTAAAATATGTATTTATAGAAACATTTCGCGGATTAATTTAATGGGAGGAAAAGAGAAATCTTGACCACTATTAGCAAAGTACTGATTTAATATGGTAGGAAGCCTGAAGCGAAGCATCTGCCTGCCATAGTTCGTCCGACAAGCTGTAACGTGCCAATGCTCCGGGTTACGGGTGTTGTATGTTTTTATGTTGTCTTGAAGCGCTGCTATGAGTGTTAGTGTGTTGTCTTTTTTACTGATGCCTTGTTTATATAATCGCAAAAGCCTGTAGTTATACAAAGATGTTACTTTAACTATTTTTAGCTGCTTAAATATTGGTCCTGTATGTTCGAGGTAAGAAGCTTTAGTAATATTTCTTATTGCACGTTTTTGAAGGAGTAGTAACTTTTTAATGTTTTCTGGTGTTGTTGTTGCCCATACTAGCAAGGAGTAGTTCAGAATAGACGAAAATATTGAATTATAAAGCATAATGTTAATAGTGAGTGGAAATACACGGAAATGTCGGCGTAGAGAACCTATTGTGCGTGATAATTGGTTGACTAAATATTCTATGTGAACATCCCATGTCATGTGCTCTGAGAAGTACACGCCTAACGTTTTCACAGAGTGAGCAATTTCTATTTTCGTGCCACTGAGTACAAGAGAAGGCAGCTCGAATGTTTTATTTCTGGGATGGAAGAGAACGGCTTTTGTTTTGAAAACTAACCCTATTTTATGCAGCACATGTGCCTTATGCTACTTACACTAGTTGTATCCCTAATAAAGTTTACCCTAGCAGGGAGTGTACATCATGTGCATGAAATGGTAGCCATTAAACGTGGGCTCAGGCCAGTGCCTGCTCGTTCATAAAAACATGGTATTCGTACTGTTCAGAGTTGTTCTCTCTTGGTAGAAGAGTCCTTCTTAACTGCATTTGAAGGTTACACATGAACGGGGCTTACATGAAGTCTGGCAAGGCACTAAGCTTGCGCAGCATCAGTACTGGGGGCTGTTCAGTCCCCGTATGCCTCGATTTGGTGAGCATATGTTTAGCGGGCACGGATGCTCGCCGTACAAGGATAGGTCTAGATCAAGTGCTCCAGGTCAGCGGAGTTGGCAGGGCAGTTGGGCTGCCAATCCTGGTTCGGCGCGATCAAGTCAAGATGTTCGGTGTGTACGCTGCACCACCTCGTGCCTTGTGCGTGAGAACTTGGGCAGGGTGAGAAGACCGGAATGAATCGGAGGAGTAATTTCAGGGACAAGCTCCCGCAACAATCCTCTATCCCCGCTCATGTTTAAGCCGTTTGATGACCGACTCCTGTATGATGAGAGAGATTGGAGAGCAGTAAGGGTGGTCCGAGTTTGACGGCTCACATCAAGGCTATGCCAGCCGTCTTCCTCTATCTGCGCTGCAGTGGCCTCGTGGGCAGTCCTGTTCCCGGTCCCTTGTGCGTGATGTCCCAAGTGTCCAGTGAATCCGTACGGAGACTTGCGAAGTATTTTGCAAGTAGCAAAACTGCTGTTTGAGCGGTGTTGCACTGAGACCTTCTAAGAACAGGCTTTCAGAGCTAGTTTTTATAGCCTCTTGACTGTCGGTGTAGATGTGGATGGTACAGTCAGTTTCTTTGTTGCAGAGTTCAAAGGCCTCGGCGATGACCGTTAACCCAAGTTCAGCTGCGGACTAGTACCTTCGACCAGTTTGGCTAGTGGTGTACAGTTGCGAACCCTCCTGGTAGTAGGCGTTGGCTGCAAGCATGATGCCCGTGTGATCGTCATGTTATATGGCGGCGTCTCTAGAAATGCGGAGATTGGTGTGCTGGTCTTGTATATCAATTACCTGGCGTTACAGATGATCTCTTCCTGGCCTTTTGTGTTGGTTGGAAGTGTTTTAGTTCCGTTACCAGTGTTTCCCTTGCTGCGAACTGCTAAATGCTTCGTCAGCGCCACGTGTGCCCGCCTTCGCTCTGCTCGTCATCACCAAGCGTCACGGCAGCCTCTGCTTGCAGCTTTCCTTTCGTTCTTCTTTTTCTTTGGCTTGGTATAAAAACCCAAGCCACACAATAAACCCAGTTCTTTCTGCCCCAGCCATCAGTCTCGTTGGGCTCTAACGGGTTCGCCGCCGCCGACCCGTTAGCAGGCGAACGCCGGCCGCTGGCGTTTGCAACAGTGGCGACGAGGATTCCCATAACACAAGTGTCTGTCGATAGTATCCAGGCCTCGGACCTTCCTGCAGCCATGGGCCACCACCTGCCTGAGTTCGACGACGTGAAAGATAAGTGGCAATCGTACCTCGTCAAAGTTGAAGCCTATTTCGAAGCTAACCAAGTAACTGACGATGCCAAGAAAAGAGCCTTGCTAGTCGCCGCGCTTGGGTCAAGAACCATTGATATTCTTTGCGGACAAGTCACCCCACAGAAGCCAAACTCTTTGAGCTATCAGTCGAGTTAAGCAAGTACTACGACCCTACGCCGAACGAGATTTCCGAAAGCTTCAAGTTCTTTCACCGGCAACAGCACGAAGGGGAGTCAGTACAAGATTTTATTGTCGAAATACGACGAATTGCTCAGAACTGCAACTTTGCAACAATGCTCGACAGGATGTTGAGAGACCGCATCATATGTGGCGTCCGTTCGAAGAACTTGCAAAAACAATTGCTAGCAAAAAAAGATCTTACCTTAGCTGAAGCGACAGCACTTGCGATAGCATCCGAGCATGCAGAGCTTGATTCGCAGAAGATAAGCCACGAAGAAGCCTCCTCTGACTTGCTAGCATTAAAGATGCCGCGGCGTTGGCGCGCGAAACGGAACGCGAGTGACAAGCAGTGCGAGCGTTGTGGAAACAGCGGTCATGATAATGCCGCCTGCTTGATGCGTCACCAACGCTGTTACAGTTGTGGCACACAAGGCCACTTGGCTCGAATGTGCTGAAAGGAAAGAAACCATTCGGTGAACGTCACAGCGCATACAGAGAGCGATAGCGAAACTAGTGCAGCCCAGCTATGGTCAGTGACTACAAACGAACTGTTGGTGCCACCAATTAGAAAAACTTTCAGCTGGAATGGCATCAAGCTGTTAATGGATGTAGATACCGGATCGCCAGTGTGTGTCATTCCTAGGACAGCCTACGAAGCACACAGTAATCAATGGCCAGAGATGCAGAAACCGACGATTAAATTGTCTTGCTATCTGGGGAGACTGCCGGTACTCGGAGTGTTGCCTATGCGGGTGCGCTATAAGACTGCAGCTGTCGATTGCAACCTCATCGTCTTAGATTGCGAAGGACCCCTACTTTGTGGCCGGGATTTGCTGCAGAAACTCGAAACCAAAGAAGCAGCTGTGCTACATGTTCTGCGTTCGCCACAGGACCGCAGCTTGACCCCTGCTGTACAGACTGCCGTTCTGGAGGACTACGCAGACTTATTCACGGAGGCCCTGGGAAGCATGACAGGTCCACCAGTGCACCTGCAGGTCAAGCCACAAGCACAGCCGAAGTTCTGCAAGGCAAGAAAAGTACCTTACGCTCTACGCGATAAAGTTTCAGAGGAATTGGACAGGCTTGTGGCAGCTGGCATAATATCACCGGTCACTCACGCAGAATGGGCCACACCTATTGCACCAGTTCTCAAGAAAGATGGGCGAGTGCGCATATGTGGAGATTTTAAGGTTACGCTGAACTTAGTGTGTGAAATGGAACAGTACCCGCTGCCAGTTATAGATGATATTTTTGCTCAGTTGGGAGGAGGGCAGCGATTCAGCATATTGGACTTGAGGGATGCCTACAATCAGATTGAGCTAGACGAAGAATCCCGCCAGTTGGCCGTAATCAACACCCAAAAAGGGTTGTTTTGTTTCAATCGCTTGCCTTTTGGAATTCCTTCTGCACCGGCCATATTCCAGAGCCGTATCGAAACTGTTCTGCAAGGCTTGCCCGGGGTACAAGCATACCTCGATGACGTTCTGATTGCGGAAAACCACGATGGCGAAAGCAATCACCTCAGGGCGGTTCTTCCGCGCTTTCGTGAGCATCGCATCAAGCTGCGTGCTGACAAATGTCGATTTCACGAGACGTCTCTCACTTATCTCGGTAACCGTATTGATGCGGACGGACTGCATCCGACTGAAAAAGCTGTTGATGCCATAAAATCAGCCCCCTCCCCCCAAAATGTGAGCGAGCTGCGCTCGTTTCAGAGCATGGTAACGTTCTACAACAAGTTTTTGCCTGACATGGCTACGTTGCTAGCCCCCCTGTACCGGTTGCTCGAAAAGGGTGTTAAGTGGGTGTGGAGTTCTAAGGAAGAAGATGCATTTTCCTTAGCGAAGGAGGCGCTGTCCACGGCCCCGGTGCTCACGCACTTCGACCAGAAACAAGAGCTATTTTTAGAATGCGATGCATCACCCTATGGTGTTGGGGCCACGCTTTCCCATCGCATAGATGGCGAACATCGTCCGATCAGATTTCGCTCGCGCTCGTTAAACGCCGCTGAAAGGAATTATTCTCACATTGAGCGGGAGGCCCTGGCTTTAGTTTTCGGTGTGCAGCGTTTTCGAGACTATCTACTCGGGCGGGAGTTCACGCTCATTACAGACCATAAGCCCTTGTTGGGTCTCCTAAAGCATGACAGGCAAACGTCCGTCATGGCAGCTGCTCGAATACAGAGATGGGCCATTCTGCTTGGCGCATACAAGTATAAGTTACAGTACAAGCCTGGTAAGCCCATGTTCGTCGCGGATGCCTTAAGCCGCCTACCGCTACCATCTCAGCAGGTTCCCGAGGATTCGGAGGACGAGGCAGAGTACGTGTTGACCTTGGACGCCTGGGACCAGCCTGCCGTGCCCCTAAAGGAGTTGCAAGTGCTCACGCAAGCAGACGCAGTGCTCTCGAAGGTCTGTAGGTGTGCCTTGGAGGGTTGGCCGAGGCACTTTGTTATGGAAGGGAGGGAGATGGCGGAATACTCGAAAAGGCGACACGAGCTGTCCGTTAGTCCGAACCTGCTCTACTGGGGCCACCGTGTTGTGATTTATGTAGCAGCCAGAGGAAGATTTTTGAAGTTATTACACGCAGCACACCAAGGGGCTTCTTCCATGAAGACCGTTGCGCGGTCTACTTTCTGGTGGCCCAGTCTCGACACAGATATTAAACGGGTGGCTGCTGGGTGTCAAACCTGCGTTCAAGCGCTTCCAATGCCGCCTACCCACGCACCTGTTAGCTGGCCAGAGACGCAGGAAAGATGGTCGCGGTTGCACATTGATTTTGCGGGACCTATTCAAAACAAGATGATCCTGGTCATCGTAGGCTCGCATAGCAAGTGTATTGAGACCATACCCCTATCCAACGCCACTTCCTGCACCACAGTCAAGGCCCTCCGGACAATTTTCAGTCAGTTTGGTCTACCCCGCACAGTTGTCTCTGACAATGGGACGCCTTTTATCGGTTGGGAATTTGCTCAATTTATGGAGCGGAACGGCGTGACACACATTCGAACACCGCCGTATCACCCACAAAGCAATGGTTTGGCTGAACGCGCTGTACGAACCATTAAAGATGGACTTAAAAGGTGCTCAGAAGGGGATATAACGAAGGCAAGAATATTGTGCAGCTATAGAAGCACGCCGCTACCCTCAGGGCGCTCGCCATCCGAAATGTTGCTCGGGTACAGATTGCGCACGAGACTAGATATGTGCTTCCCGCCCAGGTGCAAGACAGTCGACCAGGCCCAGTCACGGGAAGACGCCGGCTGGAGCTTTGCCCCAGGAGATCCAGTATACATCCGCAACTATAGCAGCGGCGAGAAATGGACGCCGAGCAAGGTCAAGGAAAACACGGGCTCGCGTGTCGTGAAAGTGGAGACAGACAACGGGGTTGTTCACCGTCACATGGACCAGCTCCGCAGAAGAAGCACCGATGCACCCATTGCTGCTTCAACTCCCCCTGTTTGCCCTGGAGTACCTGCGGATCACTCAGGCGTGGAGCTGGAGAGAACGGAGGCTCCCACAGCCAGCGACATTGAGGGTCCGGTGCTGCGGCGGTCAACACGTGTCAGGAGGCCCGTAGTAAGATATGGATTCCAAAAAAAAGGGGGATGCTGCGAACTGCTAAATGCTTCGTCAGCGCCACGTGTGCCCACCTCCGCTCTGCTCGTCATCACCAATCGTCACGGCAGCCTCCGCTTGCAGCTTTCCTTTCGTTCTTCTTTTTCGTTGGCTTGGTATAAAAACCCAAGCCACACAATAAACCCAGTTCTTTCTGCCCCAGCCATCAGTCTCGTTGGGCTCTAACGGGTTCGCCGCCGCCGACCCGTTGGCAGGCGAACGCCGGCCGCTGGCGTTTGCAACATCCCTCAAGAGTGATGTACGGCGGTCCAATATAGGCAAGTGAAGGTTTGCTTCGTCAGATTCGAGTAATGAACCGGTGCCCATTTGGGTGTGTGTCGTAGGCGAGTTTCAAAATTTGGCTGGTGGCGTACCAAAAGTGCATCCACTGGCGGAAGCTGGACGAACCTGTGAAGCTACGTGATGTCGTATGTGTGGGTGAACCGGTTATAACCCTCAAGGCAGAGTTATAAAGTAAGTCAAGTCTCTTGTGTTTGCTGCTGTCAAGCTAAAGTAAGTGGCACCGTAGCGGAGCTTAGCGAGCAGAATTACGACAGTGAGGTGACGCGTTACCTCCGTCCCTGCACCGTCAGTCTTGTTACTAAGCCGCTTCATGAAGTGGAGTGTTGGCTTTCCATTCATATTTTAACTGCTGGATCCAATTTTTAGGAGTACCATATTGACTGATGGGAACGCCAAGTATCAGGAGACGACCTTCTGGGGGTTGTTCGGTGCTTTCACCACAGAAGTGAAGATTGGCGTCCACACCACCTGGCGGGGATGGGTGACGAGAAATTTTGCTTTTCAGGAGATGGAAGCACGCGTGTAGAATGAAACTCGTTGTCAATTGTATGTAGTGCCAGTAGTGTTTCTCCGTTTGTTCTCGCTCTCTGGAAACTTCCTTCGATCGTACGGCGCTGCCGCACAGATGAGGTGAGCCAGCGTACGATTCAAAGCCCTATACATCCATCCATTGTCTTCGAAGCATTGGAGTTTAACGACAGCGGAGCTATCGCATTGAACTTTTAAAGGTGAAGCTTAAACGTCCTCCAATTATCGCAGCTTCCGGAAGTGTGTCCGTGTCATCACAGCAGTCGTGGCTGCATCAATGGCAGCCTCTAGAATCATGCCACAAACGATGAAATCCCCACACTAGTAACATATGAAAACTAGATAATATAATTCTACAAACCGCCACTACCCGCCGCGAGAACTGCCCGCGAATTTCAAATAACACTTTTTTAAGATTAATAATCAATCGCTGCATTTGATCAAAGGTGTTATACTTTGGAAGAATTCTCAAAAGCATTCGTTCTGCACATATAACAAGCTTGTCAGTGGCCCTCGCCATCATTTCATGCTGCCTTTAAAGGTGGAACACAATTTCATCAATTTTTCTTCGCTTTTACTGCGTAGGTTTGGCATCATCAGATGCTAACGTAGAAAGATTGGTTAGTTCGTTTTGGTAAATAAAATTAGATGCTACGAATCCTCCATTAACTTTCAGCACTCAAGACACAGGTAATTCTTAGCCACAAGAATCCTGCACAGAAACACTAACGTTTAATCTGTTTCAGGGCGCTAGTATTAGGTGATTTCGTAGCTAATTCTTTGTTTCCAAGCCACCCTTTAGCCCATCGCAACAACAATCTTAGTTTCGAGCGAATTTTATACAAATCAGCATCTACAACAAAGGGTGCACCTGCTCTTAGCTAAACGCAATAAAAATGCTTATTATGTGTTGCGCCTCACATTACAAGCCTCGACTAGTACTGACGGCAGAGGAGCGATTAAATAACAGAACTGTTCCGAGACGAACAGCCATAATGCCAATAGAACTATTCTGTGGTCTTTTCAAGGTGCATATTGCTGTTCTACAGGCTTGCATCATGCATTTTGTTTCTTGAGCAGTAGGTTTGGCGCCAATATTGTTTTGTTGCTGAAACATTCAATGGAGGCAGCTGCATATGCAAACGACCGTTGGAGGGAAGGCTCGAGATTCTCATATGAGGCTGGAGTCTACTCTCGCATCAGTTTCTTGCGATGGCTTTGACAGTGTTCTAAATATTTTGTAGATTTGTATTTTGTAGAATATTTTGTAGAATATTTTGTAGAGAGGAGTAGTAATTCTTGTGCAGGAGTTTTGAGCATGTGATATCAAATGTTCCCTGCCGCCAGCGAACGCAGGATGTCATGAAAACTTGTGATCTGCTCGAAATTTCTGTGCTCCACAGAACTCATTACATTGTTCCCGGACGTTGCAAATGGATTCTAGCCCCTCCCCCCTCTGTATGCGTGACGTCCATTATTAGGCAGACATCTAGCAAAATGGGATTCTCGCTATTGCACGGGTCATTAACTTTAAACGCCTTCTTGTAGTGACGCCGGCACTATCAGTATCGTAGACTGATCACGTAGATGCTTGTTCTCTTGTTCTCGTACAGCGTACCCCTTGACGTCAGCCAGAAAAAGAAACGATCAAAACAAAAGGCAGCCTTCCAGGTATAGTTCTAGTTGCCCAAGTCTCGTCAAACACATACGTATACGCATCCAATCTGAGCATACCATATATACCCTGAGATGAGAGAGTGTGATAGGCATAGTCATTGTTATTCTTTACACCTTCAACAAGAAGAGCTCCTGGCCAGACATTATTCTGCCTGTACTTTCCCTCTTTTTCACCGTTATCACAGAAAAGTGACCAAGGTTGGGTGCACAACATCATTGCAGTTACCTAGCATCTTTTCTTGCGGCTTCATATCGTTTTACAGGGGTGAAGCTTTGCTGTGAAAACGTCGTCAGCGCTCATATGACCAAGCGCGCCGCTCCATTGCCCACTGTTTCTTTAGCCTTTCGCTCTGGAATGCTTCTTTTTCGATGTATTCTAGAATCAGTGCTTGCTTTCTCATGTACGAATTGTAACTATCCGACAGAACAGCTCATTACCGGGATTCGAATGCACCAATGCGCGCCATTTAAGAATAGTTTACCATTACATAGCGCCTCTGTAATCAATGAATGCGTTAACACGTGAGCAGTGGTCGCAGGAGCTTCCTGTGCAGCTATACACATAAAAGCCAATAACTCACGGTACTGTGCCACTATGTTATGCTACGTAACAATTATTTTTCTTATTTCGTTCCCATACTATACTCTATTGTCACATAGTCAGGACAATGTCGTTGGCGACAAATGAGGAGGCTTGAGATTCACTGGAACAAATTCTTTATTGGGGCTTACTTGCACCCTCAAATGAACTACGCAATCGGCGGCGGCGATGGCAACAAATGTGCTCGGCGGTCATCGATCTACAAATTCCCGTTTCGGGCGTCAGCGCTCGTTTTAAAGGCTACGAAGAAAGATCGAGATAAAACTGCAACGGGGGACTAGAAAACGCCGTAACATTGTAGAAACACACGCTAATGGCGGGAAATCTTCGAGATGTACCTCGGCGCATCTTTCGCGATACACAGAACGATAAGGGCACTTCTCGCGACAAACTAAATAAACAAAACAAAGAAACATAATCGATGCGTGCGCTGGAATCGTAGTGAAATATAAGGTCGCATGCCAGTGGCTGTAGGAAAAAGAAGAAAGTTTTGGATAGTTCACGGCATTACTCCCCCCTTAAAAAACACCACCTCGATGTTTTGAAATAAACAGACATGAGTTACCATAAACATCAGAAAGTAAACATGAATAGCCTTTAGCGCGCGTAATCTGGCTTAAGGCGTACAACATGCACAATTTCTGGGTGCACTCGGTGGCGCTGAGACACTGTCGTGCCGTCAGCAATGGCTTCGTAGTTCAATTGTCCTAGCCGACGAAGCACCTCGTTTGGGCCGAAGTATCAGCGTAAAAGCTTTTCGCTCAGTCCGCGGCGGCGAATCGGCATCCAAACCCAGACTTGATCTCCCGACTTGTACTGAGCATTCGTCTTAAGTTGTAGCGCCGGGCGTCGGTTCGTTGCTGATCTTTAATGCGTATTTAGGCGAGTCTTCAGGCTTCCTCTACACGTTGAAGATAGCAGGCGACGTCAAGGTTCTCCTCCTCGGATGCGTGCACGAGCATTGCGTAGAGCGTCGTCGTGGACTCCCTGCCGTACACAAGGCTGAACAGGATCGACTTGATTATCTCCGGGGCGGCGGTGTTATAAGCGAAGGCGACGTAAGGTATAATGGCGTCCCATTTCATGTGTTCGGCGTCGATGTACATTGCAATTGTGTCCGCAATCATTTTGTTGAGACGCTCCGTAAGTCCATTTGTTTCGGGATGGTACGCAGTAGTTCGTTGATGGCTTGTATAACTGCATTCCAGGATGGCTTGTGTCAACTCTGCCGTGAATGTCGTTCCCCTCCGTGATGAGCACTTCAGGAGGGCCGTGTCTCAAGAGAATTTGTTCGACAAAAAACTTAGCGATTCTTCCGCAGTACCATTGGGCAGTGCTTTTGCTTCGGCGTAGCGGGTGCGATAATCGGTGGCCACGATTATCCACTTGTTACCCGCAGATGAAGATGAAAAGGGGCTGAGGAGATCCATTCAAATTTGTTTAAAAGGCGCGATTGGGGGTGGTATCGGGTTCGGTAGCCCAGCTGGCCTCATCGGCGGCGTCTTGAGTTACTGGCACTCACGGCACGTTTTTACTTAATGGGCAACGTCGGCAGGCAGTCGCGGCCAGTACTACTTCTCCTGGATTCGACGCAACGTGCTTGTAAACCCGAGTTGCCCTACTTTTGGCTCGTCCTGAAACGCATGAAGAATTTCCTATATGGGGCTTTTAGGCACGACAAGAAGCTGTCCTGTCTTGTTTGGAGCGAAGTTCTTCTTTAAGGGGACGTCATTGCTTAAGGCGAACGACGACAACTGACGCCTAAACACAGCAGGAGGAGAAGCTGTCTTGCCTTCCAAGTAATCAGCTGAAGTCTTTTAGCTGAGGATCTGATCGCTTCTGTTGTGTAAAGCTGCTGGCGCTTACTGCTCACAGAAATGCGTCATCATCGTCGTCCTTCGGGGCAGCGTCGACGGGATCGCGGGATAAGCAGCCTGCATCGGAATGCTTGCGGCCTGACTTATAAGCTACAGTCATGTCAAATTCTTAAAGTCGTAAGCTCCATCGGACAAGACGACCGGAGAAGTCTTTCAAATTAGCCAGCCAGCAGAGCGCCTGGTGGTCGCTTAACCCCTTGAATGGTCGATCGTATAGGTATGGACGGAACTTAAAACTTGCCCAGATGATCACGAGGCAATCTTTCTCTGTCGTCAAGTACTTTACTTCAGCTTTTGTGAGGAACCTGCTAGCGTAGGCGATTACTTTCTCCTGTCCAGCACTGTTCTGAGCAAGAACAGATTCTATAGGCCCACACTGCTTGGGTTGGTATAAATTTTGGTATAAAACAAAGGGCCAAGGACAGAAGAGGACTGTAGGCGGCGCTTAAGTTCGTCGAAGGCTTCTCCTTGTGGCGCTTCCCATTTAAAAGGTACGTCAGCCTTTGTAAGCTGCGTCAATGGTTCAGTGGTGCGGGAAAAGTTTCCGACAAATCGTCAATAGTAAGCGCACAGTCACAGAAACCTGCGCTCAGCTTTCTTGTCGGCACGCGTGGAAATTGGTGCGATTGCAGCTGTTTTCTTCGGGTCTGGGCGAACACCATATTTGCTAACAATGTGATCTAGGAACCGCAGTCCCTCGTAGGCAAACTGGCCCTTCTCTGGCTTTAACGTTAGTCCCGACGCCTTGATGGCATCCAGCACTGCCTGCAGTTCTTTTATGTGGTCTTCAAAGTTTGACGAGAAGACAATCACGTCAGCTAAATATACAAAACAAATTTGCCACTTCACGAAAGCCAGGACTGTGCTCATTACTCGTTGAAACGTGGCTGGTGTGGAGCAGAGGCCAAATGGCATCCCCTTGAACTCGAATAGGCCGTCCGGTGTGATGAATGCGGTCTTCTTGCAATCTCTCTCGTCGACCTCAATTTGCCAGTACCCGCCCCTCAGATCCATCGATAAGACGTACCTTGCATTGCAGAGTCGGTCCAGTGTGTCATCGATGCTAGGTAGAGGATTCGCATCCTTATTCGTTATGTTGCTTAACGGCGGTAATCGACGCAGAAACGAAGAGTCCCCTCTTTCTTCTTTCAAGCGACTGGTGCCGCCCAGGGGCTTCTCGATGGCTGGATCAAGTCAGCACGCAGTATTTTCTCATCTTGATCGCGTATGACATGGTGTTCCGCGGCGATACACGACAGAGGCTTTGACGTAGCGGTCGAGCGTGTTCCTCCGTGATTATGCGATGCTTTGCTAAAGGAGTTTGCCACAGCTTCGACAGTGAAGAAAAAATACCCGCTGTAGCTTTCAAGAACAATGTGAATCTGGTCTTGTCTGTCTTGGGGTAGAGCTGCGTTGTTTCGAAAGTGGGCGGCTTTGCTCGGTTGGTTGCGTCGTCTTCATGTTGGCTGGGGAGGGCGAAGATATGTCGGGTGTCCGCTAGCTCGTCTAGAAAAGCTGTTGTGGTGGCCTTGTTCAGGTGCCGGCATTCTTCTGTGAAGTTCGTGACGAGCACTTGAGTTTGTCCATGACGAAAATGGGCGACGCCTCTTGCGATTCTCAGTCCACGCTCTAAGAGCAACTGATTGCTTCCTTCGACGACGCCTTTGGCGATTTCGAAGTCTGGATTGCCCACGCAGGCGACGACACTTGATCGGGGCGGCACGATGAAGTCTTCGTCGAGTACGTTAAGAGCGATGTGATGCCTCGATGTTGTCGTTCAATGTATGCTCTTGTCCGTCGAGTGTTTGATGCGTTTTGACCGGAGGTCGATGACCGCCCGATGCTTGTTCAGGAAATTCATGCCCGAGATCACGTCACGCGAGTATTGGTGTAGGGCGACGAAGTTAGTAGGGTAGGTACGTCCTTTAAATGTAACCCTAGCGGTGCATCGACCCGATGGCGTTATGAGGTTACCGCCATTAGTACGGATTACCGGGCCATCCCAAGTAATAATCACCTTCCCGAGCTGGGCATCGAACGCTCCACTGATGACAAAATAGTCAGCTCCGGTGTCCACTGAGGTGTTCACCATGCGACCATCGACAACAGCTTCGAGGTCACTCGTTCGCTTCGTCGTATTGCGTTTTGGCTTTGGTGTTCTATCTCTCCTTTCTCTTGTGCTGAGGTCGCGGCCGGGGCACACCGTCGTCCCGTCGCTGGGTGGTGGTGTCAGATTGGAGTCTGGTCGCGTCGTCGTGGATGTCGACGTTGTGAGTAGTGGCAGTGTCACTGTGAAGTCTGAGCAAGTCGTCACCGGCGGCGGAGGATCTTCTTAGTTCCCCGTATAGCAGCCTCACCTCCAGCGGTTGCTAACATTAGTTTACCCTACGGAGGCTTGGGGACCTTCCTCTCACATTTTCATCGTAGGTGCGGCCTATAGACGCAAAACGGACCCTCTACAATGATGGGGACTTGAACCGACGGCTTGGTGGCGCAACCTAACCATTACGCAGGTAGTTCTCGATTTCTTGCGGTCGTTCACACCAGCGGGGTCGTGGGGCGTCGACTGCAAATTCGCGGAGGTCAATTCATCGGTATGGGCAATGACATAGAATGTCGGCCGCATCGCCGTGGAAGCATAACAGCCGGTTATTCGCAGTCCTCCAGAAGTCGCACTTTGTGGGGCTTGGGAGAAGTCGCACTTCATGGGCTTGGGAGGTCATTGATAGGCTTGGCGGGCGGGGGCCAAGGGGCGGCTTTCAGGAAGAGGACGGTAGCGGTGAGGGCTGGGAAACTCACGTCGTGGCGCAGGACAACGTAATGCAGCAGTGTAGTTAATCGCTGTTGTTTCTTGAGCTGGAGCCGTTGGAGCCATCACTTGAGAAGCACCCAGCGCCTGCTGGACTTCTTCGTGGACGACGTCCGCGAGAGTCCCTACCTGAGGTTGTTGGAATGATGGCAGTGATCGGCAAAGTTCATCTCGGACGATCTCACGGATGACGTCCCGAAGCCTTTCTCTGCTCGTAGAAGCGTTGCTGTAGGGGCTTGCGCTGACCTGTTGCAGTGGTCAATCTTAGTGGCACATCCGTATATGCATCGTATTCTCGATAGTCGACGCCTCACTTTCAAATTCGTCCACAGTTTTCGGCGGATTTCGGACAAGTTCTGGAAAAAGCGACTGTTTAGCGCCTCGCATTAGCAATTTAACTTTCTCACCTTCTGTCATGTTTAGGTTGGCGGCTCGGTGGAAAACACGTTTCATTTCCTCAACATATGCGAGGATAGGTTTGTTGGGGAGCTGAGCTTTGGACTGAAGGAGCTCCGCTCTTTCGTTCCTTACCACACTACCGAACTGTTTTGAACAGCTCCTTCGTGAAGTCCTCCCACCTCGTTAGCGAAGACGCGTTGTTTTCGTACCACGTCCGAGTTCTGTCAAGAACGAAGAACACGTTTCGGAGCTTCAAGACGTCGTCCAAATTGTTTAAAGCGGCAACTCATTTGTACTAGTCTAGCCAGTCCTCTGGATCTTGACCCGGGTTGCCATTGAAATGGGGGACTGTCGGTGCTGCTGGATGACAACCGGTACCATATCCTGGGCCAATGTAAACGACAGGACTTTCTTCCGTGGTCGAACAGGATCCGACAGCAGACCGTGTTCTGGATGAAGCCCTTGAAGTCTGCGGCTAGCTCGGTGATCTGTAGGCTGATCGCCCAGGACGACAGTAACAGGCTGTGGCCTTGGCTTGAAGAGGTAACCTGTACATGAAAGGCAGCACCTCCATCATATTTAATCTAAGGGTGACAATTCCGTTGGCGACAAATGATGAGGGTTAAGAATCACTGAAACAAATCATTTTTTGAACTGGCTTGCACCCGCGAAAAGACTAAGCAATCGGCGGCTGCGACAGCAACAAACATGCTCGGCGGTCGTCGATCTACAAATGCCCGTTTCGCGCATCAGAGCTAGTTTTAAAAGTTACGAAGAAAGATCGCGATAAAACTGCAACGAGGCGCTAGCATACCCCTGAAAATTGTAGAAACACACGCGAATGGCTGCAAATTTTCTAATTATATCTCTACACCTCTTTCGCGATAAATACCGCGATAAGGCTACTTCTAGCGACAAAATAAATGAACACAACTGAGAATACATATTTGATGAGTGTGTTAAAATCGTAGTAATAAGGCCGCATGTTGGCGGCTGTAGGAAAAAGAAGAAATAAAGTTTTGAATGGTTCGCGGCACTATAGAGAAAAAGGAGCGGCCGTGGGCAGTTACAATTTCTCTCTTCTATCAGTTAGTGTCTTTTTTGTGTGTGATAGGATCATACAAGAAATAAATGGCTGCAACCCCCTTCACTGAGGGCGTCTGACCTCCCGTGTGGGACGAACGGAGCCCTGGCCAAATACAGCATGAAGGTCTTGAAACGAGAACTAGAACATAACTGAAAGCAACGCCTTTCGCAAGTTCCATGACCTATAGGGGCGTCACCAGAAATCAAATATGGCTGCCCAAAAGGCGGTCCGTTTAGTTGACGGCAGCGCTGCGCTGGCAGAGGCTGCAGTAAATATATTGTAAGGGTGTTGTATTTTGTCAACAAAGCTTTATCGATCTTTTATCGAGCAAGTTCTCACTGTTCAAGCATTCTGTGTGCTTGCATTTCAGATGTGGTAGAAACAACCCGATGCAGGGGTGACTAGTCTGGTAGGAAAGTATTCAACTACTGATGGCATGGAGCGGCAGGTGCGACTTGCAGTGAAGCAGCTGTAATTGCGGTAATTACGTTTGCAGAGGCACATTACCCCAAACCAACAGAAACACAGAAAATTTACGGCTCTTATTCTATTCGTGGTATTGGTGGACGCCCATATTCCAACATCGAGTGCACGTTCTCGATATTATAAACGTACGTTTATCCCTTGTTCAGTGGCCTCGCTTTTTCACTTGATTTAAGCCTATACGTCGTTGCCCATTGGTGCCTAGACAAGTAAAATGCACAGATTCATGGTCTGGAAGGTGCCAAAGATAGTCTACAGGACTCATTTCAGTCCATCCTAATTTCTGTTAGAGCACCAGTGGAAGGCATCGGTTTTGAATGACGTACATTGTGGATAGGCTCAGGCGAACGTATTTTTCAGCACTGATCGCTTGATAATCAGAATAATTCCAACTTATAAAGAGAATAGAGACATCTTCCTGGGTACTACAAAGGTGACTACTAATTGAGGATGTCCCCCACGTCATTGTAAACTTCCATAGAAACTCCAAATTTATTAGCTGTTGGTTGCAAGCATTGCACCTAATGAATCATGCGGGAAATATCGATTTGATTTCTTGCGAAGCACTTCTACAGTCTCTGCAATTACGGTCGTAGCTGCCGATAAGAAACGTTGTCCTCAAGGGTAGTTCCCAATTCACAGTCAAGGTCACTGCTTCCTTGTGGCGTACTATACAAATTAACTGGAGCCCAAATGCGTGCAGAACACTGTCACAGCCTAGCTACGAAGCTTTTGGATGCTAATTAGCCTTGGTTAAGCAAACACTGATTAGTAAAGGAATACGAAAACAAGCAGCTCAAGTCATGTCGTTTGCATATTTATTATTTATGTTCTTTTCACACAGCTTAAAAATTTCACGATGTCTAGAACAGGCTCGCCACCACGAATATCTGTAATTCCGCTCCTTGAAGCTATAATTTTAAGGAAAATTTGCCTTTTTAAAAAAATGTGGCACCCTCTGGGAGTGGTTGAAAATTCGTCTGCTACTGGTTGAAAACTACCTTCGCGCCAAGAAACCAAGGTGTGTGTTCTTGACATCTAACGCCATCTATCGCATATGCCTGTCAAGAATACTAACTAAACATGGCCTCCGAAATCAGCTACGGCAGCGCCGATCGCGTAGGTCAAGAACTGCGCATGCGCAGCTGGGGCTGATGGTTTGTTTTCAACCAGGGGAGAGGCGCGCATGCGCAGAGCGGCATTCTGAAAAAGGCGGATTGTGTATGCAGGTTTACGTAGTCTTTGGCCACCCAGTTAGATTGCTGTGTAGAAAAAAAATTAAACTCGACACCTGAGTTTACTGTTTACCTACATGCATTGCTGGCCGTAATAACAACGTGACTGTGCTGATGGTGAACCGCTTTCAGGGACTGCATTTTCTGACAGCTTTAAATCCCAATTCGCTGTCAGACCGAACAAAAATGCGTCGCTAAGTCTTGTTCCATATTTCCTAAAATACAATGCCTCCGATACCATATTCTTGAATCCTACAGATGAATCAGAAATGTATCACACGTTTTGGAACTTAAAGAATAGTAAATCACTTGACATTGAGAACATTCACATTAGACCTATAAACTATGTCCTCGATCTTATACATCCGTTTTTAGTCGATATTTTCGCCATCACGCTCGCATCTGGCACTTTCCTAAATGACATGAAACGTGCAAATCTTTCGGTCATATATAAAGGAGGAAACAGAAATTACTTAAACAACTGTCAATCCATGGGTGTAATTCCAATATTTTCCAATGACCCTGAGAAGAATATGCTCACGAGCCTCGGCCCCTTCTTTAGCAAGCACAATATATCAGAACGCCAGCATGGCTTTCGAATGGGTAGGCCTATAGTATCAGCCCTTCTATTGCAAAACTAGCTCATAATTAAAAACATCTAAGCTAATAAATTAATTCTGAGAGTTTTTTCTAGACTTCAGTAAAGCCTTTGATTCACTATGCCACTCACATGTTCCTAATAAACTATATCAGTATGGTGTCCGTGGGCTAACACACTCTTTTATAATCGCACTTCACCTGCCGATATTAGTGTGTTGAAGTTCACACTTTTTCAGCTTATCAAGCCGATCCATTTATTGTAGCTATTAGTTCGTTGTTCGAACTTCTATAATGGCTCGTAGTAAACAGTCTACAAAAAAAAAACGAAACAAAAATTAAATTAATTTTACGTGTTTCTAAAAGCAAGTCTCTGTCCCCTAGTCACGATCTAAAGTTAGGGCGTCATCAAATATAATGCCACCTGGTTTACCAGTTGGCAGAGAAAGAAGAAAGAACTCACCCAGTTGGGAGCTACGAGCGCTGACCACAGGGATGTCTCTGTCAACTGAGCTGTGTCTAATTTAGATATTTTTGACATATTTGGTGGAGGAGCCGGTCCAGTACTTATGTCCCTCATTCCTCCTCTCGACCTGGACTCTACCTCAGCTCTTGTTGAGACACTGATCCATGATGTTAGCCGAAGGAATCTCGGCCTGCCACCCGAACACGGACCTTTGGAGTCAATCTCAGCGCCTGCCCTCCGAGCAGCCATGCAAGGTGCGGTGCCGCAGCAACTCGAGCCGGTCGCGGCAGCTGCCCCTCAACACCCTGCGCAAGGTCCTCTTCCTTACACCCTGCACACTTCGCGAGTATCGAAGACAATCAATGGTAAACCAGAGGAAGGTTTAGAAGACTGGCTCTCCCAGTTCGAGCGAGTCGCTGCTCTTAATCACTGGTATGACACCGCGAAGCTTATATACGCCTTCTGCGTTCGCACGTGGTACGAGAACCGCGGAGCGATTTTGTCTTCCTGGTGTACGTTTCACCGTCAAACTCTCGAGGACTGCATTGGTCCAGACCTCCCAGAACTAGCTGAGCGGGCAGACCAGTTTTGTTTCCAGATGCCAAATGAAACCGCCACAAAATGTATGTTGAAGATTTGACGCGACAGCTCCGCCGTGCTGAGCCCACCATGTCGGTGGACAAGAAACTGCGCCACTTAATGCGCAGGGAAAAAGAGCAGCTGTTTGCTGGCCTTGTGCGCAGTCATCCGGCCACAGTGGCTGATTTCTTGTTAGAAGCATCGAGAATGGGGAAGGTTCATCAGCAGCAGGCCAAAGCTCACAATAGACCATATTTTGATATATATCACCTATTGAGTCCCTTCCGGCTTATGGAGGCACCGGGGAATCGTTCCGCGAACTCTCAGCGGTGCGAGATGAACTGCAATCCGGTGTGCCTCAACCGCAGACTGCTTTATTTGCTGATATCGTTCACGATGAGGTACGTCAAACCATCAGACCTCAGTGACTGGGTGATGACCCAGCAGAGTGCCGAGCAGAGTGCCGAGTTCCAACATACGCGGATGTTTTGGGACGTTCTGTCCCATCATCAGCGCCACTTGTCCCTGTACGACAAGCTTCAACAGAGCCTTTGTCTACTGTACCAGCTCCGGCGTCGATTTCTCCTGTATCTCAACATCCTCTGTCATGCGTGCAGCCGGCATAGTACACTTCAAGTCAACGACCGCCTCGGCTAAGATCAGACATCTGGCGTACTCCCGATCGAAGTCCCCTCTGTTATCACTGTGGCGAGCCTGGTCATCTCTTTCGACAGTGCACCTGTCGTGAACTAGGCCTACAAGATTTTTCCCCACCGCGCGACGACCACCCTACGATCAATGACCCAGGGAAATCGAATAGTAAGTCGCTGAACAGCGTCTGTCTTCTCAGCGGCGACTGTCACGCTCTCCTTCTCGCCGCCTCTCCGCATCATCCCAGACTCTCTCACCTGGGGCACCTGAACAATCCCCTAGCCCCCGCCAGGGAAACTAAAGATCGCGAAAAAAACATAATATTCGAGGTGTGGCATTCTCAACGCAGCTGGTAGTAACCCAGTCACACAGCAGAGTTCTGCTCCTCATATTACCTAATTAACTCGTATATCTCAGAAGAGGTATGATCTATAGCGATCACCCTGCATGAATAGAGCTAAAAACAAATAACTATGCTATACAACAAACACTAACGCACACTTGTTTTCAAAATGCGCACGCATATGTTTTTGGAACCTTGCAGCGTTCTTGATCTTTGGTGATTGATCTTCTTGATCTTTGGTTTTTGATATTTGGCAGTGTGATTGATCTTTGGCATTATGCAATCTGACAGGTCCTGATACACCAGCATGCCGTGTTTTAACCGCTGCACAGTAGCTGGCAAGATTTGTCATGATAGTACAAATGTCATAACTCCGACGCAAAATAAGTACGAAGCGGTGCGATGCTTTCCAAGTACGTTTTCTACTGCGACAACCTCAGAGGTGCAAATATATTAAAGCATTTTCTTCATGCCATGATCATAGCGGCATAATCTCCAGCGCTTATCAGTTTCGTGCTTCGCGCTGCAAACGAATCCACATTTAAGAAGCAAATTACTAAACACACACACGCGCGCGCACATACACACACACACACACACACACACACACACACACACACCGCGCCGCGCCGCAATATCTGAGAAAACTACCCCAACGATCTCACTTCTTGATAGCTTTTGTTGTAATGTCAAGTAACACACCTCAAAAAAAAATGCCTCAGCGACCGCGTAGAACCGCTATAATTACACCCAACATTAATGATCCTCAATCTAACCCTTAGTCGAACACCGCTCAGACAATTAACTCACTTGCCAGTCATCATAGACTCGCCTTTGCTTATTTGTAACGATAGGCCAGATCCTGCAACGGTTATAGACCGCAGCATGCCATGGATGGAAAAACTTTATTTTCGTCAGAGAGCATGTATGGATGGTTCCGTGTTAGATGGCCATCAACCCATGGCTGACGGCGACCTGGGTGGCCCGCTCCACGGCCCTGGTCTGGACGACCGGGTCTGAGCTGGCCAACACGGCCTCCCACTGCTCGAGGGAAGGATCACGCATAATATCCGCCGGTGGCGGTGCTATGCTACAGCTCCATAATATGTGGTCATAGGTTGCCAATTCCTGACACCATTTGCACTCCGGCTGAATGTCCGGGTAGATTTTGCTCAACACGTATGGGTTGAAGAAACATCTAGTCTGCAATCGTCGCCAGACGCATTCCTGCGCCTTCACCAATTGCTTGTCCTGGGGAGGGTAAATCCTCCGCTCAAGTCTGAAATGATTAGTAATGCCATGAAAGGATACCAGCCCATCTCTCGTGGACCTTCCCGGAACGTCCGGCTCACCTACTCGGCTGACGAAACCTCGAGCATTCATGTGAGCCGTCTCTTTCCCAGGATTCCCAGAGTGTGCTGGTACCCAGACAATTTCTGCCTCCGTAGTCCCTCACCCCGTGGCCCGATTCAGCAATCGCGCCGCTGTGACAGATATTCTGCCCCTCGCCAAATTTCGGATGGCTGTTTTGGAATCGCTGAAGATCAAGTCAGCATTGCTACTAGTAATAGCTAGTGCTATCGCCGCTTCCTCTGCAGTTTCTGGGGAGCGGGTTTTGACTGATCCGGAGGCGATTAAGCGTCCCCGCCCTTCCACCACCACAATTGCAAATGCGTCCTTGTCCCTATACTCGGCGACATCTACATAGACTGCCCCGTTGTACTTCCCGTACTTAACATGTAAAGCATTGGCTCTTGCCTTCCTGCGATCCTCGTGATGTATTGGATGCATGTTCTTGGGGAAAGGTTTTATGTACAAGCCCTTGTGCATTTCCCGCCTAATCTTTATTTTAGTGTCACCAGCTGGAGCGTCAACTCCAATGCCGATCCTTTCCAATATGTCCCTTCCTGCTTTTGTTTTTGAAAGCCTACCGAGCTGCATCACCAAGTGCGCCTCCCGTAGTTCTTCTAGGGTGTTGTGCACCCCTAATCCCAGCAGCCTTTCGGTAGACGCATTGTGAGGCAACCCAAGGGCCGCTTTATATGCCTGCCTAATCATAGCCTCCACCTTGCCTTTTTCCGTCGCGTCCAACTTCAAATAAGGCGTCGCATACACTATTCTACTGAGCACAAACGCCTGCACCAGCTTACACAAGTCCTTTTCCATAACACCTCTCTTACGATTAGCGATTCTGCTGATTAGCCTCACGGTAGCATTGACTGTATATTTAAGCCTTTTCAAGGACTCGCTATTTTTCCTGTTAGTCTGCAGATACATACCCAGGATCCTGATCGTTTGGACCTCAGCGACCGATACGCCCCCCACTTTGACCTCTAAAGGCGGTGACGGCACATAGTGCCTCGCATGTATCCCTCTTGGCTTGTCCCTCAGCACAAAAACCTCGGACTTGGGCTGAGAGCACGAGAGTCCTGCTTCCCCTGCTAGCTCCTCAACAATATCCACCGCGTGCTGTAGAGTTTCTTCCAAATGTGCGTCACTGCCTCTTGTTACCCAAAGAGTAATGTCATCCGCATAAAATGTATTGTTTAAGTCCCGATATCCCTTGCAGCCTGGGTGGTATCTTGATCAATGCGAGATTAAATAGGAACGGCGATAATACCGACCCTTGCGGTGTCCCCCTGCCCCCCAATGGTAGGGATCCGATTTCATTTCTCCGACTATAATCTCCGCAGTCCTACCCTCCAGAAACGATCTGGTGTACCGGAAGGTTCTACCCCCCGGTCTTATGTCCGATAGGTTCCTCAATATTGCCTCATGGGTAACATTGTCAAAGGCCTTAGTTAGGTCGAGCCCCAAGATAGCCTTGGTGCCCGTGCCGTACCCAGGATCAACCACGTCTTTTTTTAGCTGTATCATGACGTCTTGCGTTGATAAATTAGCCCTGAAACCAATCATTGTTTCAGGTATCAACTCCTTGTTCTCTACATAACCCTGAAGCCTGTTCAGGACCACATGCTCCATCAATTTGGCTAAACACGACGTTAGCGAGATGGGACGCAGATTCTCAATGCAGAGCTTCTTCCCTGCTTTAGGAATAAATGTAATCCTAGCATGCTTCCACACTGGCGGAATCTCCCCGGCCACCCAAAATTTATTCATCAAATTCGTGAGTGCCCCTACTGACTTGAAATCCAGATTCCTCAGCATCTTATTAGTAACCCCGTCCGGACCCGCTGCTGACGTGGTACGAAGCTGACCCATTGCAAACTCCACCTCCGCCACCGTAAAGTCTGCATCTAATTCAAGGTTTTCCTCTCCCGAGTAATCCGGCAAGCAACCGCCCGCCTCTGCGTTTATGTAACGTCTTCGGAGTTCATGTATAAACTCCCCAGTCGTGCCTTGATACCGATGCACTAACATAGCCATTTGCCCCTTCTGCGCAGATTTGGTTGCCGTCGGGTCTGAAAGGTGCCTCAACAACTTCCATGTTTTTTTTTGCATCCGAATTGCCCATTCATCCGGTCACAAATCTGCCCCCACTGTTTGCACTGCAACTCCAATGTGTACGTTTCGATTTCTCGTTCTAACTTGGCCATCTTTCTACGGAGCACACCATTATGCCTTTGTTTCCTCCACCTCCGAAGGAGACTCGCATGTGCTTCCCACATGTGTAACAATCTGGAGTCAGCCGTAGAGCCCTCCTCCTCCGCTGGAACCTCTTTTGTGGTACTCTTCATGGCCTGCTTGAATGCCTCAACCCAGGCTCCTAAGTCCTCGATTTCCCCGGTCACTGTATCATTTCTGACTTCCCGAAATCGGTCCCAGTCCGTCACTCGAGTTCCTTTCACCTTGTCTTTGTGCTTAGCAGCACTAAATATCGTGGAAAGGATGTAGTGATCACTTCCCAGTGGCTGTCCCGTGTTTACCCACTTTGCATCCCTGATACCATTCACAAATGTGAGGTCTGGAGAGGTGTCTATGCTCACGCTGTTGCCTATCCTTGTATGATCTAGCGGGTTGTTCAAGATCGTCCATCGCAGGTCCTGGACAACCTGCCAAAGTTTATTTCCCTTCGGGCTGGCTCGGATGTAGCCCCACTCCGGATGAGGTGCATTGAAATCCCCCACCACGATGAGTTGAGACCTGGCCGCTAGCCGTTGCGTCTTTATCAGGAGGTCTGGCAAGCCCACCCCCTTATCTTTTGGAGAAGAGTATACATTAAGAGCAAAGAGACTCTTATCGCCTTTTCTTTTGGGTAAAATCTCTAGCAGGACGTAGTCCTCCCTGCTGCTATCTATGGTATGCTGAATCACTGTGGTGTTACGATGGACTAGCATGGCCGTAAAGACGCTCGATACGCCCCCTCGATCAATCTCTGGTGGTGTAAATGTCTTAAATCCCGGTAATTTAACCGAGCCGCTAGCCTCCTGCAAAGCTATAATGTCCGGCTTACTATCTAGATTTTGTATGTGCAACTGCAGGTTCCCCCGCTTGCGACCGAAGCCCCTGTAGTTCCACTGCCAAACCTCAATTTGCTGGCGAGGGGCCATGGTGAGGCACTAGGTTCACTAACATCGGCTCCTGGCCGACTACGGGAGGCAATCTAGCCTCTAGCATAGCATTTAGGTGTTTAAACATACCCATTACTTGGGTCTGGAAACCCCTTAAGTCATTGGTGAAGGCGTCAAGACGCTCCTCAATCTTGCCAAGTCTGGCTTCGATCTTGTCGACCCGACCTTCCAACCTATCCTGTCTTTCTTCCAGTTTTCCTACTCTCTCCGCAAGGGTAAGCATGTCCCTCCTAAGACTAGTGACTTTAACTACTGGCTGCGGCGTGTCCGCCACCGATGTTTCTGCTATTCTCTTTGCATGAGCTCCCTCATCTGCCGGTGGCGGCCTTTTGACCGTCCCCCGATTCTCCACTTCCACAGCTGTACAGTTATTGTCCACGCTAGAAGCGTTCGCCTGCGCCGCTTTCTGTGGGGCCTGGGCCAGCGGCGTCTGTACCCTTTCTACTCTGCCGGTTTTAAGCTCACGTTCCATCTCTGCCATCCTAGCTTCCATCTTTTTGATAGTTTCGGCTTGCTGCAACACCTGCCTTTGTAGCTCCTTCTCTCGAGCAGTCTCATTTTGGGAGCCCGCGTTTGGCCAGCTCACCTTTTTCCTTATGGCACTTGGACTTCTTTCATGACCAGAACCTTGCCCTCCTCCTTTGCCAGGCTCGTGTCCGGGCAGTGACGGGAAGGAAGCTGACCGTTCCCTTCTCTTGCTATCGCCTCTCGCACCGCTAGATGACCGCTTCCTGGGCCTCGAACGCCGCTCTTCCTTGCCAGTTTGGCTCTTGTCCTCGTTGCTGTGCTGCGAACGCCGCTCTTCCTTGCCAGTTTGGCTCTTGTCCTCGTTGCTGTGCTGCGGACCCGTCGGCTGCTGACGGGCTAGACGAAACTTGCAGTTGCGGCTTCCCGTGCTGTGCGCCCCATGGCACACGATGCAGTCCGGCGTGCAGGTCAGCGACTCTCCGTCCGGTGGTGCAGGATGTTCCTTCCCGCAACGGCGACACAGATTAGTCTTCGGACGATAGCAAACGTCCGCCCGAGGTCCCACTCATCTGCAGTTATAGCAGGTCTCGACTAACTCTCTATACGGGATCACAACGTACAGACAGTTCCAATAAATAACTTGCCGGGGAACGCGCTTCCCGCCGAAAGTGATCTGAATCGCCTTTGACTTGCCCAAAGGTCTGGCATCCAAAATGTCCATGTCTTCATTCTTCTTCATGAATCCTGCGCGAACTTTTGCCAATGGGCATCCGTTGTACGCATTGTAAATTACTCCGCGCACAGAGTTCTCCGGCGCCGCCACGTACGCCGAAACCTCAAGGTCACGACCGCCCAGCTTGAGCGTCTTTACGTTCGCATATGCCCCACTACGATTCATACACGGCGTGCTCACCGTCATCGTGTTGTTTGTCTCATTGACCCGCACCAGGTCTCCTTCCACCGCAGTCGCGTTCGTCAGCTCCGCTGCCGCTCTCAAGGCACATCCGAGCTCCCTCGGCGTCACTATACTCAAGTCCCAATTCTTGGGCCGGCACAAAGCCTTGAAATCCTTGGCTGGCATCTTCAGAAACGGTCCTCGTTTCTTCCACACCGGCGCTTTCCCCCGCTTGACTTGGGCTGCTCCGTGCGTCTGGCGCCCGTCGCTGCCCGCCTGTTTCTCGGTAAGCCTACTCTCGGAGTGATCCCCGTACACAGACTTCTTGAATCGATCTTGCGCCTTCAAAACCCAGGTCCATTCTCCTGCCTCGAACTCTTCGGGCGTTATAGATTCTCCCCCAACGGAGTACTCCATTGTCTTCAGCCTCGCAAAGGCCCACAACCACAAGTCACAGCCCCGGAGCCCGGTGCCGCAGGCGTCGGCTCGGCCTAATGATTAGGCCTGATTTGCCGCACCGTGGTCGAGTACAAATCGTGAAAAAAACCCTAAAAGGGGGGAACACTTGCCAAAATATGGTGTCCACAGGTACAGGGCAACTGCCTGCAGACGATTCCACAAAAAGCAAGTCCAAGGCACAGCGCGTTCCGCCGAAAATCGGTCTCAAGGCGGGAGCTCATGCGGAACACGTCCGCACAGCGTCCGCTCTACAACAGATCTCCCAAGACGTCGCATGAAATGGCGCTCGGGTCAGAACCAAAAGCCTCCAACTACATTGTTATGTCTGCCGTCAGCGCTGCCTCAACTGCACGAGTCCCACTTAATGACTGGTCGCTCGAACGGATAGACACGATTAACACTTTAAAGGACAACTCCGCATTTTTCCACCTCCTAGGATTATAATGACATTTTCCAGGTATATGCATCGTTCCCGCTCATTTACAGCAATCTTTGCAGCGGTTCGGTCTTTTAATGCAAAATAAATCATTGTTATAATTTTTCAATTTCACGGTCTCAGTCGCGGAGATTCCTACGGGGAAGTTTAATCGTGACACCGGATGCGCTGCTCTCTATATTCGCTCTGCGTTTGCTACAAGCCTAAATTCAGGTATTGCTTTCCTCCATTTCAGACAGAGGCCGCAGCTCAACGGATACCCCGGCTGGTCAAACTACCTTGGCTGCCAGTCAACGCACCACCGGCATAGAAGGTAAGGGCTGCCACTGATAAGCTAGCTTCTGTTTATCCAACTCGAGCCTTGCAGCAATCCTTCAGGGTGCATATCAGACCAACAACAGTGCAGACCAACAGTGCAGATTTATATCACAAAGATACCCATCAGAACTATGCATACAGTGATAGTCGCAACACTTGCTACCATAGGTTAGCAGGGGTTTGTAAGCCACACGGCATCTAACGCTGTCACAGTGCATTTAGCCACACTTGTAGATGCACGCAAAATGAGCACAGTAACAAAGATTCCAGTCACTGCAGAGGAGTATCTTCCTGTCCAGACTTGCGTCACGTCCAAACACTCAGTGCTGTGTTATATATGACCTAGGCCTACAAGATTCCCCGAAGACGGTAGCCAGAGACCTCAAATCAGGAATACATACTGTGTTAGCCGCACGTCATAAGGGAAACAGAACTTTTCTGATCACATTACAGGGACCAGACACTCTTCTGGCCAGATTCTACTATAACGGCCGAACAGTGCGACTCAAAATGTACAAACCTAGGCCTCTGCAATTTAACAGGTGCTACAGAGACGGTCATATGCAAAAATGTTGTCCATATAGAGTTAACCTAGTGTCGCCCGTTAATAATTATGAGGATTATTAACGATGCGCCCTTAACGGTGCGCACACTCCCAGACACCCTTCGACTGAGTGGGGGTCCCGGTCGCAAAGGAGATGCCCTCGACCTGCGTGGCAAGCTCAGCCGCAGTTCAGCTTGCCCTTAAGGGCTCGTATGTCGTCTATGAACAAACCGGGGTTATTGCTTTCCACATCGATTAGACGCTGTAGATTCACGTGAAGGGACCTTTCTTCGGCCCTTTCTTGTCTGGCTATAGCGCTCGATCTTTCCAATGCTGTCATTTTGACATTCTGTTTAAAAACCTCCCATTTAGCCCCTAACTTTGTTACGCCTTTGTCATTCATATTTGCTATATGCCTTTCAACGTCGGCTTGGAAACTGTCATCAGATAATAATTTTGAGTTTAACTTCCACATTTGCCAGTCAAATCCTTGACTTTTAGTTTTGTTCCCAGCGATAGTGACGATGACCAAGCAGTGATCGCTGAACGATACTGGCTTAACGTGGTATTCGTGGCATACAGGCACCAGATCAAGAGATATGTACATCCTATCGAGTCGAGCGTGGCTAGAGGCCTGGAAATGAGTGAACTGAGCAGCTCGTCCACCCTCCAGACATCCAGCCACATCAACAAGGTTAAACTCATTTACCAATTCTGCGAGAACACAGGTGCTGGCATCACTATGCGGCCTTCTACTCGTTTTATCTGATGCGGAGAGTACACAATTGAAGTCTCCCATTATCACAGTTAGCCTTTCAGAGTTGCGATACTGACGAATACCTTCAAAGAAATCGCGCCTTTCGCCAACGCTGTTCGGTGCATAAACACAAATGATGCGCCATTCGTATGAATACAGCACGAGATCGCAAACAACGAAGCGGCCATACGCACAAGTCGTGACAGCTTGAATTGTGACACCAAGGCACTGACGCACAAACAGCACAAAACCAGCCGCTGCTCCAACTGCATGACTTACAACGGCATTAATTAAGGGGAAATGAGGGTGCTCGTTATAATACATGAAGGAAAGAAGCCAACAGTCGGCGAGGCCAAGGAAAGCGTTGGGGATGGTACTTTATGTCTTTTTTTTTAATGTTTACTTGGATAATTACAGATATTAGTAATGTAATCTGTTTAGGGGAAAGATAATTAAACACAAAGTAGAAGAAAAAACAACGTACCGATGGTGAGATCCGAACCCACGTCCTCCGAATAACGCGTTCGGTGCTCTTCCAACTGAGCTACATCGGCCGCTGTCCCCCCTGCTACTTTCTTGGGTATTTATGTTGTCTGTATACGAACCTTGAGAGTGTTCACCAGCGCCACCCTCAGCCAAGGCGGCGGACGTGGAACGTCCTTTGTTACCGCCAGCGTCACGTAGAACGTGACCAAGAGCGAGGGCGGAAGCTGCGCTAGAACCCTCTTACGCTACCTATGGCTTCAAGACTGCCAGAACCGAGACCCCCGTAAGCTACAAGCAGATCAATTAATGGGAAATGAGGGTGCTCGTTATAATACATGAAGGAAAGAAGCCAACAGTCGGCGAGGCCAAGGAAAGCGTTGGGGATGGTACTTTGTCTTTTTTTTAATGTTTACTTGGATAATTACAGATATTAGTAATGTAATCTGTTTAGGGGAAAGATAATTGAACACAAAGTAGAAGAAAAAACAACGTACCGATGGTGGGATCCGAACCCACGTCCTCCGAATAACGCGTCCGGTGCTCTTCCAACTGAGCTACATCGGCCGCTGTCCCCCCTGCTACTTTCTTGGGTATTTATGTTGTCTGTATACGAACCTTGAGAGTGTTCACCAGCGCCACCCTCAGCCAAGGCGGCGGACGTAAAACGTCCTTTGTTACCGCCAGCGTCACGTAGAACGTGATCAAGAGCGAGGGCGAAAGCTGTGCTAGAACCCTCTTACGCTACCTATGGCTTCAAGACTGCCAGAACCGAGACCCCCGTAAGCTACAAGCAGATCAATTAAGGGGCCTCGCCGACTGTTGGCTTCTTTTCTTACAACGGCATTGTATCTTGAAGTAAAAAGGCTAACCATTCTCCCGGTTTCTTCTTCACCATCAACTTTAGTTTCCTGAATCGCGATGACGTCCAGCTCCAGCTCGCTAACCAAACGAAACAGTTGACCTTGCTTGCGCCTTGCTGCGAGTCCTAGAACATTAATAGTCGCGAATCTAATGGCTTTGTCTAGACAAATCATTGCTGATGAACGAATACTCGGGAGCATGGTCATACCTTTAGTGATGTCTGTGGCCGAGCACCCCTCCATGGTGGCAGGTGTTAAGTCTGAGGTAGGAGCGGTGCAGCCACCCCTCTTTTCTCTAACAAGTTCGGCCTAGGCCGAAAGGACGCCCGCCGTACCGCCGCGGAAGTCTTTGTCGGCGGTCATCGACGTCTGCGTTCTCGTGACCTGGTGTTCGGTCCTCCGTGTCGTCGTGTGTCCGCTTCGCTACCGCTGCCGAGTTCGCTGCCTCAGATTCGACCATGCTGTCTGTCTCGTGAATGAACACTGTGTTGTGACTGACCTCCTTGTCCCCAGTTGAGTTGCTGCTGCTGGCCACCTTAGCGGCCGCGACGCCGACGGAACACGCTTGCAAATTCTTGACACCCTGCTCCTTGACCTCGTCCGCGTTTGGGGAGGGGGGAGTGACCGTTGTTTTTGCTGAGCTGGTGCCTGTCTCCTTAGCTGCTTCTTCCGCATCCGCCTCGTCCATGAGATGTTCCGACATGTCGTCGTTCCTCACGGGCCCTGCGACGTTTGCATACGTCTTTACACACTGCGGTTCATCGTGGCCGAAACGACGACAACGAGCGCAGCGCGGAACCTGGCACTTCTTCCGGATGTGACCCGTCGTCTTGCAGCGAAGGCACAGAGGAGCCCTGCCCGGAACGACGACGAGCGCTGGCTCACCGGCAACTCTCAGCTGGTGTGGGATGTCGTCAATTTTCACCCCTGTCTTCAGCTTTAGGGACACGGTGCGCGTAGTTGACCCTTTGTCGGTGACGCCTTGTGCGCGCCACATTTCTCTTGCGATGTCAGACACCGTCCCATACGGCAACAGTGCGGCTCGCACGTCTTCGTCAGGAACGCCATGCAACAGCCAGTGAATATTTAATCGGACGCCCTGGTCGTTGGGGTCGACGATTACACAGCGATGGTCCTTCATTTTCACATCATTGACAGCGAGCAGCTTACGTGTGGCCTCGGCGTCTTTAAACGTCACTGCCCAAACGTGGTTCATTTGGTACGCCCCTAGGGCGACCACCTCTGGGAGCAATCCAAGACGAACCAACGCGTCCCTGAAGTCTTCAACTCGGTACGGTCGCGCCTTCACATCACCATGCATGAAAACAGTATTAAGCACAATGCGCCCGGTTGGCAAACTTGGCAGAATCACCTGATACTCGTCAGCCGAAGCGTCAAAAAACCTGTTTCGGCGGCCGGCCTGGGCCGCAAACGCCGCTCCGCCGGAGCTCATGCTTCTGCGTCCGTACACGCCGGTGGCCGGAACTAGAAGTGAGCACTCAGCCACGAGTTCGATGCTTGAAAGCGGTACAAAAGCGCTTCTAGTGAATGCGGTGTTGCCTTAGAAACGTCCCGTAGAACGTTATACTGCGGTGTATATCGGTAATTATGAGCATGTTACTTAAGGCCCGTTTACACTAGGCCGACGCGACGCCGATGCCGATGCGACGCCGACGTCGGTGGTCGGCGGGTCGGTCGGCCGATCCCGTCGTTGATGCACCGGTCAGTCCCACTAGGCCGACAACGACGCCAGCACGACCAACGACCGCCTGTCGTCGTAGTGTGACAAGTTCCCAGACCAGCGACGCCGACGAAACGCATCGGCCGGCGGTCGCCCGATCAGTCCTCGGCAGATCGTCGAGCAAGCTAAAATGAAAGGCCGACGAGCGACATACTGTGCGCGGCTGCGCTTCCCTGTGTCATATACATTCTAAAATATAGGCAATGAAGGATGGCGGTTCATATTATCACACTTCCACACTCGCGGGTGTGCTTTTTTCGTTGAACATGAGTCGACGCCAGCCCCGTTGAAGGCGAGTAGGCCTAGCGAGCCCGCAGGAATCGTGTGTGTGATTTCGACGATCGTGGGGAGTAAACTATAATGTTTTAACGAGTGCAAATGATCATCGAGGGTAGGTTTGGTTATAGTGACCTAAGACTGACGTTTGCTTTTATCACGGGACGCCGGTACAGAAAGCGTAAAGCGCCGGCGTAATCCGGTCTGCCGAGCAAAGTTGAGGGCGGCTGGTAGTAGTCGGCGGCACTCGCGGGACGCAAATAACACCATTTTAATTCATGAAAATGGTTGCCGAGCATACTTCCGGTTAAAAGGAATCAGAATCGAGCACTGATGGCATCTAAGAAAGCAAATACAATTAGCAGGAAGCGCCGCTCTCGTGCGATGTCAACAACCAAATCTCAAACATTTCTCATGCGGTATATCGCCTCATCGGTGGTTCTTGCGGAGTTATCGCATTGCGTAAATGCGTAATGTGCAGCCATAGCACGGGAAGAGAAAATACCCGAGTAAAGTATAGCCCGGCAGGCTGTTTATTGAAATGAAAACGAGCAGCGTGTGTGTATGCACACATATGTAAACTGCAGCAGCGATGGCATGCACTCGTCGTCATCGGCGCATTCCCGTTAAAATTTCTAGCTCACACGGGAAATGGCAAAGCGTTTACTATTATCATGAAGTATTCATTTAGCGAATGCGCGCGCTTTTTGGTGAACAAGTAGTAAAAAGCGAGAAGCAGGTATCGAAATCAGTAGCCTCGGGGTCTGCAGCAGACAAGAGACGCGGCTGTGGGCGGGGCGAGGTGAAGGCAGCGAATGCTATTGGTCGGCGCGGGTAGTGAGGCATCGCGTCGTCGTGTGACTAGGAAATCGGCCGACGGCAGCCCGATCGCTTCGCTCTCGGCGTCGGCCAACCAACATCCCCGTCGGTCGGCCATCGGCGCGCTGTCGGCGTCGGCGCCGTGTGACAAGCACGACGACCACGCAAAAAACGCGCCTGGCGATGGTCGGCCGACGTAGATCGGCCTAGTGTAAACAGGCCTTTACAGAAGTCGCAGTTACACGAGTAGCGAAGTACGTTTCCGCTACATTTCTTCTGCGCTCTGCGCACATGCAGAGCCATCTTGCGGCAAACACAGAACCCCTCCTCGCAATGTGCAGCGCTGCCCCGACACGTGGCGCGCCACTCGCCCCTGACGTTTCGCCGTGCACCCTCACGGGTTGTAGAATCAAGCGTCTTTCCTTTCTTTAGATCACTATCTTCGCTCACCCGCTTCTCCCCTTCGGGCCGCGCGGGTACCGGTGCGAGGATGCCCCAATACCCTTGCGTTTAATAAGTTTTCTCGCTCTCTCCCCTTCAAACATCCAGCGTGCGTCACTCGAACAGTGGTGTTTAGGCGACGCGGCTCCTCTTTCCGCTCACAGCGCGATTGCTAGGTGCAGCGTCTGATGCTGGACGCCTCTGACGTGATCACTGCGCCGTAGCGCTTCTGCTGGGAAAGCGTCCCCTGCGATGTGTGCCGAGCTGCTTCCGAGGAATCATGCTTCTGCGTGGTGCTCCCAAGCGAGATAGAGGACGATCCCATCAAGGCGTCAGCCCCATGATCGCGTCCGCCTTCATGGCGCGTCGCTTCCCGGCTTTCGCCCTCCGACATACTCAGTGCTTGTGAACGCTAAAGGTACACGGGAGCAAGAAACGTTGTAGTGTGCACAACACAGTGCGATAATGTAGATTGTGAGAAGCACTTGTTTGAACAAATAATTAGAAAAAAGTTGTACAGTGCACCTAGAAGTGTTGAGTATGAAAACTATGTCTTTGTGTGACTCAAGAGCATACCGAGCGAATGAGTGGGCGGTGCGAACGAGGTGCAAAACGCTATCGCGTTCCACACTTGAAGGCGAAGCTTAAGCGTCCTCCAAATTTTTCTCCAACTTTGTGGAACCGTCCATGCGGCGCCGCGGGGGCCTCGCGCCGCGCCGGCTTGATAAAAATGTGCGCCGATTTCGTGACACCTAGAATGCATAGCTGAATCGGGAGAGGTGAAATTCAAATGCGGCCTATGCAAATCTGATGATCACGATATAGCTTCCGCTCAGTGTCCGACAAAAACCAGAAAGCTTGAATTAGCAAGGGATGGGCGACGGAAACAAAGTGTGCCGGTTGTGATTAAAAACCTTTTTTCAGCTCTGGCCCAAGAACTGTTTCATAATCCTGCTGAAGAAGAAGAGCCTGTTGCGGTGGTTGCACAGAACAGTGCATCTTTTTCTTCTACGCTGAACAATAGACGACACATAAAACGGAGCACAATGGCAATCACTGCTGATGAATTTCCGTACCTTGAAGACTGCACAAGCCAGCAAGGTGCAATATAAAAAGAAATTGCGATGCTTTCCGCACAAATTGCACAGCTGCGACAAAAGAAAGCGGATATAGCCCAACGCTGAAAGAAGAGTTCCGAAAAACAGAAAGAAACGCTTGCAGGCAGTAAGACAGCCTGGTTGATGGATTCTCCGAATTGTAAACCTGCTTCTAACACAACAATATGGGAGGCGGTACTGGACATACTTACGCAACTGACACACCTCATTCAGAGCAGCATACATCATGGATAGAAATAGCCGAAACAAATAGCAAGAGATTACCCAATGGAACTGCAGAGGGCTCTCTAATAAAGTTTGGGAAATCAAAACAAAATTATTGTACAGCAAGCTGCATTCATGACCGTTCTTGATGTAGGAACATAATAGGTTATATTCAAGTAGCAGGATATTTAGGGTACCAGTGTCCTATCTCTGATAAACGTGCAAGACCAGAGACCGAACGCCAGGAAAAGCTGCCGTCTATATTGTTGCAAACGCCAGCGGCCGGCGTTCGCCTGCCAACGGGTCGGCGGCGGCGAACCCGTTAGAGCCCAACGAGACTGATGGCTGGGGCAGAAAGAACTGGGTTTATTGTGTGGCTTGGGTTTTTATACCAAGCCAAAGAAAAAGAAGAACGAAAGGAAAGCTGCAAGCAGAGGCTGCCGTGACGCTTGGTGATGACGAGCAGAGCGGAGGCGGGCACACGTGGCGCTGACGAAGCATTTAGCAGTTCGCAGCATATATTAGCGCCAACGTTCCTCAAACGTCACTTGACTTGAGCAAGTGGTGCAACATACAGCAGGAAGTAACTGCTGTACTCACGCGTCCAAAGAAAACGCCTTTGATATTAGTGTCCGTGTACGTACGTACAAGAAACACAGTACTTAATCTTGGATGGGTTAAGATATTCGTCATTCATATCCTGAAATTGCGATACTAATCGGTGAAAATTTTAACGTTCCGCACACTATATGAGGATACGATTATGATTCTAAAAAGAGTGATAAAGTTCACAGTGCCTTCCCAGAAATGACATTTACACTGCTAAATCATCCATGAGTCGAGACATTACCTGAACACAAACACGCTCACCAGATTTGACGTGATGGAAGGGCCCTGGTGCACCACAGTGACAGGCGGAATTAGATGCGCGGGGTAATGACCATGCCCCCTTTAGTATTGGTCTTAATTTGGGACATATGAAAATTCGAAAGGAACCTTGCGACAGGTAACTCTGACTCATTCAGTTAGTCCGAATAAACTTATTACCGCCCTTCAAACGGTACTCAAGCATCACACAATTACAACTACAGTGAACGAAGATCAGCCAACTCCCAACCTTCACCAACTAAAACTTTGAGCACGGTTAAAACGGGCCGACATACAGGCTGGTCGGCATACTGAAGACGTGCAAAAAGAAATTGAGGTATAAAAAGTGACGGCACAGGTACGCCGATATAAAAGACAGCTGGCTTATAAGAAATGCAGTTGAGCCTATAGTAGGGAACATCAATTACGGCATAGAAAAAATAACAACGCAGGGCCAAACCATAATCTTTTGCTGGGTTCCTAGCCATGTTGGGATAGATGGTAACGAAGTAGCCGACTCATGTGCTGCACAAGCTCGAACAAAGAAAATAAAGAAAATACCAATTCCCTACAAGGATTGTATTAAGGTAGTAAAAAGAAGCCTGATAGATAAATGGCAGAAAAAATGGAATAACGAAGAGCAAAATAAACTACACACAGTAAAACCCAAAGTAGGAGAATGGAAATCATGTACACAGAACAAACGCTTCAGTGAGGTGATTTTGTGCCGTCTTCGAATCGGACATACACACTTGACACACAATTTCTTACTGAGAAAAGAGCAAAAACCATTATGCGAAGAATGTGGAGTTGAGTTCACCGTGAACCACATTTTGATCTCGTGCACAGAACTTGAACAGTTAAGGAAAAAAAATTTACTCCATTCTATAATGAACGCATCCCATTCCACCCCTGTTTACTATTAGGAGACAACCCGCTTGTTGAAATTTCAGCTGTTTTTAGTTTTCTTAAAGAGTTAGGGATTCTAAATCAGCTGTAATTTTCTAAACTTTTCATTTTCACTCATAAAGAAGCTCAGCAACCTAGTGTTTGGCGCATGATGGCCATAGTTGCCTATGTGCCAAAAAAAAACCCAACCCAACCAACATAGGAAATTGAATGACTGGTGCAGTCGCTTGGGCTCAGGAACGACCAACAAGGCCCTCTGGAGGACTTTACAAGGCATGAAAAAGAGGCGGCAGGTCAAAGATCATGCGGAAAGTCTTAGAATCGCATTACAGCTCACACCAGAGAAGTTTACAGGTCAGGCTGCTACCCTTTTCTTCCCGAACGGTGCACTTTATCCGGCGACTTAACCGACAGTGGATGAGGTAGATAAAACAGGAATAACATCACCATTTACCAAATTGGAGTTATTGGCTGCTATAGAAGAAGCGAATGGCAAAACTGCGCCTGGACATGACAATGTTTCTTATGAAAGGAACCGCAGGTGACAGCTTGTTGGATGCGATAAATGAGGTATAGCAAGGAGGAGAGATTCCACTCGGCTCAGTGGTAGTCCCAATACTACCAAAGACTGGGAAACCTCCCACAAGCCTAGAATATTTCCGGCCTATCTCGCTAACACCCACAATTTGCAAGATTTATGAAAAGATTGTAATTGTAGTTGTAAAGATTGTAGTTGTAATTGTGTGATGCTTGAGTACCGTTTGAAGGGCGGTAATAAGTTTATTCGGACTAACTGAACGAGTTAGTTACCTGTCACAAGGTTCCTTTCGAATTTTCTTCATATGTCCCAAATTAAGACCAATACTAAAGGGGGCATGGTCATTACCCGCCTGTCACGGTGGTTGGAAAGTAATAAAAAATACCATGCTCGACAAATTGGCTTCCGATCAAACCATAGCACAGACAATGAACTGGCTATGCTGGCTGAAGAGGTCACACATGTGTCGCCTTATAGCCACCTTGTGCGCACTGTAGTGGCTACCGACGTGGCGAAGGCATATTACAACGTGTTACATGTCACGATTCTTAGCAACATGGAATGTATTAGCATCCCTTGCAGGTCATAAGCAGTACATAATCTGCTGAAGGGCAGGACGTTTTCTATCCGGATAAACTGAAAATAAAATTCGCAATTATACCTCGAACAGAGGCGTGCCACATGGGTCAGTGTTTGCACCTTCGCTATTTAATATCGCACTGATACCTTTGGCATGGAAATTAGCTAAAATATCAGACCTGCGGTTCATGGTATACGAAGAATCTGTATCTGCAAGAAGCTTTAAATACCATAGCTGAGTAGGTCCAAGATGCAGGTCTGAAATTGTCACCTCAAAAGTGCAGCTACATTCATGTTGCAAACAAGAATGGAACAAAACAATCGAATTGGCAGCGTAAAGAGTCACCATAAAGATTAAATATCAGGCCTTGCAAGAGGTGGATGAGTTGAGAGTTCTTGGCCTAGAAATTCAGAAATCCGGCAAAGGAAGACAATGGCTCCATAAGGTGAAAAAAGGTACCTGCGACTTCCTTAAACTTAATAAAACGAATTTCATCTAGGAGAGGAGGAGCTCGAGCGGCCAAGCCAAGACGTCTTGTACAAGCGGTGTTACAGCAGAGGATACTATACCAGGGCCAATTCCAAAGACTCATGAAGCGGAAGTGGGTGAAAATGGGAACAATAAATAGAAATGCAATGCGCGCAATCACGGTCTTACCAAAGAAAACCGCTATCCCTATTATCCGAGCATTTGCACAGCTGAATACGTTGACAGCATTAATTGAACAACGAAAGGCAACAAGGAATATGAAGCGAAAGTACGTTACGCCCATAGCATCCTTGTCTGACGAAGTGACAGCGCGAACACCAACAATGGCTGACCCCCCTCCGTGGGAATTCACGACTATTACGACAAACAAAACTACTCGGCTTCGTCATAAAGAAAAGCTGGCAGCTCGACCTCTGGTTGATGTACTTTCAGGTACCTGTATAGCATATACGGACGCATCGATTACAGAAAATGGCAATATAACAGCAGCTACTAGCCAAACACACAGTGAACTAAAAGTGCGTAATGAATATGTATCGAATACCCGGACCCGCTCGTGATGGAACTGTATGCAATCCGCGATGCTATAGACACCATAATTAAAATAAATTCCATAACAGAAACCCACATCTGTACAGACTCCTTAGCCGCCATAAAACAACTGAAGAAAGTGACATAGACGCTATGTGTACCCCAGTACATCCACGCACTCAAAAACATAATTTTGCATCCAGATACATTGGACAAAAGGTGATGCTGAGAACGCTGAGCAGAGAACAGTTGACCACCTCAAACACGAAGTTCCAAACACTAATGCACCCCCACCAGACTTCCTTTTGATGCCGCTCTTAACGATGTCATCCAAGAGTCTGGACCTGCTGCAAAAACAGTTAAATACGGATGCCAGGCTGCGTCTGCACAACCTGCCGACATTACTTGCCAAGCGGAACTTCTGTAAAGCGACCCGCTAAACAAGTAGACACCATACGAGAATGAAGTGCAGTTGGGCAAACAGGGAAATTATCATTAAAACGCCTAGATAGGCAGAGTTCTGCGGCATCTACGAGTGCATCAGCTGTGGGATTCAGCACGACTAATCGAGTGTCTGCAGCTTTCGCTCGTGTCATTAGAAATAGCAAAGCTAAACCTAGTTAATTTTTTATTCATTTTTCTTTCGGACGCCAGCGTGGATTGTGCTATTGTGGCTGTACAAAGAACGAAAAGAAAATGCACGGGCTTGCTACTGGCTCTGTAGCTGAGCCACCTCCGCTTCCTCGTACAGACAGAAGAGAAAATGGAAAAGAAACAAAAAAGAAAGAAGGAGAGAAAGACGCGCGCTGCAACAATGGCCGTCGTCCTCCACCGAAGCAGTGGCGGGTGCAATGACGGCCTGCAACAAATAAATATTCGGTGGCAGGCTAGCCCCCTCCGCAAGCGGCGGTGACCAACCTGTCCCAGCCCCATCAGAGGAGTGCATACCACATCACGTGGATTGTGTTTAGGGAGGAAACAGAAGCATTATTTTGATCACCAATATCTTCGGTGCTGTGAAACCAAGTTAAACGGTTTAGCATGGGGGAGTAGAGGAGCATTGCGATTGCTGGAATATTTTCGTCGTACCTTTACCCTGACTACTAACCTTCAACAGTTTTTGACTTTTAGATGTCCTGCAGTGTGAGTCACTGTGAAGATAATAATGGGCAATAATATCACATACAGAAAATTCCACATGGTTTCTTTTAGCGTCCTCGATGCATAAAACTCTAGAAACGCCATCGAACCACATATAGGAAACAAAATTCTCTTAGGCTGTTAGTCACGTTGGGATTAGGGATAATGAGGGCAGACGCATTGGCCTCACAAGCCAGGACAACAAGTTAGCGGAGAGTGGAGTAGAGCGAAGCACTTTCTTCGAAGCATATCATTCACAAAGCCACGTTCACGATTTGTAAAAACCGCGAACACCGCGGAACCCCGGTATGACATTTTCGAGATAAGGCGGATATACAGAAGGCGCAAGAAGCGGTCAGAGTTTGTAGAGAATGACTGTTCAAGGGACCGCATGAAGCAGCTAGAAAAATACGTTTATTCGAAGGCATCCCGTATGGAGCATGGTAGGAGCTGAATCACTTGAACCCAGTTCCTGCCAAGTCCAAACTAAGCAACGGGGAAGGAAAGAAGACATCAAAAGATTTACATAAAATACGAATTCACGTGAGCACGCAGTCCAGCGAGGTGACATTGACATCCGGCATGCAGTAGGCGACCGAGCGCATCAGGTAGGTCATCGTGCCGTACGGGCCGCTGGGTGCCGTGTCGTAGAAGTGCTCACAGATGCCCACGGAACTCTGGCAGGGCGACGGGCATGGCCGCGTGAAGCTGGCGCAGCACAACGTTGCATCGCCCCTGCACTGACGCTGGTCTTCGAGGAACAGCCCATTGGCCCGCTGCACCAGCGACTCTAGGTCGATGGGCATCTTGAACTCGGACACAACGTCGTGCTCCACCGCCAAGCTGACCACCATCAATGCCTCGACCAGTAGCTGCCGGTATTCGGGCTCAGGCACCTGGGACGGCAAGGATTTATTGATGAATTTGAGCAGTTTCATCATCAAATTGTCTTCCACTTTTTATTACAAATGATAGCAGTGCAAGGTAATTAATCTAACGTGGTCAAAATTTTCGGAGCCCTTCATTACGGTGTCTCATAGCCTGAGTCGCTTTGGGCGTTAAACGTGACAACCGTAACCATAAATGCTTCCTTTTCTCAAAACATTTTGCTTTTGCGAAGTTTTGTAAACCAGAATATATACTACAAGCTTCCGCCGGGCTTTCAGTAAGGGGCTAACGCTTTTAAAGAACGACACTTGCCATAAGCATTCCGCATGCTTGAACACCAAATGCGCCCGTAAGAGATAGAAAACTCGAGGCAGCAGTTTTGGTGCCACATTTTAGTAGAAGATGCGTTTTAAGTTTGGCGAAGGTCTTCCAAAGCTGCGCTTCAATGCCTGCTGGGCTACAATTCATTGTCTCCTAAAACTTCCACAGACTACCTGAAATTACGCCGGCGAATGCGCCTTGTCTCATACGCACGCCGGTATCACTCGACTGAGCCGCTTAATGCCTTTAGTGTTCACTAAGCGCTTCTGTTAACTGTTTCTGAATAATTTTGCGCTAACAGCAAGTCAATTTATGGTTGACCGGTAGTTCTTGACAGCCCCTGTATATTTTTGCACATTTTAGTTACGGATGTCGACCTCTTTATCCTTCCTCCCATTACAATCTCTTCCGTCCCTCTACTTCTGCTTGGAAGTAGCCGAGCTACGAAACTTCGAGAGCGTGAAGGTATGTACATTGACCGGCCGCATTGTTCTACCTAAAGATACAATATCGGTGAATCAAGACTGCTTTTAAATTGAAACAGGCTTTGCTTTAACAGTAACCGGAACATCTCGAAAGCCCTATTGAGGTGCATTTGGGCACTATATTCTCCGCGATGAAGGCATCATCTAGGACGAGTATCCCTAATGTTTTTGACACAATTTGTGATCCCATCTGCGGATTCAATCGCAAGAAAACCTCGCAGGACCGTTACCACAATTAGCGCAAATTCTGATTACAGATAAAGATCGTAAGCGCATCGGGTTTCATGATCACCCACATGCTGCTCCAACGAGCATGACTTCAGGGCTGTCAGACAGAATGTGCTCTCATCATGGCTAAATACAACGCTACCACATCGTCCACTTGATCTAGCATCCTCAGCGCTTGCTGAAATTCGCGTTAACGAGCTAAACCATCTCACGAAGTCGGAAGTCTTACTATAGCCTCGTTATGCTAGAATACGTCTGGAAATGTCGTGGTACGATTGTTAACAAACAACGGTAACATTGCAGATTATGTCGCCGTATAGTGCATCACTAACGGACCGCCATGTGGGGCCTATATTTGCTCTCTTTCGTTTTAAAATTGTGACGGAACCGCTTTTCATGCAGCTTACCGGTAGTTTCAAACCATTTCGCTTCTCATTTCAGCTGAATCTACAAGCCTAGTTGATCGCTAGTTCTGCCCAAAAGTTGTACGAACCGATGAAATATGCAGTGCAATTGTATAACCTTAATCAACCTAGCACACCGCGTGACCTAGCTCAGTGGCCACCGTCAAATATAGAGGATAAGTAGAGAGGGCGTAGTCAGACACGCAAAAGATACAGTGGTCATCTAGCTACCGGTCACGTGGCGGCACGCACCACAGGAAGAAGCGTGTGGAGCGGCCATCGTGGCAGTGCATCACACAAAATAGTATGCGTGTTATTAGGCGCTACATTATTATTATTAGGCGCTACATATGTTATTAGCACTACAGCTCCCATTTACCGATTTCGTCGGCATTTGTGTCTTTATTTTGAGTCGCTGGCAGGACTAGCAAACTTATCCCGCACTTTTGAGGACAAAAATTAATAGAATTGATCGGCTCCTCCCTTGGATACCAAGCCAGGAACGCTGCTCCTCGGCGTGTAAATGGTGGAGGGACAGGACAAGTTTAATTGGAGAGATATGGGAGATGTCTGTGCACCGCAGTAGATATAGCCCGGCAGATGATGATGATCATTGGACTCAGTCACCCTCCTCACTACCAGTGTCACTACCGACACCATTGGTAAATGGCAGTTAACACGCGACGGGGCGTGGCAAGGAATGGCCTTCGATTTGTGTGGCGTCTCCGGACCATCTGAAATTGCGAGAGCTACCGACATGGCTAGCCCACGACCCTTACATCTCGAGCCAGACTGGCTGCTTCTAGACCATACACGCACATTCGTGTACAGTTGGGCTTCATAATATTACGGGGAAGATCCACAGTCCGAGAGCTGTCCACACAACTAAAGTAAATGATGGCACCGATCTCACTACCCTCAGCGTCTTCTTCTTCTGGGAGTCTCTCACACATAATCATCCTCAGCACGACCAGCGAATACCGCTAGGTAACAGTATCCCCCTTGGGAAAACACAGTCCCGGTGCGTTCTACGTTAGCGAAATAGGAAGTGCATAATAAGGCTCCAGACGGGAGACATGCACTATTTCGTAGTATGGCGCTGTGGACGAGGACTTCGGATACACAGATTCAATTTCGTATGTTACGTCGGTTACGGGGCGCAAAAAACGGTAAGGGCCTGTGTAACGGGGTAAAAGATTTTTACACAAGCCCACAGGCCGAGAGATCCAGGAGTGTAGTGGACATCACGATGGCAACTGTCGTACTGTAACTTTGGGAGTCTTGGGATGCAGAAAGCCCTGCACGAGCTATCCGGCGGGCATCATGAGCGCGGGTGATGGCATCACTGGCGCAAGTACTGGCGGCGTATGCCGCGGGTAGTGAGGTTCGAAGGACAGTAACGGGTGTCGGCCAAAATACTAATAAAATGGAGAGTACCCAGCGGTAGAATGGACAGATGTATTGTAGGAGAATGTCACAAAGGGTAGATGAATGTCCCAATATCGGTGGTCGTCAGACATGCATTGCCAGCATGTCTGTGAGGGTACGGTTTAGACGTTCCGTGAGGCCGTTAGTCTGGGGTGATAGGCGGTGGTGAATTTGTGGCGGACGGAGCACGAACGGAAAATTTCATCAACCACTCGCGACAGGAAGCAGCGGCCACGGTCAGTTAGCCCCTCGTTATCTAAGTTCACGAGAGGAATCATGATGAAGAATCACGTTTCCTAGAAGGAAGTCAGCGACGTCTGTGGTGCAGCGGGTCGGGATCGGTGGCGACGGCGATCCATTTGTTCCCAGAAGTGGAAACTGGGAAAGTGCCAATAAGGTCAACACCTACACGGGAAAATGGGTCAGTCGATATGGGGATCGGCTGCAAATGACCTGAAGGCAACATTGTGGGCTTCTTTCTACGCTGACACCGTTCACATTTGGTGGCTCCATGTGGCTCCAATCGAATCAAAGGTGTCAACACACACTTATCCGCTCAAGACCTCGACCCAGCAGGTCGCCCGAATGATAGCACGGGTGACCAGCGAAAAGATGGGGATGAAGGAGCCCGACACACTCAAACTTGTCCGGAGCCTCGTTATTAGCAGAGTAGCGTATGTTCTACCCTACTTAAATATGACCAAAGGAGAGGAAGACAGAGCGGACGCCATCATCAAAATGGCGATCAAGACCGCACTCAAGCTCCCCAGGAACACACCGAACCACAAGCTAGCAGCTCTGGGTCTGCACAATACAATACAAGAATTAGCAGAGGCCCAAATCCAGTCACAGCTAAACAGACGTCCACAAACGAGGACGGGAAGACGGGTGTTGGAAAGACTGGGGTATAGCACACACCTACAGGCTCATAACAAGACAAGAGAGGTATCGCGGGAAGCCAGAAATTGGTACCGAATTCGGCCCGTACCAAGAAACATGGACCCCCGCCTACACCCGCGAAGGAGGCTGGCAAGGGCAGAGTATTGTGAAAAAACATTCGGCCAACAAGACACGTCCGACGCAGCCTTATACGAAACCAACGCAAAGAGGGCGATAGCCACGGTCGCAGACTGCGAAGGCCGGGAGGTAGTTAGCGCCTCGATCCAAAACTGTACAGTCACGGAGGCAGAGGAAGTGGCTATCGCACTGGTCATTAGGCAAGGAAGAGAAACTGGAGAGAGTCTGACGATACTGTCGGACTCTCAATCCGCGTGCAGACATTTTCAACGGGATAAATTATCTAAGGTAGCGCACCAAATCCTTACTTCCACAAGCGAGCCAACAAAACGACTAAAACACTAGTGTGGATTCCGGGGAATGCAGGGATCACGGGGAATTTGAACGCAGACAGGGTAGCCCGAGGACATGCAACTTACCGTGCGCCCAACAGTCTCGCGACAGAGGACCTGATTCCGCTTGACCCTGACTACACCACAATACTACAACACTACAGAGGCTTGCGGAAAGTATATCCGGAGCCGAATAAAAAGCTCAGCAACAAGGAGGCCGTAGATCTGAGGCAGCTACAGACGGGCACCTTCATTAATTTACACATATTACACATGATGCATCCCACGACATTCAGAGACGAGTGCATGTGGTGCGGGAAGACCCCTACCCTGTACCACATAACATGGGAATGCAGCTCACATCAACTACAAAAAATTGAAAACCCAAGCTCTGACCCGGAGGATCAGCCCTACCTGGTCACAAGAGCTCGCAAACTGGCGAAAGCCAGTGGTGCCCTGGACTGGGGGCGCCAACCGCTCGTCAGCCTCGGTTGAAGAGGCGAAGAAAAAGATCCCCGAGCAGTTCATAAAGTTCACTTACTCACTCTGAGTTTAGTTGAAGTTAGGAACATGAACGTTTGAGTAGTGGGGCCGTGCTGGGGCCCAGGGGCACGCATGCCCCAAACTCCTCTATTTTAATAACGTTATTACGACCAGGTACCGGCGCGGCGAAGAAGCGCAAGGATTGTAGAAAAGCGAAGGAGATGGCTGTCAAATGTAGAGGAGAAAACAATTACATCGTCAAGATAACACAAACAAATGGTCCACATGAAGCCTCTGTGCAAATAGTGATACATAGATCTCGTCTAAACGTGGCTTTCACGCGCAAGTACTTACATTTAATTGGACAGATGGACTCACCGGAATGTTCAACTTATGGCATCCCAGAGACTGTGGACCATCTATTATTGGTATGCCCAGAGTATGCGAACGAAAGAAATGTGCTAGCTGCTCCCTTGAAGCGTTTAGACAAGAGGCCTGTGTCGGAGGAACTGCTGCTGGGCGCTTGGCAGGACAAGGGGAAGGGCGTCCAGGCAGTGCGTGCTCTTTGCCGTTATTTGAGCGCCAGCGGACTTGATTCGCGCTTGTAAAGCAAGGTGCTGTGTCTGTATATATATTTCATATGCCTTCTCCCACATCGCCATCCATCATGGCCTTCTTTCTTCTCTCCTTCCCCTTCCCCAGTGCAGAGTAGCAGGCCAGATTTGAATTATTCGGGCCAACCTCTCTGCCTTTTCCTTTCAATAAATCCATCTATCTGTGCAAATAGTCATCACGCGTTGGAAGGTGGCTGGGGCATTGCAAGGCAAAGGTCAAAAGGCATTATTTTAAACTGATAGAGGCCATCCAGGATGACGAACACTGGTTTTGCATGATCTCTCTCGTCGACGGAGTTCTGCCAGTAGCCGGAACGAAGGTTGATGGACGAAAAGTAGCTGGCTCCATGCAAACTATCAAGCGCGTCATCAATACGCGGAAGGGGATAGACATATCCTTTTTAGTTATCTTTCTTCTTGACCAACACGACAGGAGATGCCCAGAGACTACTGGAAGGATCGATTACGACGTTCCTTAACATCTTCTCGACCTCCGTTTGAATGACGCATCGCTTGGCAAGCGAAACACGATAGGGCCACCTGAAAATGCGATTGGCGTCACCGGTGTCAGTGCGGTGGCTGACAACTGTAGTTTGACCAAATGGGCGGATATCGAAGTCAAAAAGGTCCCTGTAGGTGAGTAAAGGCTTCTGTAACTCAGCGGCAAATTCAGGTTGGAGATCAGCTGTAATCATGCTGTTAAGAGGATCAGGGGCTGATGTGGAGGACGAGGGAATGGTTGAAGGTACGGCAGTTGGGTGATTTGTAGTCAGAGCAGAAATGGCACAATTGGTCATCGGGGACAGCGCAGCTAGTGAAATTCCCTCGAGCAGAATTGGAGTTGACAAGCTGAAGTTAAGAACAGTGATTCACCGCGATAACACGTACCTAGAACGACAAGGAAAGACACAGATCACGAACTAACAACAGGTTTTAATAGAAGAAACGGAAGTCATTTTATACACAAAAATGTGATCGTCATCAGAGGAACAAATATACCAGGAAACCTGAACAAAATCAATCTTCGTAGGCATCAAAAGCATATAGCTGGACACACTCATCACGATAGCCTAAGCAGATCAACTTCGTTCGCAGGCAACGACAGCGATACATTGCTGATACACATATTGGCACCGGCGGATTTTATTTCAAACCCTTCTGTGATTTTTCTTTCTGTTTTGTTATCAAAATGCGACACCGCTATAAATACCCACCTAGGCCCAATTCTCGCCATTTTATCTGAAGCTAAGGTCAGGGAGAGTGGTGCGGTTCTGGAAGATGTGCACAATTATGTGCCGCTGCAGCATGACATCAGTAAAGAGACACGCGAGATAGTCGACGTCTGAGACGGGGGGGGGGGGGGTTAATTACGACATATATCCGGATGTAAACGGCAGTTTCAGAAGGAAGGCGGCAGGTCTGTGCAGATTGAAGGCGGGGTGAGCAAGGGGGGTCTCCAAAGCAGCGCTGAAGGTCCAAGCGAAGTATGCCGGTAGAGCAGTCAATGAGGGCAGAGTCGGCTGTTAAAAGTCAATGGCAAGGATGACGTCTTGGGGGAATTCATGTAGGACCGTGAACACTGGGGAATGACGGCCAGCAATGGTAACTAGCGCCGTACACATGCCAACCACGGCAGCAAGGCTACCATCGCTGACGCGAACTGTGGATGAGACGGCTTGTGTAAGGACTTTCCTGAAGCGACGGTGAAATGAGGAGCTGAGAACAGACTGTTGGGCGCCTGTATCAATGAGAGTAGAAACGGGAACTCCATTCACAAGGACGTCGATACGGTTATTTTGTAGGAGGGGTCTGCAGAGGTTCTTCGGTCCGGGTCATAAATGTGGAATCACCTTAGAAAGCTGCATTGGCTAGTTTTCCGGTCAAGTGGCCAGAATAAGACGGTGAGAACTGCGGCAAGGAAGAGGAGAACGCTAATGTGTTGTTTGTGTTGATGGTGAAAGGTTGGAAGCAGGGATAATGGCACCGGGGTCAACATGGGTCTGGTAGGGGCGAGGTGAGGAATAGCTAGAGTCATAGTCTCAGCGGCGGTCGAAGTAGGTGAACTGACGAGATAGCGTGTTGATCTATGGCAGTGACGGGAAATGTGGCCTACGCGAGAACTAGTGAAACAGATGGGGCGATTGTCATGGGCACGACGTTCATTTGGATTGCGCTACCAATATCGGGGCGAGAAACCGGCTTTGGATGAGGCAGCAGCAATCACTGGAGGGGCAGGTCTGGAAACCGCAGTGTCCGTGGCGCTGGCAGAAAGGAGGCCCATATTCGCAACCTCTTGGCGAACAACAGCCCGAATGAGTGATATAGCAGCCAGGGTGTTGTCGGACGTATGCTATAGTGAGGCTGCGGGATTGATTGCCTCAAGCTCTTGTCGGACGATGAGTGTCAAATTACTGTCGTTAGGCATCGGAAGATCGATACAGGAGGAGCTAGCAGCCGTGTCCGGTCGAAGCTGTGAGATATGCGCCTCTGTTTCGCTTGCTCGAAACGTCGGCACACCTGCAGCACAGAGTCCACGGTGGAACAATCCCTGCCCAACAAGAGGTTGAAACCATCGTCGGCAATGCCTTTTACTACATGGCCGACTTTACCCTCCTTTGGCATGCCTTGGTCGACTTTACGGCATAGCGATAGGACGTCTTGCATGTGAGATAACACTCTTTAGACATTTGGGCGTGAGAGGCGAGCGCTTTCTTGGCGGCGAGGTGGCTGCCAATAGGCTTTCTGAACAGGTCGTAGAGCTTCTGCTTGCAGATATCCCAAGATGTTAGGTCATCTTCATGGGTTTCAAACCACACCAGCGCGGTCCCAGTCAAGTAAAAGGTGGGATCCCACGTTGTGCTTGCTCACGCACTCGTATAGAGCTAGCCCATCGCCTACATCAACATCGTCGGTCCCGCAGGTTCCGGGGTCACGGGGGTAGGTCATGACAACAGCAGGTCCGGCGGCCGTCGAGGTAGCGGCGTCTGTAGTCATTGTGGTGGTACCGACATGGTGACCGCTGCGGAGATTCAGCTTGTCACAGCGGATCGAATGGATTCACACAGTCCTATCTATAGCTGTCCACACAACTAATATTGATGACGGCACTGATCTCGCCACCCTCAGCGTCGTCTTCTTCTGGCAGTTTGTCGCACTTCATCCTCAGCACGACTAGCGAATACCGCTAAGTAACAATATCAATATCGGGTGGTCTTTCGTATAAGATAGCGGATTAAGATTGCAATGTAGTGACTCGTGAGTATCGTGCAACCTGGAAGCGAAAGCGAAGTAAAAACCATAATATTGAGGCATCTAATTCACGCTTGGCTTAAGCACGCTAAAGGCGCGCTCATTTTGTCCATTCTAGTGAAGTTCTGAATGTAGCGCTTCGTCACCATATCTAACCATGTCCTGAAGCTAATGCACTGCAGTGGAGCCCTAACTTAGACGTAACGGCAGCGCAGGAGCAGCTGCAACTGTCTGCTCCTCTCGCTTTCCTCTCTAGATGTGGCGACGGCGTACGCTTAACGTTTCTGGATTGGTTTTTCCGTCTGTGTTGGCCCAAAAGCAGTTGCAACATATAAAACTGTACATGCACTGTGCAGAAGTTAACACGGTCACGCTGTGTAGACCTATCCTGCTCCTTAAAATTCATTGATTCACTTATCGTTCCTCGTGCTCTGCGCTATTTCGTTGTGTTCGAATTAAATGTTTTTTAAACAAGAACATCCCCTATCAAAGTTTTTCTCTCCTTTTATTTAAAGCATTTGAAAACAGCACCATTTAAACCGCATGTTGGCACCCATCTACATAGAGTGTATTTTTTTCTTACACTGAGCAGAGCGGCGAAAGCTTTGAGATTCCGCACTCGTTTTCCCGAGGAACGCATAGGTTCAAATACGCACACACGCAAGTTTATGAACACGACTGCATGCACTGCGCAGAGCACAAGTGTATAGAGTAACGCGCCTAAGACATGCGCTGGTATTAAGGAACAGAATAACATCACAAAATTAATCGTCCGTTGCTAGAGCTGCCAGATTCAGCACTCGTTTTCAAGAGGAATGCATAGCTTCAAATCCGCATACACGCAAGTTGAAGAATACGACTCCATGCACTGAGCAGAGCACGGGAGTATAGAGTAAAGCTCCTAACACATGCACTGCTATTTAGGAACACAACAGCACCACGAAATTAATCGTCCGTGGCCAGGGCTGCCAGATTCAGCACTCGTTTTCGCTAGGAATGTATAGGTTCAAATCCGCACACACGCAAGTTGATGAACACGACTGCATGCACTGAGCAGAGCACGAGAGTATAGAGTAAAGCGCCTAACACATGCGCTGTTAAGGAACAGAACGACATCACGAAATTAATCGTCTGCGGCGAGAGCTGCGAGTTGCCGCATTCGTTTTAACCCGAGGACTTCATAGGTTCAAATCCGCTCTATTCCGACGATTTGTTTCCCCAAGAGCTCAGCAGAGGCTTGAAGAAGGATTCGCGGTTGTTTTGATTGTACCTTTAACCGCAATTATAAAGCTGTTTCTTGTTCGAAAACACTAAAAACGTTGAACATTTGCGCATTAAAGCCAATTTCTGGGGCCTGTTAGAATCAAGTGGCCAGTGAGCTGCCTCCCGCCTGTAAGAAGACTATGGCGTCCTCTTTTCTATGTCAGGGTACGTTCTCAGTAAGGTATCCTGACAAAGAAGAAATTTAAGCTTGAAATGAAAGAATAATCACAAATTAATCGAGGCTTTGGGAATTAGGGCGGAAAGTTTAGTACGACTCACAACACGTCTCACAGCGTGAGCTGTAACCTAAAATTTGCAGTTTCGCTTTTAATTCGCTATTCTAAATATTTAGATCCTGTCCAAAAGCACGATGTGCGCAATTTGACGTATCGCGATATCAGCAGTAATTTCCTTCTGTTTCGATTGTTGCTGGACAGTGAACTCTTCGGACTGCATACGCTGTCGCTTACTCTGCCGTACAAATTAAGATGGTTATTTCAATTTCGTCACCCGACTCCTGGTAAGCATAACTGTTACTGTACATTTGTATCGCAGGAAAAGGTACATCTTGCAACAAGCTAACTTTGCTAGTACATCCAATAAGCTTTGTATGTAAAGCATTAAACAAGCGCTAAGAAAGGAAAATACGGAACGTCACCGCCACCCCATTACTTAGTTTTCAAAAAGACCAAATTCAAAAACCCTCTCCGCGGTAAGGCGAAAGTACGGGTCAAACATCGCCTGGGCGTATGTTTTCATTCAAGACGAGCTTATTTATTCTTCCAAGCACCTTAAATGTCTTTTTCTTTGTGTTCGTGCATTTAACTGGATTCTGGAAAGCGAGTCCGCGAAGCTCTTATTGATTTTTGTAATAAAACAAGGCACCGAATGTGGAAAAAAAGATAGTACTTCAAGTAACCATCCACTTCTACCCTTGCTCACCCCCAGCTATTCCACCCTATCAGGCTAAGAATATATAGCAGTGGTAGTTGCAGCCGTGCCAACCTTGTTCAGCATTTCCTCGACTCGCTGCGAGAACTTGATTTCGCCGGGCGTCATCTCCTTGGTAAGCGCCTGGGGAACGCAGTAGCCGCGTACCCAGACCCCAGGGCAGCGCTCCAGAATAGCCCAGACGAACGAGTAGAAATCGATGGGCACTCGGTTCAGGGCGCCGTCCAGCTTCCGACGACGCAGCCACAGTCCGACCTGAGAAGAAGCCATGCAGACGCTCTCAAAAAGCGAGACACTAAAGCTGCACATACCAAGCAAGAACAGCACCTCCACCATCGCATAAACCATCAACGTTTTAGCTTTGTTACGTATTTAAACCTACACGTCTTCGAACTGTAAGCATGCGCCCTGTCATGTCGGCGCATGCCCATGTGGTACCGAGTGCGCATGCTCGTTATTATCATCATCATCATTAGCCTGACTATACGCACTGCAGGATGAAGGCCTCTTCCATATTTCTCCAATTAACCCGGTTCTGTGCTAGCTGCATCCACTTGACCTCTGCGAACTTCTTAACCTCATGCGCCCACCTGATTTTCTGCCGCCCGCTGCTACGCGTTCCTTCCCTTATAATCCAGTTTGTTACCCTAAGCGACCATCGATTATCCTCTCTTCACACTACATGTCCTGCCCATGCCCATTTCTTCTTTATTTCCACTAGAACGTCAGTAACTTGAGTTATTTCTCTGACCCACTCTGCACGCTTCCTATCTCTTAGTGTTACCCCTACCATTGTTCTTACCATAGCCCTGTGCGTTGTCCTCAACTTAAGTAGAGCCCTCTTGGTTAGCCTCCACGTTACAGCCCCATAGATGAGTACACGTAAGATGCAACTATTGTATACTTTCCTCTTTAGCGATACCGCGGTAAGCTGCTAGTCACAATCTGCGAGTGCTTACCAAATGCGCTCCATCCCAATCTTATTCTTGTTATTTCCTTTTCATGGTCTGGATCTGTGGTTAGTACTTGTTCTAAGTAGACATTATCGCCTACTACTTAAGGTCTATTCACACTTGCGACTAGATGAGGTCGCGCGACTGGTAGTCGCGCGACCAGAGGAGAGGAGCTATGTTCACACTTGCGACTGTCGCCTTCTCGAAAAACGAGTTGGGAGTAGGAAAGCTGCAGGGCGATGACAGCGAACGTCGGCAGTAGCCGCTTGCCAGACACTTCAGCTTTTTCAGGCGAGAACGCCGACGACGAATAGACGGTGTCAATATAAAATGTTGCGCCTGCGTGAAAAACCCATTTCTCAAAAGTTCATAGTACTTACCGGATAGTCCGAATATCTTTCCAATCTCCTCCCAGGCCATATCCTTCTCCCTGCCTTTAAATTCCGGATGCCGTTTGTTGAAAAGGTGGGGGTATTCTTTAATTGCATTGAGAAGGTGCTCGATCGAGCACTCCTGGACCTCGCTGATTGGTGAAATGGTTTGCGACTAGTAGTCGCGCGACTAGAAATTCGAGCAGTGCCCGATCGGCCCGCGGCAGTCGCTTTTCGACCGATGCGACCATTTGCGACTGTCGCTTTTCGACCAAAACGGTCGCGCGACAGCTGCTAGTCGCAAGTGTGAACGGGCCTTTAAAGTGTTTCGCTACCCAACATAAACTGCTGTTCCTTCCCGAGGCTGTTTAACATTACCTTAGTCTTCTGCATATTGATTTTCAAGCCTAAGTTTCTACTTTTCCTGTCTAGGTCAGCAATTATTCTTTGCAGGTCATCTCCTGAGCTATATAGCAGGGCAATGTCATCAGCAAATCGCTGATTACTGAGGTATTTTCCATCTACCCTTATCCCTAACTGCTTCCAGTCCAAGTATCTGAATACTTCCTCTAAGCAAGCTGTGAATAGTACCTCCGTACTATTATAGTACATCGTGTCTCCTTGCCTAACATATTTCTTTATGAAAATTTTGTTACTTTCTTTATGCAGAACTATGGTTGCTGCGCAGTCCCTATATATATCCTCCAGCACTTTCACGAACGGCTCGTCGACCCCCTGATTTCGCAATGCCTGCATCATCGCCGTGGTTTCTATTGAGTCAAATGCTTTTTCGTAATCAATGAATGCTACGTATAAGGGCTGGCTATATTCCTAGCATTTTTCTATCACCTGGTTGATGGTATGGATATGATCGATAGTAGAGTTCCGTTTCCGAAAACCTGCTTGATTGCAGTCTAAGGTTGTCCTGATTCTATTAGCGATTACCTTAGTAAATACCTTATACGTAACAGACAGTAAGCTGATCGATATGTAATTTTAAGGTCCTTAGCGTTCCCTTTCTTATGAATGAGGATAAAGTTTGCGTTCTTCCATGGTTCCGGTACCGTCGATGACACCAGGCACTATGTATACAGTGTGGTCAGTTTTTCTAGCACGATATCCCCCCGTCCTTCAACAAATCTATAGTTAACTTATCGTCTCCAGCTACTTTCCCCCTTTTAATAGTTTCTATTGCTTTCTTAACCTCATCCTTCGTCACTGGTGGAAAGTCTCACTGTTTTTCCCTACCGCCAATCTTTTCGATGGAGGCGAAAGCAAGGCGCCCGTGTGCTGTGCGATGTCAGTGCACGTTAAAGAACCCCAGTTGGTCGAAGTTTCTGGAGTCCTCCACTACGGCGTCTCTCATAGCCTGAGTCGCTTTGCGACGTTAAACCCCACAAACCAACCCTACCGCCAATCTCATTACGGTCCTGATTACTTTGGCTACTGTAGAGATCAGTATAGAACTCCTCAGCTACTTTGACTATCTTGTCCATATTCGTGATGACGTTGCCCGCCTTGTCCCTTAGCGCATACATCTGATTTTTCCTTATGCCAAATTTCTTTTTTACCGCTTTAAGGCTTCCCCTCTTCTTGACATCATACTCAATTTTCTCCATGTTATGCTTCCTTATATCGGCCACTTTGCGCTTATTTATTAGCTTTTATATATCTGCCAATTCTGTCTTGTCTGTTGGATTGGAAGCTTTCATACTCTGGCGTTTTTTAATACAATCTTTCGTCTCCTTAGACAGCTTACCAGTATCTTCTTTAACTATCCGACCGCCTACTTCTACAATTTCATACTCTGGCGTTTTTTAATACAAACCTTCGTCTCCTTAGACAGCTTACCTGTATCCTCTCTAACTATCCGACCGCCTACTTCTACAGCGCACTCAGGAATGATATCTGTGAAAATATTTACTGTACCAGCCATTATAAAAGCAGCCCCTTGTCTGATAATAAAAGCACTTTGTGCACTGCCTCCCGGCCGTTCACATCATGTCAGAAGTGGAGCGCCGACGTGGTTCGAGCACAGAATGGCCAGAAATTGAGAACAAAGTTTCATATGCTCTTCGTCCATATTGGTGCCACCGTGGCGAGTTGCATGTCGCGCGAAGGCCTGTTGCTAATGAGCATTAGAAAAGTTATCCCTCCAGCCAAGTAACCTGACAATCTCTGCATGCTACACAGTGTACATGGAGGACAAGAAACAATGAAGATCCAGAGAGGTGATGCTTTGGCCCGGCATGATCGCAGATGTCTAAGCTATAGCTAAGTCATGTTCCGCGTTCTAGGGATCCTACCAGACGAGAAGGATGATGCAAACAGGGGTGTATGTAGCTGGCGCGACTTCCTAGTCGAGCCACATGATTTTGGCAGTATAGAAAGAAAAAGTAAGCATATGTTTGGGCCCATCGGAAATGCAAGCTATTTCTCCAAGAGCACTACTACATGCCGACTTTAGAGGATACCCTACCGAGGCTGCATTGGAGCGAACTTCTACCCTGGATGCATCGCCAGGATTCTGGCAGATAAAGTTGGATAACCCGAGCTCCCTCTTATGCACAATGAGGACTTTCTATGGGCGATACAAGTTCCTGCGCATGCATTTCCACATCGCTTCCGCGCTGGAAATTTTTCAGAAGGTGATGCACAAGGTAAGGTCTCGAATGCCGTTGTTGTCATAATGAATAACAGTTTGGTTTAGGGACAGTCGCAAAAGCAACACTATGGAAATTTGCTAACTTTGCTGTCACAATGTACAGAGCGCAATTTGAGAATCAATAAGAACAAGTGCAATTTCCTACAGCCCAAAGTCCGTTACATAGGCCAAGTTTTCACACCGGAAGGAATGTGTCTGGACCCCAGCAGACCAGAAACTAAGAACCAAGTTCTACGTGATCTTCGTCGATATTGGTGCTACTGCGACGAGCTGCATGTCGAGGAAATCCTGTTACTCAGGAGCAACTAAATAGTTATCCCTCTAGCGAAACTACCCAAAATTCTCCGCTTGCAGTACAGTGCACGTGGAGGACACGAAAAATGAAGAGATCCAGAAAGGAGAATTTTTGGCACGGCATAAACGCAGACATCTCAGCTACAGCTAAATGATGCGCTGCGTGCGAAAAGTACAAGCACATAAACTCTAGACTGCCAATATTGATCCACAAAATACCAGGTCTGTCATGGCAAGTCTTCGGCCTCGATATTGTTTACCACGATGACCAATCTTTATCTAATCTTGGTGGATTTCTAATCATTGATTTTCAAGATTCTATCCCCGCTCTCTATCACCGGGTGGCCGTAGAGCAGCCCTCTCGCATAAACATGAAAGATAGCTTGATTTCATACAACGAGATCACGGAAAATTATAGGCTGAGCAGGAGGGTCTATCCGCCGCCCGACTGTTCCCTCGAAAACGAGGAGGCAATTGCGTGGAGAAGATTACAAGGGGGAAATCATATAAGCCCCTTATGGGTATACGTGAAAATTTATAAAGATGAGGAAGACCAGTATTAACATAACATGCGGGGAGAGGGGCACTCTAGACCACGTAATTTGGGAATGTGCTGGCAGCCCGGGCGCCGAGCAAAATATAGATAGAGAAGCCTGGGAGACCTACCTGCGGAGCGAGAACCGCGCTCAACGGCAACAAGCCAGACAGAGGCCGTGAAGCAACAATATATCACCAGACCTTAGTTTGCGAGGCTCTTGAGTAGGGCTCCCTTAGGCCTGCGTGCCGGGGGGTCCAAAAAGGAGTCTCATTTTGGTGGAAATAAAATGTTTTGTTGATGATGATGTGAGCAGTGCGTGCATGCTCGTGTTCGCGACTCACGAAATCCCGGAGAAGCTGTGCAGCGATAACGACCCATCTTTCAACATCGCATGCTTCTGGTATTTTGCGGCTTAAAACGGGATCACTAGCAGCCTGGTAACAATATGGCGGAGCGCGTCATGCATGAGGAAAAAAAAATGCTTGCCAAGTGTCCTTTCGCAACCTCTGAATTTTGCAGCGCCCTGTCGGAGCGTAGAAACATGCCAAACAAAGGACGACCAACCAAAATAACTCATTCAAAAACTGATGGACCGCCAAACCAGGACGCAGTCGCCGGTTCTTCCCCAGCACCTCAATCCGCAGACTGTGCCATCACAATCCGTTTGCAATCGGCCCAAATATACAAGAGAGAAATATCTTCTACAACCGGATGGCCCAGCATCTACATCAGCTTCAAAGCTGGTCTCCAGTGTCTGTTTACGACGCTATATGCGGAACCTGGTCTGCAGCTGTGGTCATAGGCCCTGCAGGCACACTTCAGTCGTACAACCTAGTTGCAGACCGCGAACAGTTGCGGCGTACCGGGGAGCATCTCAGCTCCAAAGAAATGCAACATACGCCCTACCTTGAGGTGACCGTTTCTGCGGAGATGGTATCCCAGCGTGACGAGATGCCTAATCAACAACCTGAGGGTATATATACCCTTCGGAGAAGCAACAGTCTGCGTAGACTACCACAGCGTTATCTCCTGCCAGAAAGACCAGACCGTTAGTACCCTTACCTTATGAGCCAGCGCAATTGCGTAAAATCACAGCGTAAGTGTAATCTCCACTGCCTCATACCCAGCCAAACATTCTTAACGCTTTTCTTTCCTCAAGCGGGCCTCGTACGGAGCTCTCATCTGAATTATTCTCCGACCCCTGAAATTTGCGCCGAAACGCCGGCAGCTCGGATGGTCCAGCTACTGTCCCTCTGAATGATGACAGACGGCGCTACGAGCGTGTTATGCTTGTCAGGTTCTGTGGGCAGCTGATCCCGTCCTCGCGACGTGGCCGGCAGGGTGTAACTATTTGACAGTGCTTGTGCGCTAAGTGGCATTGTCATCCCGCTGCTTTCAAAAACTTTGTGGCAGAACAGCACAGAACGGTGCACAACATGCTCAAGCTGCTTCGCTGGCTTTCAAGGGGGAAGGGGGAAGGGGGGGGGGGAGATCAGTGACATCCCCGTAAGGTAAAGCACAACATGATTTCGGCCTATCGACAGGCAACCGTGGTCGTATTCGGGCTTGCGTGGGCAATTCTCCACCGCAGTACACTGTGGTCACAGGGTGAAGCCATGCCATGCTTTTGCTTAGCCCACCGTGCTCGAGCGCCGTGCTAAAGAGCCAACAAAACCGGTGCTTGCAAACGAATCGCCGCCACGCGTCCACTTTTACAGCAGCCTGCATCGGCATTCAGTCTCTAGAGATTGGGGATAAATATCGGGCAGAATGGGTCTCTCTGTTTTCGGTGAGATTGTCCTCACAAGCTAAACATTAGTTCAAGCTATTTGGTGAACAGACATCGTAAATTGAACACAACGGCGCAGGAAAACGAAGACGAGAACATCGCAAGGAGCCTGTACCGTTCTTTGCGTGCTGTCGTCCTCGTTTTGTTCCTTTTTGGGATTACTGTTTATGATTTACGATATTTAAGATTTACCAGATTTACATCTTTCAAAAGAATCAGGAGGGTGTGGATTGGGCTAGCGGGCTCATAAACGCCATTTTCAGAAGCGCCGGAATCAACTCGGAACCATGTCGAGAGAGACAGAGGGCTGTAGTTTCAGCTCAAGCAGCACTTTTCCTTGGTTTTCTTCTTCTCTATTCACGTTGATTGCAGCGCTTTCAATAACCACTCTATAAAGTATGCATTCATTCTATGCTCTGAAACCTATGCGAACCGCGGAAGAATTGGGTGCACGTTACTAAAACCGATGCATTCGGTAGCTTCCCTAATTGCACACTCTATTCCAGTGAAGTTGCAGCACAAATGAGCAGTATTCTTATTGTCAGCTACGTTGTCTTCGGCTAATATGAGGGTGTGTGAGAGTGCTGTCATACCAGGGGTGTGGACAAACCTGTTATCTACAGTGCAAGCATATAGCGGCGCCCCTTCGAATTCATTATAGCGAAGTTAAACAGTATGTTCACTTTTCCACTAATAGTACAGCAAACTTGCGCCTGCATGGCTTCACTGAACGCAATCTCTGCAGGGTGTCCTTGCAACTCAACCTGTACCGAGCTCTCCGACTTCCTAGTCTCTGCGGCATAACTGAAATCCCACACGCATCGGCCACCCGCTCCACGTCCCCGGTGTCGCACAACAAGGAGTACTGACGTACCGGGCGATCGGGCATGAGCGTCGTCGAATCCTCGTATTCGCTCTGGTGAACGAAGGCGTCCGCCTCGCTCCTCTTGTTCAGCGGCAGACTCAGGACGGGGCCCGTAAGCGTGCGTATGCTGTGGTCCTCCTGCCGCTCCTTGCCAGTGATGACGTCTATCAGCAACGACTGCATGTCGTAGGGGCTCAAGCCGAGCAGCGCGTCGGCCGCGTCGTCAATGCCGCACCTGGACCTACGCGCTACCTCCGCGACCATAACCTGCGGGTTTTCGCGGCAGGTTATGGTCACACATTTCACACATTCACACATTCACACATTTAGGCAGGTTATGGTCACACATTTTGAACTCATTGACGAATGGGAAACAAGGGTTATCACGCATTCAATTTCGTTATGCTTCCTGCAGCCTCGATCGTTATCCGCAAGCCAAGAGTCAGAACCTCGGAAAGAGGTCTCGGAAAAACTTTGGGCACTTATGCTCCACTTTAATTGTACGACGCGGCAGCGTTATTTCCATTAAGCGTTTTATACAATTTTCTTTATCTGCATTACTACATCCAACCTCACACAACACTCTCCGCACTCCTTAACACCTCCCGGACCCTAGTACCTCAGCCAACTAAACCGGTAGTGGGCCTGCATGGCGACCCAAATATCTTGCGATGAAATATGATTAAACCATGAACACTTTTTCATACATAAACCAATGACTTCACAAATCGAGACATAGGACGAGCCTTATAAACCGAGCTAACAGCTCGTATGACGTTTTGCGGAAACAGCGCGTAACACAGCGGACAAGAAAGAAGATGGAACGAGCGCTGACTTTCAACTGAATGTATGTGTGTTTTCTCGAATAAGTTCAGTTGATACCCAACGAACGTGTCATCTTTCCTGTCCGCTGTGTTTTGCGCTGTTTCCGCGAAATGTTTGTAAGATAACAGAAGCACAAATTAATGGCCAAGGTCGGATTAAGCGACTAGCAAGTGCGCGTATGCAAACAAATATTCGCAGACCGTTGACGCTGTCTCGTCACCATACATTCAGGACGTAACCACCTCAAAATTTCTATACGAAAGCATTCCTAAACCGCTAAAGCTGAGCAAAAAAATTGGTTTTTCCTCGATTGTTTCCAGAGCAACTATTACGCCTATGCTAAGCCTACCCTAGCCATGGGTGATTGCTGTCACGTCTAGCAATGTAACATGTAGTACCAGTAACGTTGCCACAATGATGATCCCTTGACCTCTTACCATTTACCCTTGGCGTTTAAAACTTTTCCATACTTCCTGCCAGTATCTTAAGACTAAGCAGGCAACCAAAACCATGCCACAGAGTCCTTTCACACGTCATTACCCAGCTATTTTGCGAATATTGCTTTTCATATGCTGTAGCTGACATGCAGGAGAGCAGCACTGCAAACCTGAATCAGGGGTCCGAGGCGCAGGCGCTGCATCTCGCGAAAGAAGATTGGACTCTCCCGGATGAGCATGGCCAGGTACGTGAGCAACTCTTGGGTTAGCATAGCGATGCTCTGGTCACCCTTGTGCACGCGTGTGATGATCGCGCGCATCTCCTTGGTGGAGAGGGGCCTCGTGATCACTTCTTCGCTGAGCGACGGCATGCCTACCGTGACCTGCTTCTGGCGCACCAGCAAAGCGGTGACGGATTTGGCCAGATCGGCGACCCGCTTTCCGAGCGAACTGGCGAAGTGGCGCACCAGTGCCCACTTACGCTCTTCGCAAGCGCGCTCGTAGAACTCCAGGAAGAGGTCCTTCACCGTAATCACGGAGTATGGATGGCCAAGACCGGTGTCCCAGGAAAGTCCCTTGCGTAAAGACAGGTAGTGTAGGATGTCCCCTTGCTCCTCGAGCCACGGTGTCTCCCGCAGTGTGATGAGCAGCTCTTGTTCGGCCACTTGGTCAAGATGCAGCTCAGCGGCGGTGACGTATTGTGTCTCTTCGTCGATCGAGGTCCGGCGGGACATGGTTGGGGAAGTTGGCGCTGAATATATGCTCATAGAACCACCCGTGCCATCCTGCGTTGCCGCTGATTCATGGCCCCCAATTGAACGGCTGCGTCTGATGAGTCCGGCGACGACGGACTTACGGCGCCCCGCGGCGCTCGATGCACCGGACAAGATCTGCTTCTGGGGAAGACCTGACCGGAACAGAGCGGGGTGGCGCATCTGGTGGTCGAGGTACTCCTTGATGAGAGGAGGCAGCACGTCTGGTTCACCGTCTTCGAAGTTGCCCAGGAAGTCGAGACTGGCAATGCAGGAGGTACTGAGAAAGTCGTCAAGCCTTCCGAGGCAAATCCGAGCGTTGTTTATGTAGCCATGCTTGAGCTTTACTATTGTCTGTCGCAGTGAGGACGGCAACTCGCCGAACACCAGGTGTCGCTCTCTCAATATGACGACCATTGTGGGCCGGCCCAGGATGTGCCAATGTGAACGTAGTACGGCGAGATCCGAGCGAAGCGTGCTGACAAACAGATCGACGTCATTGACGAGGTGGAACTCCTCGCTATCTAGGTTCTGGGGCGTGAAGACAAACAGGCTGTCGCCGAGGCTGTAAATTTTGCTAGTGGCCAAAAGGCCGACATCACTACACGCACGTCCAGTGAGGCCCAGCTTTCGGTTCTCGCCCAGGTGCGAGAAGAGTTTGCCCAAAACCCTCGCAGGGTGCACTTGGAACTTGTGACGTACTTCAGTCAGCTTCTGGATGTCCGGAAAAATGCCGGAAAGCTTGTCCCGCAGCAACGAGTTCTCTGCCAGAAGAACCACCTGGGTAGAATGAAAGTGCACATCCTTACTCAGTACGCTCGCTGTAATACGCGTCACAACGCGGCGTTCACTTAGCCCTCGTCATTTGATAGTTGGCCGACGTAAAAGCCGCTGTTCAGCAGGAAGATCGTAATGTGACCGTGAACCGACTTCAGTATCAGGTGTCGAATCCACGAAACCCTCCGCCATTTACTCTTTGGCCGAAGGCAACAAAGCAGTAAATGTAAAATGAATGAAGTGAAAATCAAAAGGTTAAGCGACGTACCTGCTCTAGCATACGCGGCATCCGAATTTCGCAAGCGCTTCATACTGCTTTCTTCCCACTACCACTATGAGCACGAACGACAATGTTCCTCAGCCTTTCCCCGAGTTGATCTTGTAGAAACGCAGCACAATAAAACCCAGAGGTAAAGTTGTCGGCGCTTGAATTTGTGCACCGCGGAGAAGCTGAGCAGGAATTCCCGGAAAATGAATTCGTATTTCGCTTGGTAGTTGTTCGGGCACAAAACGGGGATCCATCCACAACACTATAGGCTTGGTTTGTTTTATGGGATTTAACATCCCAAAGTGACTCAGGCTATGAGAGACGCCGTAGTGGAGTGGATGGCTCCGGAAATTTCGACCATCTGGGGTTCTTTAACGTGCATTGATATCGCACACAGTTAGGGCGACAACACTACAACACTATAGCTTTATCAGCTTAACAAAGTGTGCTCTTCCATTCCATACCGGCGAAATACTTGCGTTGATCCATTGAAAACCGGAAAAACGCAATACCAAAGTAATTTATTTGGCGCAAAGAGACGAGCACCATGACGCTGCTCTTCACGATTTTATGCAGAATCTACTCTTTCAGCCCAGAATGGGCAAACTAAATACGAAAACTTGTCTTCCCGCATTTCCTGTGCTTGATAAAGCCAATTTTCTAGAACCTCGCACAGATTGTAGCGTCACTACATCTGCGTAATAATGAGAATTTCAATGGCATAAATGACAACCGTGGAAACCGGCAGCTAGCTTGTTGCGCGCACACGCGTAGTCCATGTTGTCGAGAGACGCTATCGGTAGCTGCTCTGCATGCAAATTTTGCACCCCACGAAATCAGATTGTACCTGCGGAATTTGTGTACTCGTGTTTCCAACGCTCTTTTTTTTTTTTTTGCAGAGCAGAACAGTTTTCGCCGTCTTGCATAAGGCGCATATTCCGGCAAAATGGAACGAAACGTTCTCAGCGTCGTCATCAACCTAAACCCATGTAGAGCAAGGGCCTCTCCCACATCCCCTGCAATCAGCCCTGTCCTGTGTTATCTGCACCAGTCTGATCCCTGCACATTTTCGAATCTCCTCCACATACCTAGATTTCAGCCGTCTTCCGCTGCACTTGCCTCCCCTATGAGGAAGTCACATTGAGCGAAGATCGGTTATCTTGCGTTCACATTAATGCTCCTTTCGTCTTCTTTATTGTGACTATTTAAACAGCATTAACTCGCACTTATTCCCTGACCCACTCTAGTACGCTTCCCGTGTCCTACCTACACGCCTATATTATTCCGCTCCATAGCTCTCTGAATTGTCCTAAACATGAACCTTTTTCGACAGCCTCCATGTTTTTGCTCCATAGGTAGTTACCGTTAAGATACAAATGCTTATATACTTTCCCTCTCAGCGTTCTCAGCTTATATACAGCTTACTTACGAAACAGACCGCGCATACTTATCTACTTAATTCTACAGTTACTGCCGCTAAGACAACACTGCTCAGCGTACCTGGACGACAACATGCGGCCGCTCGATCAAGCCCAGCCGGCGGTTTAGGGGATCCAGTTCGCCTGGAGAGATGAACTCGTCCTGGAGGAGGCGGGCCACAATGTACAAGGACTGGGCCCACTTGAACGGAATCTCGCCGATGGGCAGGCGGGGCTGGCTGTTCGGCGTTGCCCTCTCCTTGTTGACCCTGTCAGCTTGCACGGCGTACATTTGCGGTACGAGGCGCAGCCCTTCGTCAGTACGAATGCAGATTCGTTCCAAGTGTTCTCCGTACTCATCCATAGTATTTCGATCTTCGCGGAAGCAGGCCTCAATCATCATGTAGCAGAAGAACAGCGGCCACTCACACTCGATATTCTCGAAGCCTTGCAGTTCCCACGACTCGTAGTAGAGGCGAGTTTTGTCCTCGAGGACGGTTTTGTACCCATCGCGTAGGAAGCGCTTGCAACCGTACTGGCCCTGTAGCTTAGAGACAATGGCTTCACGTGTATTATTTATCAAATCCGGCTCGGAAACTGCGAAGGCGGGGAATCCTATGATCGAGATGAGCGCGGCGTCCACTTCCTTGGAGCTGGACTCCCGCGGAAGCATAGATGCCAGCACGGCGGCGCACTCCTGGGCCTCGTCGGAGAGGACGTGGATGACCGACGACGCACCGCCGCGGCCTCCGAACAGGTCCAACTCGTTCATGGCTTCCAGCGCAGCCTTGGCCATGCCCACGGAGCTCGAATTGAGCTCGCGTATGCCGCAGTTGGTCTTGTCGCCGCGCTCCCACATACCGAAGTCCGGAGTGCAGTAGGCTTCCTCGATATAGAACACGAGGTTCTGCAAAAAATCCACTTCGTCAAGGTTGAAGACAACTTGAATGCCAGAGGCAGTCATCTGGGCCAATACAAGCAGGTACAGGGACGTTGCGTCGAGCTGCAAGTGGCCCCACTCCTCGTCGCCCACGCATACAGCTCCAGATGTCGAGTTGAACTTAGCGTGCAACGCTTCGGTAGGGCTGCGCGTCTCCTTGAAGCTCTCCAGCTTGTCCATCTGCTGCATCATGGCCATCAGCAGGCCCCGCATCAGTTTGACACAGCACTGCTCCAGCTCGTAGGTGCGGGCTCGATCCTCATCCAGTTCAGTGTTCTTGCGGTAGGCCAGCGACAGAGCCCAGATGGACAACGCGCAATAGACGTTGTCGCGTACCCAAGCGTGGTTATCGTACTTCTGCGAGGGTATCAATCCCGTCACGGGGTCCTGAGTATCCAGAATTGTTTTCTGCAGGAGGCGATAGTAGTAACTGAGCCGCGGACTGCACCGCGTCGCCATTGCGCTGCTGCTGCTTGTGAAGTAAGCCTGCAGTTTTAACATTCATAAGACAAACGTTAACCACCACTTATCGTAGAGGCATCGCACGCATCTCACAGATCAAACAATTCCGAGAGCACTTCAGAATCTTCAGTGGTAAAACGCACAAGCCTGAGCGTTGCTGTTTCAAGCGGTACATCACCCGCCCCTTGTTGAACACAACCAGCGTTCCGCTGAAAAGTGTTCACTGACCTTTTATAATTGGTTTACATGAAAGGAAAGGCTCAGTATCTGTCATTCGCGGAATCCTGCTACTCGCCGTAGACAAGGAGAATCATGGAGCGCGCTTCAAAATCCCGGGCGCGGCGCAGTTGGTTAAAGCGCTCGGCTGGTGATCCAAGGGATGCAAGTTCGAGTCCCGGTGAAGACCGAGTTTTTATTTTTCAGATGAGGTCATCAGAATGATTGATAAGGGGAATCCCGCGGTATTCCTCGGCGTCTCGCGAAGTTGGGACCCTTCTCGCGGACGCATGGACGGACACGCTGGCGAATCATGAGTAATAACCACGAGGTTGACCCGCGTCTTTGTGCTCAGCAGTCGGGCGCCCTAACCACTGAACGCGGCGAATTATCGGGAGCATGGCTCGTTGCCATAGCATAGGTAGCCATGCATGGGTCTCTTGCATTGTTCTACTTATTAACGCGAAAGCGTTACTTCGCTATGTTCACAGATTTCTGCCCGCAAACCGTGTTCGCAGACCGCGTCCGCAAAATCGTGTCCGCAGCAGTTGCGGGTAATTGAGAAGTGGTAGAGGTTAATGAGTGGTGTCAGCGATAGAGGCTGGCGTAATGTTGCTGCAGAAAAAATAATTAGGCCAATAAGTTAAACAGGTAATTAATTAAAAACACTGGTTCACAAGTAGTATCTGCCACACTTCTGTGGACACCTAACCGCACCATAAAGGAAGGGAGGAAGGGGGGGGGGGGGGGGGGGGTGAAAGCGGAAAAAGAGAAACACGGGTGCCGTAGTGGATATGACGTGAAGGATGTGACGTCACGCAACCGGAAGTAGAGCCGAAAAAAAGGCATATGAAGGGATTGACGCGCAATTTGAAAGTACCAAAGACTAAAGCAAACAAGAAGTGAATAAGCTACTAGGGGCAACCAGAAGCAACCAACAGCAGCATCCGTGCTTTCGCATTACTCCAATGTAGATTCTGCAGTGCTCTTTAATTTTTTTACTGCTTGTTGCTAACTGCTTTTGCTCAAGCCTACGCGCACCAGCAGTAGCAGAGTTCCAACTACTCCACTGCTGTCCTGGCACCGCACTCTTCCATTCCTACGGCAACCGGCACCGTCTTCACGTACACTTACTGGTTTCCTGCTCGCGCATTTGCTGTGGTCGCTTTGTAGGATACGACTCCAGGCACATAGGTTGCCAGTTCAATTTTCGTTCATCTACGTAATTATTTCTGTTTCATTTGTTTTACTTTCATCGCTCCTCAAACGGCAAGCGACAAAGGAGTTCTAAATGAAAGCTTTACAGGCCTAGCATAAACCAGGATCATCAGCGGGCCAAATTTGACATTCAAGCGGAGGAGTGTTGTTAGTGGCTTTGCGGCTCAGCTGTTCATGAAGAAAAAGTTACAGGTGCTATACCCTTTTTATAAACCAGTATGCAATGCCAACGTGGGCTAGGAATAAACCTTCAAGGAGGCAGAGCAAAAAATGTGGCTGTGAGTATACTGCGCCGTCTGTCCCCGAGAGCCTCCGGCTTCTTGGCCTTAGTGTGACCTTGACGTGATTAAGTTTATCACCATTTTTTTTTGTGGTGTCCACCAGAAGGTATGCTGTGCTTTCTTTTGCCTAGACCTAACTCTTGTGTCCCGCACTAATTTCAGTTTTGCGCTCCCGACGGCCTGTACCATAATAAGCACTTTCTCTTCTCTCGAACCCACACGCTCACACACACTGTTGGAAATAGTCTAATCAGAGCTGCCGTCTGCGCCTGCTCGTCCCCTCCGTCCAGATACCGGACACCACAGAATGGCGACGAGGATTCGAGCATAGTTTCCCATTCAGACCCTACTTTCGTAATCATGTCGGCCGGATGATTCTCGCCGCCCCCATCGTTCCTGCCTACGACAGGCGAAGTTGCTGCACCTTGGCAACACTAGAAGCCGGCGTAACTTTCTGGAAGCGATTGGAGGCGACGGGCGATAGCCCAAGCCTCGCAAGGCAATACTCCTCAACTCCCTCGGAGTCTAACCCCATCGCATGTACCACCGTCTCGACGCAACAAGGAGCACCACAGATCCTTGGGCAAGTGTCATGTGAAATGCTGACGAAGGCCCGTTAAATGCCGCTGGCGTAACGCTGGATGCTCACTTCGCAATACAACAAACAACCTGGTGAAACGTCACCGGTTCCGACCGCACAAACTACCCGGTGAGAAGTTTCAAGCTCCCGTAAACGGTGTTCGAGAACTTTCCGCTACGCGCAGTTTCGGAACTTCACAAAAGATACAACAGCGCTTACTTTTCCAGGGATCGTCTCTCACTCTTCAACACGCAGTTGACATTGGAAAGCAGATCAATCAAGCAGAAAAGCAATTAAAGAATTCCCTGTTAGCGCTTCGGTTAACCGCGTTCCTGAAAAAACATAAGCATTCAACTCTTCGCATGGTACCTGCTAGTTTGCTACCGTTGGGTTTCCGGTTGGCAACTCGCAAAAAAAAATGCGCAAATATTGGACATTTTGGCAAGCGTATAAGTCAAAGAAAATGAAAACTGCGAAAAGAAGAGCACCATGTCAGAAAGCTGAGATAGCCAAGGCGATCGGGATCGCCTGCCGAAAGAAATTCGTGCCACAGTAATGACGGGGCAACGACATTGCCGACACTGGCGCAACAAGTCTCTCTAATGAGCGAAGAACATTACCGCAGATTCTTCGCGGATGTCTATGCGTTGTGCGTTTCCCCCCTCCGCAACTACTCAGGAGAAGAGATAAAAGTCGGATGCTTTCGAGCCAAAGGACACATGGCGAAACCACCGCCAGTGTGCTGTTCCACAACCAAATGCACGTCCTTCCTGCGGTTTCACGCCGTACGCAGTCTAGGCATAAACATCGTCGGTTCAACGTTGACTTGCCGCCCCCTCGCTCCCCGCTGATGTGCGAAAACTTATCCTGCAACTTTAGAATCAGTTTTCGCACCTCTTAAAGACGAACCTCAGGTGCGTAAAGAACTACGTGCACCACACCAGCGTCTGCCGTCCATGCGCCGGTTTCTGTAAACTACGGTGCCTACTCCCGACTGCGTGTCCGCGTAGGAATGGTGTAAGAGAAAGATAGCTAGCTGCGATTTTGCGTGGACCTACAAAGCTGTCATCTCCGGCGTATTTCTCCCGCACACCGAAGACCTCCTCCGTCAACTAGCAGGTGCGGCGTGTTTTTAAAGCGAAAGCCTTGAATTCCTCACACTGTCGTTAGCAAATGTGTCCGCGTTTCGGGTGCATGTCTTATATGGGCATATGCCAATCACCATTGAATCGATACTTAAGCAATAGCAATCGGATGATATCGGAACATGATTTAGGGCATTTTCAGTATAATTTCATGATAATTTACGACTTTAATAAAACAGTTAAAAGCAGATGTCCATAGGAACCCATGCATTTGGAGGTCATCGTAACTATCACTAACCATCACGTACTAGTTAAGAGGTGTTCAACTAACACTAACCAGACATTACCTATTACTTAGAAAGGCCTTATCATGGTTATATCACTAACCAATAGTAATGGTTAGACGTTTCGAGACGTCCATACCCGTCACATGGTGACGTCATCGGCCGTGACGTCATGACTGGCCGGGCGTTCGATCCAGGCATCCGTACGGCACCTTTCATTTGACGCTTCCTCGAACGCCGCACCACAGAGCATATATAGAAATAGACGCAGTACAGCAGACATCAGCGGCGTTTAAACTTGATTGACAGCAAAGAAAAGTAACAGTATCTGTCACAATTCTAGTTAATCACAACGATCTTGCAGTCAATGCCTAACCAGCTCGGCGGGCAAGGCTTCCGCCTTGAAACACTTTAGTGAGCCAAAGTGCCTCCTAGTATTTTTCGACTTGGCGTCTGCGTACTATCAAATTCAAATTACACCTGTGAGCCGCGACTTAGCTTTTATTACTCGTGATCAGTGGTTTCTATTCTAGGACATGCGAGGAGCATAATGAAAATTTGAAACAGGTACTTCAACGTAAGTGTTGTCACAACTGCCGCCTGCTAAACCTGATAGTGAATAGGGTCTATACCCCGATTTGCTGCTCTGGCCGAACCGTTGAGAAACCTTTTGTGCTCAAATTAACGTTTGTTTGGAATGAAAGGTCAACGCAGTTTTAATGTCGTCAAAACCGCCTTATCAGCTTTTCTCATCATTCAGATGTTCACCCAGATATGGATGCAATTGTCACAACAGATGCTTCGAAAAAGGGTTTGGGTGCTGTGCTGTACAACAGAGCAATGCTGAAGAGATGCGCATCGTTGCATTTGCATCGATAATCTTGACCGCCGAGAAACGGAGATACTCTGTGGGTGACCGAGAGGCTTTGGCTCGTCTGTCTTCCAGCGAGCATTGGCATGTCTACTTTGGAGAAGTTTGGGTTGTGCACAGACCACCCAGCTTCGACTGGCTTGTCACCTGCGAAGCTCTTACACGGTCGTCAACCCACAATATGGCTTAATATTTCTGTAACGCCCTATAGGAAGGTACACTACACGGCTGCGCTGAAACCAGTTCACGAGAGGGTGCAAGCTAAGTAGTGATGCACCCAACAGTAGACGGGTAGGAGACGCGGGACTAGTTCCCCTAAATTTTGAAACAGTGACCCCGTTCGGATTGTTTATGATTGTTTATTGCTTATGCACAACCTCTTAACACACAAATTAAACATACCTCGCCCTGAAATTCTTAAACAGTTGTCGCGCAGGACACATCATTCAAGAAGTAACCTGCTCGAACCCATTTTTGCAAGGACTAACTCTTTCAAGAACAGTTATTTTCCACGGACCATTTCTGACTGGAACTGTCTTCCTGAGGCCATTCTCCAGTCTTCCAATTTCATTAAAGCTCTAGAGTGGCATTTTTTTGAATGATACAGTGTTGTATTTTGTTGACTTGTTCATTTACTCTAATCCCGTGTTTTGATTTTTATTTTTATTTGTTGTTTTAATGCCTTGTATATCCACTCCTGCCTGGGCCAAAATATTGGCCTGCAGTATTTTGAAATAAATAAATAAATAAGAATTCCTACGGCTGGAGGCAAGGCATTGCTTCCATGCATGGGTCATTTAAAGCAGTCAGAAATAAGGCCGAAATTCATTTCTTCTAAGTGAAGGTCTCATCTGGAATGTATCTAAATTCAAGAAAATGTTGTGACGAAAAAATGCCCTAGGCACTGCCCCCAAACAATGAGCTGACTACTGAAAAGACATCTTAACCGCATTCTACTGTTCCAGTAGATGAAGCAACTTCACTCCTCCGTAAAGCAACGACATCAGACAAGCGCTGCGTCATAGAGCTAGAGAACGTCGCCCATAGACTCTCTGTAGTAAATAGTAAACACCACCTATAGACTAAAAGGTATCCGCACTCTCTGAGTGATGTCATGGCAACGATGCCTTGCAGCCAGATGACTCTTGAGAGGCATGCGTGCTTTTTTGTTTTCTGCGCGAGAATAGAAACAACAGATTTCAACACCTGAAGCTTGTTTTACTATATTATAGGCGCCACTAAGATATTACCCAGGTGTAAAACATTTTATCCGCTAAGGCCTTTCGCAGTAATTTTTGTGTATGTGCAGAGAAAAATAACGCATCTCTTGACATGTAGTGATATTTTACTTCATTAAAAGTGTTGCGGCTTTTATTTAGTTTTATCATTAGCGCCGGCGACGTTGCTGTTCCAGCTTGGGAATTAAGTTCCTGAACAAAATGTTCGTGCTGTTTCAGAACAAATGATTTACCACTAGCTCGTATGTGTCTTCACAGGTGTCAACGTTTGAGGAATCTCCCTCTGCAAGCAGTTCCAGAGTTAGCTCTATGACTAGATAGCTCGCTGATTCGGGTACCTCGAAAACTGACTTTTTTGCCACAAACTGCGACACAGTTGTGCGTACTTTGCTACAAGAATGAGACCTCCTCGTTTATTTCCTTCGCCACATGATAGGGGAGGAACGAAGAGACCGTGATAGCATCGTGATCTGTTAATGGGGCGGTCCAATATGTCGGGGACAATATAGGTCGGGGACAATATTTTGTTCTTTGACAGGGTTTCTCGGGCTACTACAGCATTCTAGTTGGTATCATGTGTTACTGCGTTCTTTCGCATACATCTCCGTGCTTAATCTAAGAAGCTCATTGTTCTTTTATATTTCCAGCCGCAACTTTGACTTTCATAAGTCTGCCTGAAGGAAACGCGGTATTGGGAACCAGCCAGATGTCTGTTTGCCGTAGCGTTTCTAAGCTGTCCAGAACTTTCATATGACTCTGCTGGGATGACGTCGCCGTCTGCTATATGTTGCTCCCCGACCTGACAAGACGTTTTCCTGATATAGCAGCCGTCACAAAACTTAATGTGGATTCCTAAATGTCTAAGAATGTGAAGCCGAGATAGAAGAATGTTTCACTGAACATTTCGTATCTTCAGCGTATATGACATCCAATTCTCCCAATACAGATTTCAACCATCAAAGCACGTATTCCCCAACTGCTATCACTGCGTCAACACTGCGCGTCTGCGAGTGTTGTGAAGTCGCTGTCAGAAAAGAACGCGCAACCAGATCATCTGGGCATTATGCATTCAACGAGCGTCTCCAATGACGTCTCCGAGCCCTGTGCACAGAACGCGAGGCTCCAACGGCGTTTCTTAGTTCTATCTTCAATAGAAAGTGGTTTTAAGCCAGTTGGTGGGTATCGTAAGGAACACAACTGCTGAAATAATAGGGCGCGCGTCTCGAGCAATGGTTTTCAAGTTCGGTACAATGCGGTACGTGGAGACAATGATCACTCATTGTCGCTGTCCATTTAGGCATCCACAATCTCAGCACGCGCTCGGCAGAGGCAGGGTAAGGTAGTGGGTAAACTCGCGTGGACACTGCCCCCTAAATTTTATCATTCGGTTATTTACGTCACTGCTAGAACCACTGCTCGTAGAAACAACCTATGGGCAGACTCTCAGGACGACTCCCGGCCTCAGATTCCACGTCGCCTGGGCTAAATAAGGACTTCACAATAAAACTTAAGCAGGCATTTTAAAGACGCGCTTCAACTCTCTCGAAGCCTTGGTGGTGAAAACATTGCAAGCAACAGAATAAATTAACGGTAGCAAGAACAACGGCGTTTGTTTAGCTTCAGTTAAATCCAGTGTGTAGCGATAGCTTAAGAGGCCATCGGTACTTATCGTCGCGCACGCCTTGAAGCATCGCCGCGGCGGCGTTTCGCAAGGTGCTCCTCACGTTGTTTGGGCGTTTCCGCCGCCGCTTTCCTGGCTTTACGCTAACTTTCAGCTAGCAACGCAATGTTCTCCGCATAGTTAGATGCAGCCAACCAACGATTGTAACAAGCACAACTGCTTACCTGTTCTTCCTCCGAGTTGCTCTTCCTCTGCACGCACCAAACACACAACCTGGACACGCACCAGTACGAGGCATGGCTGTCACTGCGCGCCACTCCCGCCTAGGGATTTCCCAAAATGCAACGTCTGTTTTAGGTACGCGTGGTATGCACGTAGGAGCGTCGCCTGGAGGTGGGCCTCGATACAATGACGTAGCTCTGACGTCACATCCGAGCGCTAAAGGCTTACTTAGACTGGGTGGTGTTATGGTCTACTCTGAACTGCAGTCTGCGTCTTCTTTTCATTTTCTTCGCTCTTCGGACAGGCCCATACAGGCACTGCGAAATGGCGACTGGCTAATGTAGCTTTCGCTACAAAAGGAGAGAAAGAAGGAACAGAAGACGAAAAGAAAAAGAAGAAAGATAACTCGGTAGTTGGTAGCGGCGAACGACAACGGCTAGTTGCTAGGACAGAAAGTTCGTTCGAACGTTATGACGGCGGTATACCCAAGAGTTTGACGTAGAGACGATGTCATACCAATTGACTCGAATGATAAAGATCAATGACGAGAGGCAAGGGGTACTCATACATGAAGTGATTCCCCTATGGCTTAAATAAAGCTGAAACCATAGAGTAAGGTACTATGTGCAAAAGCCATGTCTTCAAGACGAACCTAAGCGTAGTCTGGCAGATTGCTCTCGCGTAACTACAGGTTTAACCACAAGCTAAACCACAGCAAATTGTTTGTATATTGTACATTAGTTTATAGGAACGGAAATCCGCAATATCTGTCTTTGACCTTCAAGGGTGTTCAAGGTGACATTGCACATCCCACGGCTGCCTCTACGTTTAGGTTTTGTGGAAAGGAACGAGGAATATACAAGAGGTTCGGGTGGCTGTTCATGGCTCTACGGGGCTGGGCCTGGTAGGTCACTGCCGCTTGCGGGAGGGGCTAGCCTGCTACCACATTTTTATCTGTTGTAGGCCATCACTGCACCCTCTACCGTTTCAGTGGTAGACGACGGCTGTTGCGACGCGCGTCTTTCTGTACGTCTTTTTTTTTTCTTTCTTCTCTATTTTCTTTTCTGTCCGCACGAGGCAGCGGAGGTTGTTGTTGTCCAAATAACATATAGCACATACCCAGAGAGGGGGATCGGCCAAGAAATAGGTAGCAAAGAAAGTTTTTGAAGTATACTTTCATGTAAAAAAAATAACGTGATTAGAGGGGTAGAGGAAAGGCAACAAAAGGTGAAAATAATTGAACAGAGAATGAAAAGTCGTAACACACATGGGAGGTTGACACTGGAATTGTAGAATAAGTGATGTTGAAATATTTAGGAAGGCAAACGATTTGATTCCAGTAAAAACGTTTGCATGGCGGTAAAAACCGACCTGTGACTGTCCAAGGATGGTAGCGCCGAATGATAATAGCGGGCTACTTAAACTGAAGCCAATCTGTTGCAATGGCCTTTCCATCAACTGTCTTCTCAACGTAGTGAAGCGATGGCAAAGCAATGAAATGCGATCTTATGATTCCTGTTCACCGCAAAATGTGCAGACTGGAGAAAGAGCCAAACCAGACATGTGAAGAGATAAAAATTTAAATGTGGGATACACTGAACCGAACTCTAAAATTGGACGCACATACATCAATTACATAAGCCATTAAAAGCACATCTCTCCGCATTCAACACCGGGTACGACTAATTCGGCGCAACATGCCCACGGCAATATGGTTAATGTGGGGCTGCCATAAAAGGTTATCATCATAAGTGACTCCTAATTACTTTAATGATTTACCCTGAGGAATTATTTGTTGTTGATTATATTGAATACGAGGACCACGCTTTTGCTCACATTTAATGTGAGACGCAAGCCACACAGCCAATTCTCAATGGAGTTTAGGTACGTTTGCAAGCGGAGATAAGGAGGAGGAGGAGAAAAGGAGAGCGGAAAGCAGGGATGTTAACCAGAAAGCGGAGATAAAGGGATTGAATGTCGGATTCAGCCGCAAAAAACGCGATATCATCTGCATATACGTAACTGTGGAAGTAATTATTAACTGGAATTGAGCTGAGTAGCATGTTAAAAAGCACAGGTGAGAGGACTGCCCGTTGATAAACTCCACTGGCTTGCTTGTATCTGTCAGAATGGACGCCATTTAATGCACAGCAAAACTCTCGGTTTTGAAGGGATCTACAGATGTCCACGCTACTAAATAATGTGGAAACTGAAGAATAAAATGCTATATCAACACTATCATAGGCTTTGACTATATCTAGCATTATCAAGGCAGCGTGCATTTTTTGGCGCCGCGCTAAAAGAACTCGTCTCTCGAGGTCAGCATGCGCATTCTATGTGGAACACTTTTGACGGAAACCAGTTTGGCAAGTGCTGAGGATATTTTCTTTGTTCACGAAGTCCGAAGTAAGTATAAGTATGACTCTTTCAATTATTTTACAATGTTTGATGTTAATGACAGTGGAAAAGGCACTATCATTGTCCTTAAGTGAAGGAATCACTTTGGCGAGTTTCCATTCTGGGTGTATCCAAGCATGTTTGGTGGAATAATTCACTAGCTCTAATAACGCGTCAGGTGACTCCTCAAAAAGGACCTTTATCATTTTGAAGCTACGTAATCAGGACCGGGAGCAGCGACTGGTATTTTCATCACTATAGGAGAAAGCTCAAAAACTGTAATGTGAGGATCATCATTAACTGGATCCATTCGCATTACTTATATCGAGCATGAAGGAAGTGCAGACGAGAAACGCTTCTGCAGTACCTTGGTAATTGTTTCAATTGTGTCTATTGCTTCATGGGGAGTCAAAATAAGAGAATGTAGATTTTGCGATGGCGGAATCTTTTTTCCGCTGGCGTAAAAAACTGAAAATATCAGTTCAGTTGCCAGATTTAGAAAGGAAATCGAAATGCCTAACATCATACTCCTTCGCTTTTGCAACTGTACGTTTAAAAGTAGCTGCGATGAACTTATAATCATGCCCGTTTTTCGGGCACTGATTGTAGAGAAGGTCCTTCCAAGCCGCTTTTCCACATCTGTAATCCCGGGAAAAATATGAATTCCACCATACAGCTGAAGTATTCCCCTTTCGTACCAAGATCTCCGCAGACTTCTTACGGCAATCCTCAATCACCGATCATAAGTGTTTTGATTTTTGTTCGTCATCCGTGTTAGTCACTGACTCACTATTAAAGCGTAACGTTAACTGAAAGTTATGTTAATAAATGACTTCAACTGGGAAGTTGCTGGAGTTACAGGGCAATTAACATCAGACGCAATTGCTATGTGGTCACTAGAGGTGCCACAATCAAGTGTCGACCAATTATTGACAGAAAGGCAGGGAGAGGTAAAAGGTAAATATAACACAGATCGAATGTATTTTCGTATGAAAGTAGCCGAACCCAAATTTCTGCAGGAAAGGTTATTATGTGTTACCCAATCCCAAATACGCTTGCCGCAACTCTGTCTTGTAGCCCCCCACGACACATGATGCGAATTAATATCACCAGCCAGCAGAACCGAGTTTCGACAATTACTAATAGCAGATCTAGAGGTTTTGTATCTTGTACATCGCTAAGAAAATAAACATTCTCTAAGAAAAACGTACAGCCACGTTTCTTCCAAAATAATTATATGTGGATTATGCTAAGAAGAAATGTAAACTAAATCGATTGAAGCTGTTATAATAGATCGACAGTGCCACTGGATAACTTTTAGTACCCCTTTGAGCGAAATTTGGGCAGCCGCAACTGCCTGCCCCAGAATATTCTCCTTTGGCTTTGATTCATGCTGATGTTTCTTTGATTTTGGTTGGGATCGCGCAGAAGAAGGGAAGAAGGATTCGACATGGGAGACCCACACCGTTTTAGAATTCTTGCATCTCATTCTACCATCTCTGCGTCATTAATGACTCCATCCTCATCTGGAAGAGTAGTCCTGTGAAACGAAGCAACAGTAGTGCTTTCTAGCAGTTGAGAACTTTCATAAAGTATGCTTACCATGACAAACAAGCCCTGCTTGCAGGGTTTGTGTTAGCTGAACTGTCAGAACGTTAGTAAAACACTCTGACAGTAGCAACTATTCAGTCGACCATCTGTTATTGAGGCTTCCACAGCAGTCATTATTGCCTTTGAGATTGATGCATCCAGAGGCACACCTGATCGGGCTGACACACCTGCATAACCATGTTCTCGCTCTTTAACTTCTGTTAAAGCGTCACGACGCGAACAGCGTTTTCTGTCAATTACTTCTAGAATTTCAATTTACGTTCTCGAGATAAGCAATCCAAGGAATTTGCCGGATGGGCTCCACCTCAAAGGCAGCATTTGTCATTTTGTTGCGGACGTGATGACGGATGATGACCATCGCCACATTTGCAACACCGCACGGTGGACTTACAACCACAAGCACTGACCATATCGCCTGCAATTGGTACACTGCAGTGGCTTAGATTCAAGAGGATCCACATGAAAAATCAATGGCCCTGCTTTTAACTGTAACGGGCATGAAGTTCCTGCCAATATGACAATCACTGACTCTGTTGACACCCGCGTATTGTTAACCTCCCGGATGCAACGATACACCACTAAGTCACCAGCCGCAGAAAGAAGGTGGAGAGTCTCAGTTGGAGTTAGTGTTTACTCCTCGGACCATTCATTTTGTGCATGCAACATGAGAAGGGATGAAGCTGCTCACCTAAAGCGATCCAAATGAAGTGCATTTAAAGAGATCCTTAACGCGATCAAGGTGTGGTGATCGGCACAGTATCCCGCCACGTCCAAACTGCGATCACTTCTGTAATCGTGTCATACAGAGAAGAGGCTACCTAGCTCGAACAGTCCCAGGGTTGGTCATTTTGATGAATCCGCCATCATTAGGCCCCAGCGTTAAAGGAATGCTTCGAACGCAAGACCGTTGAAAAGCTTCCAGAGGTAGATCATGGGGCAGAATGAAAGCCGACCATGGGGTGCTCCCCTGGCCGGTAGACTGCGTAGACATCACTTGACAGCTACAATCTCTCCGCGAGCGTTAGCTACACGGTAAAAGGCGCAAAGGCGCAGGGAAAACAGAAAGAGGACCAGCTGCCCAATACTTAGCCGATTCAAACCAGCGTCGAAAGCCACGTCACCTGATTTATTTATAGGAAGGGAAAGGCGCGGTAACTGTCTCACTAGTTTTCTGTGGACACCTCCACCGCGCCGTGAGGGAAGGGAGGAAGGTGGGAGTGAAAGTGGAAAGAGAGAAATAGGAGTCGTAGTGGAAGGCTACGGAGTAATTTCGACCACCTGGCGATCTTTAACATGCGCTGACATCACACAGCACACGGACGCCTCTTCGTTTCGCCTCCATCGAAACGCAGCCGCCGAGGTCGGGTTCGAACCCTGGTACTCCGGCACAGTATCGGGCGTCTTACCACTGCACCACCCCGGCGAGGCGAAAACCACGTCAGCACAGTAGCAACAGCAGGAACTCGAGAGAGGAAGACAATATACATTCGAGTAAATACCATGAAATTGTGGACACCTGCACTTAATTAGGTCAAGGTCATGGTTCATAAGAAAGGAAAAGCGCAGTGACTTTTAAGGTCACTTGAAGGCTCAAACTACCTGCCCTAGTGAAGCTTTCGCTCCAATATACAAGGAAACTTTGTTTCAAGTACACTGCAAGTGTAGCGGACTTCACTTTCATTCTAAATTGGTTTATAAGAAAGGAAAGGCGCAGGTACTGTCAAGGTCACATGAAGGCTCAAACTACCTGCCGTAGTAAAGCTTTCGCTCCAATATAGCAGGAAACATCGTTCCACATGCGCTGAATAAAAAAAGAAAGGCGCAGTGACTGTTAAGGTCACTTGAATGCACTGAATAAGAAAAATAAAGGCGCAGTCACTGTCAAAGTCCTTGAGGGCTCAAACTACCTGCGCCGTAGTAAAGCTTGCCGTTGTCAGATGGGGGGAGGTCCTTCCCCTGATGGGGCTGGGACAGGTAGGTGACCACCGCTTGCGGCGGGGGCTAGCCTGCCACTGATTTTTATCTGTTCTAAGCCGTCATTGCACCCGCCACCGCTTCGGTGGTGGTGGGCGACGGCTGTTGTTGCGGCGCGCGTCTTTCTCTCCCTCTACTGTTTTCTTGTCTATTTTCTCTTCAGTCCGCACGAGGCAGCGGAGGTGGGTCAGCTACAGAGCCAGTAGCGTTGTATTGTGTTGTGTTGTGTTGGGTTTAGTGCCAGATAAGCAACTAAGGCTATCATGCTCCAAGCACGAGATGTATTGTGTTTATGTTAGGAATACGAACTACAGATATCAAGGACATTACAACTTGTTTAGGAGCATTGCCTGTTCTAAGAATTTAAAAACACTGGAAGTATCGACAATAGCATTCAGGCCTGTGCATTTTCATTTCTTTCTTCCTAGAGCCACAACAACAACAGGAGGTTTGGTTCCGGAGGGCGCCGCACCTCAAGGTCTTACATACCCTATCAGCCCGTCATCATTCATACGTCATCCCCGGCAAGTCCCCCTCTTCCCGGATGTCCGGGGGGCGGAGGTTTTTGTTTCAGGATGACAGCCGTACCCTGGCAAGGGGGCAGTCGTGTGGTGACACGCACACAGCAGTTACACCGAACGCTATGCCAACTGTGTTTAAGATCCCCACTGTGACAGCAGGCCGAACACAAAGAGACCGGACCTTCATTTGACCCTAAAGGACAACCATACTCTTGGGGTGCTTCATATGGATACTGTAATGGCACCCCCAGTGACCATGCAGATAATCGGTGGCATGCTCCACATGTCTATGAACGCTTGCTCGCCGAGGTGACGCTGCTCAAGACAGGTGAAACCAGACCTCCCTGCAGACTCGTGCGAGTACCTCATGAAGGCCTGGGACACTGCGTCCAAAGGCAGCGGCGCACCTGGCTAACCAGACCTGATACATGCACTCAACGAGCAAGAGCACAAACTGCTTCACTGCATGCTTAGGCAGCGGGTGGAGGTACCTGACAGTCTGATATGGCACTCCTGGAATATTAAACAAGATAACCACTCGATGGAGGAGGGCGAGAAGACCACCACAGAACAGGCATACTGGGTGCAAGCTTACTCGTGTTAATGCCCTGCTGCGGAGGGGGAGACGACCGTGAGCAAGGCGATACATGAACGTTGCACTTCTTGCATCTAGGAAGTCCGCCGGTATCAATTTCCAGCTTGGACGCATACCTGACCGGTCGCTTGGACTGTACCTAGGGGAGGCTTAGGCGTTAACAGATTGGCTATAGATCCTTTAACGGTACTGCCAGAATGTCTATGACGGCCTAGAGGCCTCTTAGTCACTCCAAGCAGTTGGCTGCTTGTGGATAAAAAGGCGAAGGAGAGCCAGAGCGGGGAACACAGTGGGAGAATGTACTTTGAGAGAATAGACGTAGGCGGGTGCTCAAGAAGAATGAGGTCAAGCCTCGAGTCAGGGACATGTCTGAGTTCAGGGCTATCTGGGTCCATCTGACGTGTAGCACTGTGGTCACTTTGCCCAGGGCCGGGATGCCGAGGCCTCCCTTATCCCGAGGCTGTTTCACCACAGGCCTCCCGATTTGATCCGTCATTCCATTCCACAGGAAACGGAAAAGGATCCTTTCACGCTGAAGCTTTGTACGTGTCTACAGAGTTGTTATAGGCTACATACGTCAGGAACGAGAACAGAATGAACCGAACAACTGTAGCCCGTGCTGTGAGAGGACACGCCAATGTCCCATATTCTCTCTTCTCAAGCTTCTCTTTAGAAAGAGGCCAGTTGGTCTCTGATAACCCGTCAGAGCGGAAGTAGAAATTAATATGCGCACCTCATCCTTCAAAGGGAGACCATGAGGGGGATTCGGACTGAACGGTGCTTGCCAGATGTACAGGTCTGCACTCTTGGATCTATTTAGCCTGGGCCCACTCGCCCTGCAGCACCCATCTATGACGTCCAAGACAGAGCACACAGATGCTTCATCCGGGACGACGATAGTCAGGTCGTCTGCGTAAGCAAACATGGGGACAGGCGGAGAATCTGACGGCAGCGGAAATATGCCTATCTGGGAGTCTTTTGCTAACTTCAGCAGGAGTGGTTCGATTGCAAGCACGTAAAGGGCAGGCAACAAGGGGCAACCCTGCCGAACTCCACGGCATACATCGAAAACCTGTGACACCATTCCTTCAACTATTACCGCAGAGGTAGGCCTTGAGTATAAGACTCTCACCATCCTCTGGAAATCAGAGTGGAGATAAGCCTCCTCTAACACTCTAAAATTGTAGGCATGACTGATTATGTCAAAAGCCTTTTCCTGATCAAATGAACAAAGGATGTCTGACTGATTGCGCGCCTGCGCCCAAAGAAAAAGGTCTCTAAGGGCGAAACCATGGAGCTGGATGGAGCGGCCTGGTACGCAAGCCTGGTAAGGGCCAAGTAGGTCCCCCAGGAACATAGTTAACCTTCTGTACAGGCATCGCGCGATGAGCTAAAAGTCGCAGTTAAGGAGCTTGATGGGACGCCAGGCTCGCAGGTCAGTGCTTCTCGACTCGTCCTTACACAGGAGAGGGATCATCCCCTCCCTTTGAGCATCTGACAAAGCCCCCTCACTAAGAAGCCTATTCACTAATGAGGTGAAAGGACTCCCCAGTTGCCCCAAAAATTTGACGTAGAACTCAATGGAAAGGCCGTCCGTTTCTGGACTATGATTTCGATTGTAAGCCTTATTGGCTGCTAAAATTTCGTCTGCCTCTCAAGGACCACCTGAGACATCTACCAGCCCACACGGCCTCTCAAAATGAAAAGAGGTCGTCGGTGGAGGGGGAGCTGTATACAAATTACGTAGAACTGCCTTGCCAATTTCATTGAAAATGTATCGGGGTCCATTACAGCGGAAAGAGTTGACTCTGCGTGCTAAGTGGCGTCGGAGCAGATGCCTACTGCACCACGTCTCCCTTTCCCACCTCTCAGCGCGCAGTCTGGTCCTCAAGCGATTCCATCTGCGCTGGAGAAGAGTGCTCTATTCTTTGCGAAGTGACTGCAATGCAGCGGTCACCCCCGGTCCCCCGGAAAGAGGCGCGGACAGCAGGAAGATCGCATCAGAGATTATTTTAATCTCCTCACGCACCTCACGTGCCCTCTGCATTCCCCAGGACCGGCAGCGATCACGTATACTAGCCTTCACTCTATCCCAACCAGCACAATCGAGAGAATCGTTCAGATTGGAGCTTAAAATAAACAATGTCATCCGCTACCTCCTGATCTAGCAATAATCGCGGGTTAAGACGCCACGGTCCCTTGCCGCGAGGAACTACCGAACCATGAGCAAAGAAGAGAATTAACTTATGATCGCTAAGGGCCGTGGAAAATGTCCACATGGATTGCATGCTAGACACCAATGACTGAGAAACGTAAAACCTATTCGCTCCAACTAGGAAACTTCTCCATGTGCACTGTTAGCCGATCCCAGACACCTTATCTGGCACAAGGACGACATATTCATAACCACACTAATATGCAGCAAAAACAATTTGGTCTTCCCTGGGCCTTTGGACAAAATTTTGCAGGGACACCTTATTTTGACAAAAATTTTGCACTTTGTCTGTTTGTAGGCGCACAGCTGTTATTGACGTTCAAGCAGTTCATAAAGTACTGAACATGAGCTGATGTGTTCTGGAAAAAATTATCGAGGGTCTCTTAGATGTCTCGAAGAAAATGGCAAAAGCCTGCCCTTCCTCGCCTATCATTTGCCTCTCATCGTTTGCCTCTTATTGGTGTTCGTTGCAGTGCTACATATAATTACAATAGGCTTAAAAGAAAGGAAAGGCGCAGTATCTGTCACACAGTTATCCGCAAAGGGTTTGTACAGTACACCATCGCTCCTGTCGCGGAGGTGGTGAAGGGTGGCTGTTCCTGGCCCTACCGGGCTGGGACTGGTAGGTCAAAGCTGCTTGCGGCGGAGGCTAGCCTGCCATCTGTTGTAGGCTGTCATGTACCCGCCACAGCTTAGGTGGTGGACGATGGCTGTTGCGGCGCGCATCTTTCTCTCCCTATTGTTTTTCTTGTTCTCTGCTTTCTCTCTTCTGTCGAAACGAAGAGGCGTCCTTGTGGTGTGCGATTTCAGCGCACGTTAAAGATCCCCAGGTGGTCGAAATTACTCCGTAGCCCTCCACTACGCCTCTTCTTTCTCTCTTTCCACTTTCACTACCACCATCCTCCCTTCCCTTACGACGCGGATGAAGTGTCCACAGAAAAAAAGTGAGACAGTTACCGTGCCTTTCCCTTCCTATAAATCAATCAGTTCTCTCTTCTGTCGCCCCACCGGGGTGGTGCAGTGGTACGACGCCCGACTACTGTGCCGGAGCACCCGAGTTCGAATCCGACCGCGGCGGCTGCGTTTCGATGGAGGCGAAACGAAGAGGCGTCCGTGTGCTGTGCGATGTCAGCGTTGTTGTTGTGGCTGTAGGAAGAAGGAAAAGAAAATCGAATGCGCTTCAAAAGGCCGCTGAGCCGTTTCAGAAAAAAAAATATCTGTATATGTACATGAGCGTAGGTGCACGGACAGATGAATCGTATTGCTCACCATATGCGCAGGTATAGTGAATTAGAATATTATCCGCAGGTAAACAAATTTAGCCTGAGAGGTGCATGATAATAACTGACATCCAGCAACAAATCAAGCATTTCGTACCGCCCCTTCATGGCAGCAGACAACACTAAACGATGCAATTTTTCACCACTGGTAAACTGCTCAGAAACCCAAGGTACGAAAAAAAATGCTTACATGATTGCACTGAAGCTAGTTAATACAGCGGCATGCAGGATTATTTACTAAAGAACCATTAATGCACCACAATGGGGCAACGACACAGAGAAACACGCACAAGTGTCTGAAGCAGCCGCTAGAAGAAATTGCAGTGGCGCCATCTCGTGGTTTTTACACGAAGGTCATGCCTGCACCTCTCTGTTCGCGCCACTAGGACAATATTCGACTATAGCCTAAACCATGGCGCAAGAATATTACGGTCTAAACTCACACTTGCCGGAGATAGTGTGACAGATACTGCGCCTCTCCTTTCCTGTAAACCAATTATATGTAACACTGCAACGAATGCCGACAAGAGGCGAATGATGGGAGGCAACTTATAGGATAGGAAGGGCAGACTTTCGCCATTTTCCTCTTGAGGGAGGTGGTGAAGGGTTGCTGATCCTGGACATGATGGGGCTGGGACAGGTTGGTCACCGCCGCTTGTGGCGGGACTAGCCTGCCACCGAAATTTATCTGTTGTTATCCTCGCGCCGGTACCCGCGCGGCTCGAAGGGGAGAAGCGGGTGAGCGAAGATAGTGATCTAAAGAAAGGGAAGACGCTTGATTCTGCAACCCGTGAGGGTGCACGGCGAAACGTCAGGGGCGAGTGGCGCGCCACGTGTCGGGGCAGCGCCGCACATTGCGAGGAAGGGTTCTTCTGTGTTGGCCGCAAGATGGCTGTGCATGTGCGCAGAGCGCAGAAGAAATGTAGCGGAAACGTACTTCGCTACTCGTGTAACTGCGACTTCTGTAAGTAACATGCTCATAATTACCGATATACACCGCAGTATAATGTTCTACGGCACGTTTCTAAGGCAACACCGCATTCACTAGAAGCGCTTTTGAACCGCTTCAAGCATCGAGAATTGAGCCCCTTATGCACATGAAGAGTTTTTAGCCCCTTTACATCAGTCAAGGTTTGGCTGGAAGTTTTAGCCTATACCGAAGCTATGTACATGTGTTCTTTCACTTTTGTTGTGTAGCGATGTATGTCTAAGCAGGCAATAAAAAAAAACTCGTGGCTGAGTGGTAGCGTCTCCATCTCACACTCCGGAGACCCTGGTTCGACTCCCACCCAGCCCATCTTGGAAGTTGCTTTTTATTTATGAAGTGCATGCCGGGATTTATCGCTCACGGCCAACGCCGCCGACGACACCGGCTTTTCTGCTACACGAGCTTCTTAACGCTACCGCGTTAAAATGCACGGGCCTGCTACTGGCTCTCTAGCTGAGCCACCGCCGCTGCCTCGTGCAGACAGAAGAGAAAATAGAGAAGAAAGAAAAGGAAGAGGGAGAGAAAGACGCGCGCCGAAACAGCCGTCGTCCCCCACCGAAGCGGTGGCGGGTGCGATGACCGCCTACAACGGATAAAAATTCGGACAGGCTAGTCCCCGCCGCAAGCGGCGGTGACCAACCTGTGCCAGCCCCATCAGAGGTCGAACCATCAGCGCATGTTAAAGATCCCCAGGTGGTCGAAATTACTCCGCAGCCCTCCACTACGGCTCCCCTTTTATTGCGAAGCAATACAACTTTAGCTACCACCTCAGCCCGTCAAAAGGCGCGGCGGTGGCAGCCCCCTTGACCTTTAGCGTGACCTGGCTGCGTGACGTCATACCATCTGTGTAAGACTGGGGGCTCAACTCGCGCCGTCGCCTTGCGCGGTGGCAGCTACGGCCTGACTCCGTTCCTCTCACTAGTGGCGCTGCGCGCTGCGTGACGTCATACCATCTGTATAAGACCGGGGCTCAACGCGCTCCGTCGCCTTGCGCGGTGGCAGTTACCGCCTGACTTCTGCTCCTCTCACCAGTGGCGCAGCGCGCTGCGTGACGTCATACCATCTGTGTAAGAGCGGGGGCTCACCGTCGCCTTGCGCGGTGACAGTTATGGCCTGACTCCGCTCCTCTCGTCAAGCCATGAAATGCCGCCTACAGTCAAAGCGCTTAGGCAGGCTGCAAAGAGGAAGCAAAAGCGAGCCACAGAGACAGAAGACGAGTGAGAAGAACGGCTTTCCAAGCGACGAGCGCAAGAAGCAGCTAGGTGAAGAAGACTGTCAATGTCTTCGGTAGCAGAATCGACGACAGAAGCAGGAGAGGAAGGTACGAATTTGTCCGATAGTTTGGAACGTGCATCTACTAGCAGCACTACCAGTTCGGCGACTAAAGTAGTGAAAGGCGAAAGCCTGAGAAGTCTCACCTTGTAGCGTTCCTGCCAATCCAACACTTAAACACGCTCCAAGGAACGCCACGCGACAGGAGTGATGGCATACAATCCAAACGCACACTTGTCGGAGAAAGTGTGTCAGATACTGCGCCTTTATCCCAGACGTATGTAAAACCTGTACCAGTATGTAAAACCATAGCTAAACATAATACAGTCAAGCGTCATCATAGCCATAACAGCAAACATAACTGGAGCGTCACCATGGTGAATATAGCACAGCCAAGCATCACCACAAGCGGTACAATAGTAGTACCACGTATTGCTTCGCAATCACCAGGCTTAACCAAGCTAAGCCACAGCCAATTTTTTCTATTTCTATTTTTCTAGATAGCGACACACCGATAACGACGCAAACTCGGAATACGGGCCCAGGTGTCCACAGATACATGTGACAGATACTGCGCCTTTCCTTTCCTGTGAACCAATTATATTTCTCTTCTGTTCGCACGAAACAGCGGAGTGGCTAAGCTACAGAGCCAGCAGCAGGCCCGCGCATTTTAAGGCGAAAGCCTTAATGGCTCATGCTGTCGTGGACAAAGTGTGTCCCGCTTTTGTGGCATTCTGATTGGCCGAGGCGGGATGCGTCCCTGCCAATCTGCAATGCCACACTAACGCGCGCCAAGGAACGCCACCCGACAGGAGCGCTGGTGTACCATCCAAACTCACTTGCCGGAGAAGTGTGTTAAATACTGCGCCTTTCCTTTTCTGTAAACCAATTTAGTTATATGTAGAAAAATGCAACGAATGCCGGCAAAAGGCTAAAAATGGGAGGCAAATTATAGGATAGTAAGGGTTGGCTTTCGCCATTCTCCTCTCACGAGACATCTAAGAGACCCTGAATTCTTTCTTTTACTTATTCCTACAGCCACAACAACGCTCCTGTCACGTGGCGTTCCTGGGTGAGCATTAACGCTAGACAAGAACACATCTCGCGGAATCTCGAGGAATATGATATATCTCGAGCAGAAATCTCGCGTTGAAATCTCGCGCACAAAGTTTCGTTTCATGAGCATAGAAAGGTTTCGCCTTAAAAAATATTAAGGCTAAAACCTTTAATGGCTCATGTTGTCGTGGATAAATGTGTCCCGCTTTTGTGGCGTTCTGATTGGCCGAGGCGGGATGCGTTCCTGCCATCTGCAATGCCACATGGGACAGGTAGGTCAGGTAGAAGAAAGGAAAAAGAAGACGAGAGAAAGACGCGCGTCGACACAACAGTCGTCGTCCACCACAAATGCAGTGGCGGGTGCAATGACGGCCTACAACAGATAAAATTCGGTGGCTGGCTAGCCCCCGCCGCAAGCGGCGTTGACCTACCATCCCAGCCCCGTAGGCCGAACTGCCACCCTTCACCACCTCCAGGCTCGATCACGAAGCGTACAGTAGAAAAGGCAGGGCAATCCCAGAGTAGATGAGATATGCGGCCGCGCGTTAGAGTCGTGCAGTGGGGGCACGTAATCATTTTCTCTATGTACTGTCACCAACGGGCTATACGTGACATGTAAGCCACATATGCGATTAGCTTATTCAAGACTTCTTGACATCGGGTGAGATGGGTCTTACGCGTAAAAGGTGGGTCTGGTGTGGCCACCTGCATTCGATGCTGACTGAGGCTACGAAGACTGCTCCGTATATACTGCATGAGGGCAAGAGAAGGGGAGTGTTGCCTGCCCAAGGTCGAGTAAGGATGAAGCAAGGGAGTTGGGGAAATAAACGTAACCGTCCCACCTGCCAAGGCAGCCGCGGCGTGTGCCGCCGCGTTGCCCCCTGATTCGTCCGTGTAACCTGGGGTCCACTAAATGACGACAGTTCTGGTCGCGAGTTGGTGGCGTTTAAGGAGGCGCTGTATGGCCGTATTAGTTGCCTCTTGAAAACCCGGAATAGCGATCTCGTTTTAGCTTTATATGAATCAGTACGAATGCGTAATAAATCCGTTCAGGTGCATGGCAATCCTGACAAGGCTCCCCAGTTCGCGAGGTGTTCAGCATGAAGAGGGGTACCTTCAGGTAGGTGGCAGGCATAAGCGCCTGAAAGGGAAAGAGCGGCGGTCGGAAAAAATCATTTATGGCACACCCGTCCTCCAACTGTCAAAGATGGACTTCGCTAAGGTCCAACTCCTCCATTGTGCAACGCTAAGCACTATCACCGGTCTACCTAGGCACATTCCTATAGCTGAACTTGAGCATTTAACCGCTCTTCCACCGCTCTCTACCATCGTTTCCCAAGTCGCAGACGCGTCATCGAATACGTCTAGAGAACACTGTCCAAGGGCATCGCCTGTTGCCTTGGGATCAGCAGTGCAACGACAATACACCAGCCCTGTATGCATTTCTTCCCCCTTGGGAGATGCTAGTGGTCACACACCTCCATCGCCGACCTATACACCGCGATTTTGTCATTCCCCGGGAGCTACTCACTGGCAAGAGTGAATCCCTGAAACGACGGACATATACATTAACGCATCAGTTACTAACGAATTTGCCTCTATGGCCTGGGTATGAAATGACAAAGCCCTTCTAAACTCTCATCAGTGCATGGTACCCGTGTTGTTACCCTACAGACAACACGACTAAAGGAAAGAGCGTTCACAAGGCTTTGAGAGTTCGCACAGCTGGGTATATGAAGAGTGCAGTAAGATCACCCAAATAGGCGGCTCGGCTCGGATTCTATTCCGGACACCGCTTCCGGGTTTTGATAAGGGAAAAATGCAAGCTCCGTAGGCTGTGCGAAGTCGGTGACGGAAAGAACCCAGAAAGGCCGACATTATTCGGATCCTTTCATTATGGCGTCCCTCATAGCCTGAGTTTCTCTGAGACGTTAAACCCCATAAACTAGCCCAGCAACAAGCAAACCGACCAATCCACCCAATTTGAATGCTTAATTTACGTGCCCCGTTTTATTTTTAATTTGCCCGCCGTGGCAGTTCAGTGCCTAGCGCGTTCGGCTACTGGACCGAAGCGTTCGAACAGGCCGCAGCGGCCGTGTTTCGATAGAGGAGTAATCCAAAAAAAATTAGACGGCTTCAATGCTACTGAACCGACTATGGAGCGAAAGCATGAGCTGCGGGTGACCGAGCGTTCCTCTTCTTCTGTTAGGCGCAGTGCGGGCTCGGGGACCATGGACACGGACATGGACAGGGCACACAGCAACGAGCGGTTATACCTGGCGTAGTATTTCTTTCATAATAAAATCAGCCTTTGTGTTCAACGATGTCAGTGCACAGTCAAAATTAACCGGAGCTCTCTACTACGGCTTCCCTCATACAGCCGCTTCGAGACGTAAACCCCACATCCATGTATCATTATTGAACGTCAAACCCACGCAGTTAAAGCAGCCTTGATATAACGAGAGTACTTACATGACCAGAAATACAAAGCGTAATCGGTTATTCAAAGGCTATACAAGGAAAAAGAGCAAAGCCTTACCTTCTGTGGAGCAAACGTTGGACACTCCGAACCAGCAGTAATGTGGGTGAGGCGAATACGCCAAGCTATGTTATGGGAAATGGCAGCTCGAGCTAGGAAGAGCACCCTCGAGTTCGAGCACGAGGTTCGAAGGGCACTGCGTTCTGCACGCGCCTGTATATGGTTCGCTGCAGACAAGACCACGCGCTGCTACTTCGCCCTTTTCAAGGAAATGGCACGCGGTAGGGGTACATTCCTCTCTGCGTACCGCATCCTTCAGAACAGGCACCACCTCGGGGCCTCCGCGTCTCGAACGATTGTATGGGCTCTAGCTCACATGGACCTCGTAGGTAATGAAACGGCAGACACCGCCACCTCGCGCTCACTCTCCGGGCAACGCCTTCAGACCCTTTCGATGCGGATCCCCACCCAATCTGGTTCTCACTTTTCGAGAAATTACTGAGTTGTACCGATTCGTATCGAAGTTACGAATTGTTTGTTGAGAATCGCTAACGAATGTTTTAGTAGAGGGGTCGGTCAGAGCTAACGCGATGGCAACCTCTTCCGCGGTAGTAACAGTTACAGCGTTGAGGGCTGTAGGCATTTGCCAGTTTCGGTGCGGTGCCAAAGCAACTGCAACTATAGCGAGGCGAAGGGGGTGGTGGGAGGCATCTGTGTATGTAACGTCGGGGTGACCGGCAAAACGTCTCTGTAGTTGCCGGGCTCGGTCGGCTCTGCGCTCTGTATGATGCTCTACATGCATAAGTTTGGGAAGCGGAGGTATCGAAGACTGAGAGGGGTGATTCCTACCTGGCGCAGCACTGCGCGGCCCGCATGTGTCAGCGAGAGGCGCTCATATTGGGAAGTTAAAATCACTTCAATCAGCTCGTCGACTGTGTTGGAGATCCCGAAGGTCATCAGTTTGGTGATGGAAGTGAACATGAATGGGTAGATCCAATTGACAATGTCCGGCACGAAGCCATTCTGCAGAACCTCCAGACCCTAGGGGTGGTTTGGTTTGGTTTGGTTTGGTTTGGTTTGTGGGGTTTAACCTCCCAAAGCGACTCAGGCTATGGAAGACGCCGTAGTGGAAGACTCCGAAAATTTCGACCACCTGGGGTTCTTTAACGTGCACTGACATCACACAGCACACGGGCGCCTTGCTTTTCGCCTCTATAGAAAAGCGGCCACCGAGGCCGGGATTCGATCACACGTCCTTGGGAACAGTAGTCGAGCGCCGTAACCACTGCGCCACCCCGGCGGGATAACAAATGTATGCATATTATGCGACTTTCTCACGAAACGCAGAGTGCACCTTGACACCAGCCCAGGAGATCCTTCCATCATCTCTCCTGGGAGCGGGGTACACCCCAAGGTTCGGTGCTTTCACCACTCAGTTCAGTATTGCGCTGCTTGGCCTACCCAACCTTTTTGCAGACATCCCTCACTTGCACCACAGCCTCTACGCCGACGACCTCTGTTGACGTCCCCGCTTACCAACAAAAAGCCGTCCGCCTGGCGGCTGAGGCCGCGAATAACCAATGTATATTCGCCAGTCCTTAGTCGCGGAGGTTCCAGCCCCCGTTCCTCAGGCCTGCGTGCCAGAAGCGGGGAGTAGGGGGCCTCCTAAATCGGTGTAAATTAAAGTTTTAATCAATCAATCTGTGGATTACACATGGCAGTGATAGCCAGATTGAGGAGACTCTGCAAACAGCCATCGATCGCGTTGGTACTTACCTGGCGACAGTCGGCCTATCATGCTCGGCCACCAAGTCTGAATACATTATTGTCCCGACCCTGGGTAGACGCCTCAGATCACCTCCGGCATCATTCAATCTGCAAGTAGAGGGCACCCCCATGCGCCGTGCCGACCGAATCAGCATCCTGGGCCTTCATCTACAAGATAATGAAGGAAACGCCACTACTCTTCAGTGAATAGATCCATCTGTAAGCCAGATCAGCCGCCTGCTCAAGAGAGTCGCCAACAAGCATAAGGGCATGCGCGAATCCAACCTTTTGCGCCTCGTACAAGCCATCGTTTGTACGCGCATTGCCTACGTTGCCCCTTACCTTCGCCTCACGCGAACAGATCGGGAGCGACTGGATGCATCACTACGCAAGGCATACAAGACGTTGAGAAGAGTGGCCGCTGGAGATGTCAAGGTAATGGCCATGTGTCTGTTAATAGAACCAGCAGCGTCTACGTACAGAGTATTCCGTTGGCTGTCCCACATTCGAGAGAGGTGAGTGGCTCTTGCCTGTTGGCGGTCTTGATGATATTCTGCATGCATGTGCTTGGAGAGAGGTTTGACAATAATTGCTCGGCGGATATTTTGTGGCAGATCGTCGCGATTTTCGGTGGTATAGAGCGGAGCAATATTGAGAGTTTGAAGGACATCCCTTCCAGTGGACGAGGCTGCTAAGAGGACAAGTTGCGCCAGGCGATGTGCTTCATTCAACTCTTCAATTGTGTTATGAATGCCAAGTTGGAGTAAGCGGTCGGTAGACGTGCATTGGGGACGCCCCAGGGCTGTCTTGACCGCTTTTCCGACAAGAGTGTTCAACCCGTTGAATTCCTGCTTACGAACGAAGTGGAAGGTATGGAGTGCCATAGATAATGCGGGCGATAATAAATGCGTTAACCAGTTGCAGGGCGTCTCGCTCCTTAATGCCGTAGTTTCGATGTTTAACTCGTTGAAGCATTTGTGTAATTTTATCGGTAGTGTTGATTAAATGACATGATAGAAATCAATGATACATGATAGATGTCTCTCCTATTGATTAAATGATTGAGCGTAGAGGAATGGGAGCGGCCGTTAGGGATAACGAGGCCGAGGATCTTGATTTCCGACTTTACTTCTACCACCTACCATCCAGGATGACCTTGTGACCATTTGGACTGCCCATGGTAATGAAAGCGAAATTCAAGAAAACCTTCAAGCGGCGCCAGGCCTGATCAATGCCTATGCCGCTTCTCGTGGCCTTGCATGTGCCCCTGAGAAATCAAATTCTTATTATTGACCGCCGGCGACATCCCCCTCACACTTCCACCCCGCCCGGGACTAGGAGGCAGCCCTGCTAGGGTGCTCCGACCTGGCGAGCCAGAAGGCCCTGATCCATCGAGCCCGAGCCGCGGCGGTCTCCAATGGGCTCTTGTAATGAGAAGCCCACCTAGTGATTGTGAGAAGTGGTCCCGGCCACCTCAAGCTTCCTCCCTGCAATAAAGCTTTTCAGACAGACAGACCGAGTAGTCGAGAACCCGCTGTGGAGGCAACGCTGACGCGGCGTCCGACTGCCAAGCTGAAGAACGTAAGGTCAAATTCCGACCGTGGCAGGATTTCAAGGCAAAAGCCTTCAATGTCTCATGACTCATGCATGCGTTAGCGAGAAGCATCCGACTTCTTTGCGAGATTCCGCGTGATACCGCGAGACTGTAACGTCATCATCTGATAACGTCATCACCACTCGTTACGCCATGTCGTCACGTCTGGTCATGACCGATTCCCACATACGTTTACAAGCCGGAAACTACACCTGCCCGATCTGGATCTTCTTGACACAAACCGGGGAGGAAGAAGATTCGAAATGAGAAAATTGCGGCCAAAAAGGCACACTAGATTGCATTATTTGGGAATGCGCCGACTCCCCAGGCGCCAGCTTAATAGTGGAGAAGCCTAGGAGGTTTGGCTGCGGAGCGGAAAGCGCGCCGTTCAGCAGCAGGCCAACCGCCTGGCGGCTGAGACCGTGAAGAACTCTTGTACCTTCACTAACCCTTAGTCTGCGGGGCTCCCCGACCCCCCCCCCCCTGGCCTGCGTGCCGGGGGCGGGAAACGGAGGGCCCCTTTTCGATGGAAAATAAAAGTTTGCATTCAATCATTCATACACACGAAACTGACCGCGCTGGGCGTCCGATTCTGACGTTATTGCTGCGCCTTTCATTTGGCCCTTCCTTGAACGCCGCATATAAAACCAGACGCAGTACAGCAGGCATCAGAGCCGTTTCAAATTGGTTTACATGAAAAAAGAGGCGTAGTATCGGTCACAATTCTTCATGGATACCTAATTGATTTATTTATAGGAAGGGAAAGGCGCGGTAACTGTCTCACTTGATTTCTGTGGACACCGCAACCGCGCCGTAAGGGAAGGAAGGAAGATGCGAGTGAAAGTGGAAAGAGAGAAAGAGGAGCCGTAGTGGAGGGCTACGGAGTAATTTCGACCACCTGGGGATCTTTAACGTGCGCTGGCATCGCACAGCACACGACGCCTCTTCGTTTCGCCTCCATCGAAACGCAGCCGCCGAGGTCGGGTTCGAACCCGGGTACTCCGGCACCTAAACCGAGCCAAAAGAAAAGGAGGAAGGTGGCAGTGGAATAAGCAATGGACAGAAGTGCCGTATAGGAGGGCTGCGGACCACCGAGTTACCTCATCGCACTTTAGTGGTGAGAGGGGAGGGTGGTGGCTGCTCCTGGCCCTATTGGACTGGGAATGGGGGCTGCTCGGGCTCGACCAACTTTCTCAAATATAGACCATAACGTTGGGCTCGCCTGCCACGAGATGAGTGTATCTATTGTAAGCCGTCATGTTTCTCATTGTAATTCATTTTGAGCTTGTTTTCTGTAGGTATTGATGAACACGGAATAACTATTAATATATGATTGTTGCTTGTATCGCATCTTTCGTTGTCCTCCCATGTATGTACTACAGTGCGTGTGTGTATATACAAGTACCTATGTGTGTGGAAGACAATATTGGATTGGTAAAACGTTTATTCGGGGCCTGCAGTAGAACGCGCGCTCGCGCGCGCGTGCTCCGGACGGGGCCTATGTCGTCCTCTGGGCACCGGCCGCGCGGCCTGGGTCCCCGCTCGCCGTGGCCGGCTCGCTGGTTCCCTGCTGGGCCAGCGCCTTGATGACCTGCTGGACGGCCCAGAGTTGCTCCTCTTGACTGTCGCTCCCTGCGGCTGCTTCCAGTCGCGGCGGGATCCTCCCAGACTTAGCTTCTTCCTGGTACTTGGTACAATTCCACAGCATGTGTGCGAAGCCGGCCGTCTCCGTTCGGCAGACTGTGCATTTGTCTGTCGGGTGCGTCTCGGGATACATTCTATGCATCAGCGACGGACTGGGGAGTGAGCCCGTCTGTAGCTGTTTGAATAAAACGGCTTGCTCTCGACTGAGCCCCTAGCGAGGGGGTGGAAGAGTTCTGCGAGCTAGGCGGAACACCTTGGTTGTTTCGTTGTAGTCCGTCATTCGGTCTTTGGTGCTGAACCACAGCGGCCAGTCGACCGAGGCGCTGTCCGTTAGCGCGCGCGCCTCGGCGTGTGCCGTCTCGTTGTGGTTGGCGTTGCGGTCTGACGCCTTGCCCGCGTGCGCCGGGAACCACTTGATTCTCACTTGTCTGCTGCCATCGTCGTTTTTGGTTGCCTGCAGTATGCGCACAGCTTCTTTCGCTATCCTGCCTTTGGCGTAATTTCTCACCGCCTGCCTCGAGTCGCACAGCACTGTGTGGCAGTCGCGGTCGGCGATGGCCAGGGCGATAATTCCCTCTACTGCATCACCGCCGTTTTGGTGGCGGACGACGGCTGTTGCGAAACGCGTCATTCTCTCTCCCACTTCTCTTTCTTTCTTTCTCATTTTAATTTCTCATCTGTCCGCACGAGGCAGCGGACGTGGCTCAGCTTACAGAGCCAGTAGCAGGCCCGTGAATTTTCTTTCCCTTCTTCCTGCAGTTGCAACAAAGCAACTTTAGTGGTCAAAGTGCGGCTGCGAGAATTTTTTTTCACAGCAGTCTCTGTCCTCAAAGACGGTACAGCTGGGGCTGCTGCCACCCTCCGAAATAATTCGCCTGCACAGGTGGAAGGAGCCGCCATCACACACAATTAAAATCTGCACATATTTTGGGCCGCATACCGCCACTGCCTAAAGTGTACATTGTACTGGAATACTAGTACACTATACTAAGCGGCTTTATGACACCGGCCACCCATCACATTGCCGGGAACCATTGAAATGTCTATTTGTTCTTTTTCGGCAGCCACCAGTATGCGGCCTTATCACTCTGATTTGAACGCGTGGATCAGTTTTGTATTATTTGCTTGTTCATGTTCGCTGTCGCAAGACACGGTTTTCTCAGTCAATTTGTTGTGGCAGATGATTCGAGATGTATCTCGAAAGATTCCAGCTACGCACGTGTGTTCCTACAATGTTCTAGGGTATGCTAGTCACCGTTGGTGTTTTTATCTAGATTTTTCTTCGATGCTTTTAAATTGAGCGCTGTCGAGTGAAACTGCATTCTTTGTTCGATGATCACCTAGCACAACTGTTGCTATGCCGCCGCCGAATCGCTTAGTTCTTTTGCGGGCGCAAGTGAGCCCTATAAAGAGTTTCTTCAGTACACTCCTAGACTCTTTATTTATGCCATCGGCCTGGTCACCACCACGTGACATCCGGTGGAGGTGCTGCCCTTTGAGATCCGGCCTACCACTTCAAGCGAACACCTCATCATCATTCCTGCCGCCCTAGGGGACCAGACCCCAGGTCACCGAGCCTGCGGTCGACATCAATGGTCTATGCCGACTCTAACCCTTGGATGCTTGGGTTCTGAATGTGTTCCGAGACTCTCTTTCTGCTGTGCATGGCTGTACTTTTGATACACATCACATGACTGGATGATCTTTGATCTCAGAGTTCATTCTGGGCCAGCAAATGCACTCTCTTGCTATTCGCAAACAGATTTCAATTCCTTGATGCCATACATGCGGAGCCTGCTTCATGTCGGCAAGCATGTTCTGTGGTATCACAACTCTTTGGCCATTGTAGACCAAGCTTTTGTCAATTACCAGTTCATCATGGAAGTTGAAGTATGGATGTGTTCATTCTGGGAGATTTGACCTGTCTTTCGGCCATCCTTCTTTAATCAATCTCATCAGGTTGCGCATCACAATGTCGGTCAGTGCGTCTTCCTTGATTGCGTCAAGAGTCTGGCGCTGGATGCGTTGGCGACAAACAACATTGACTTCTTCTGCCGGTGGTCCACAGCTCAGTCCTTCAGGTATGCTCTGGACATTGCATCAGCAACAATGAACTCTTCCGTGGCAGTATTCGACTGTAATGTCATACCTCTGCACTTGTAACATGTCTGCAGTCGTTTGGGCACCTTGTCAAGAGCTTTCTTTGTGATGCTCTGCAGTAGCTTGTGGTCAGATATGACTGGTGTCCCTCCCAAAGGTACATTGGTGAAACTTGTGCAGGGCAAAGCAGATACCTAACATCTCTTTCTCTGTCTGGACATACCACGTCTCTGTTGCCGTCAGAGCCTTGCTAGCATAGCAGATAGTCTTCCAGCATTACAACATCTAGGCCTTTCTCACCGGCGTCACATTGCACTGTGAGTACTTTGTTTGGATAGTAGAACTTCAGGAGAGGCAGTGACCCCCGTATTTCCTTCACTCTGTTGAATACGATCTGCTGTTCAGTGGTTCAGGCCCATTTTATGTTCTTGGCTGTGAGCCTTCTGATAGCTGTGCCATGATCCGGGTCATGAAACGCTCTTCATGATTCTGCTTGTCTACAGTGAGCATGACAGCGGGATTCCGTGAGGGACAGATACTGGCTCGCAATTTGAAAGTACCAAGGACTAAAATAGTTACGTCACTCAATTAGGGTGACGTCAAGGATGTGACGTCACCTATCTGCCGTCAGCTATGAGGACCAAGTGGAAACGAGTGCGCTCTAACGCCGCAGGGCGGCCCTTCTTGCGTTCCGCAAGTCGTTACAAAGGGACTAGCTAACACTATCATCAACGAGTGACAGGTGCTGCGCCTTTCCTTTCCTGTAAACGAATTATAGAACGCCGGTGAACTTAGACGCGCTCGACATGGAAGCCAAGGAGAGTTTAGCTGCTGGCGAACGGCGCAGAAGACTGGAGAAATTAACTTCTCCTGATCCCAAAGTAGTCACTGCTTTTCGCTACGTATATCCAGGCATAGCAGAGCTAAGCCATCTTTAATTTTTTTAACCGATGTTGAGTATTTGTCTCGCATTATTCTGTTTGTGTAAAAATCGGGTCTTGAAGTTGGTAATAAAGAAAACATTTCTATGGCGGAGTGGTAGGGTACTCGTGTTTCCATAAAACTTTTATTGCTTCTCACTTTCTTCTGATTCTGCGTTACAACCAAACGCCGACGTCAGCTTTTCTGCGACACGGAGTCCTTAACGAAAAATCATATCATAGCAATATTGGTTCTAATGATTTAAGACTGATAGGTGTGTGTGTGTGTGTGTGTGTGTGTGTGTGTGTGTGTGTGTGTGTGTGTGTGTGTGTGTGTGTGTGTGTGTGTGTGTGTGTGTGTGTGTGTGTGTGTGTGTGTGTGTGTGTGTGTGTGTGTGTGTGTGTGTGTGTGTGTGTGTGTGTGTGTGTGTGCGCGTGTGCGTGTGCGTGTGTGTGTGTGTGTGTGTGTGTGTGTGTGTGTGTGTGTGTGTGTGTGTGTGTGTGTGTGTGTGTGTGTGTGTGTGTGTGTGTGTGTGTGTGTGTGTGTGTGTGTGTGTGTGTGTGTGTGTGTGTGTGTGTGTGTGTGTGTGTGTGTGTGTGTGTGTGTGTTATAGACGATAATGGGTTTAAAAAATCATTGCAAATAATTTATGAATGTAAGAAATGAAAAAAAAATGAAAATTTTGCAAAAGGGGGTTTAAAGATGTTAAAATGCTCAGATGAAATGCCAATTCTTGGGGATTCTAATTTAAAAAGTTTATATGGTTTCATTGGTTTGGTTTGGTTGCACGGTTTAGCGTCCCAAAGCGACTAAGCCTATGATAAACGCCCTAGTAAGTACTACAGAAATTTCGATCCCTTTGGGTTCTTTAATCGTGCGCTAACGTAGAACAGCGCACGGGCCCCATGATTTAGCCACCATCGAACACCGGCCACCGCGGCCGGGATTTGATCCCGAATTCTCGGGCACAGCAGTCGAAAGCCTGAACCTGCACCGCCGCGGTGGGAGTGTGCAATTGATCAATTAAATGAAGTAATTGAAGAAATGAAAAATTGGGAAAAGGGGGTTCAAATGTGAAATACGAGATGTAAAGCGAACCCTTAATGATGCTAATTAACTAAATTTTGAATGTATAGTTGATCAGTATAATTAATTGAAATAATTGAAAATTGGGAAAGGGGCTGGGTATTTGAAAAAACACTAAAATGACAAGCTGACGAGCGCAACTATCGCGAAACATGAACAGCGAAAAGACCATCATCTGTCGCAGCCTTTATTTCTCAAGAACTTCAAATAAATATTGAAAAATTGGGAAACACTTACGCTACTAAGGGTTTGACGCGATAGCGTATGACGCACATAGACGACGTTTTTCACGTTTGAATTTTTTTAATGTTGGAATTCTATTTTTTAATTTTTTAACTTGTGTACACCAATACTTACCATTACAAACATTCGCTTTCTATTCTGAGTGTTTTGGCATCATTGAACCTATTTTTCGTTTTTAACTATTTCACTTAAATGAAAGGCAAATTACAAACAAGCTTTTTAATTATCACCATCAAGCATTGGTTTTTTATTATAAGCACTGGGCATCTTTAGCCCCTTTGCAATTTTTCATTTTTTTTCAAGAATTTGCATTCATTATAAATTACCACCTTCAAGCATTGGTTTTTCATTCTGGGCATCTTGACACTTGCCCCACGGGGTGGCACAGTAATTAAAGCGCTCGGCCGCTGTGCCCAGGGATGCGGATCGAATCACGGTCACTTTTCGATGGAGGTGAAAAGCAAGGCAACCGTGTGCTTTGCGATGTCAGTTCACTGGAACCCTAGGTGGTCGAAATTTAAGGAGCCCACCAGTACGGCGTCTCTCATAACTTGAGTCACTTTGGGATGTTAAACTCCGTAATCCAAACCAAACCATTTTGACACCTTTGAACCCCTTTATTTCAATATATTTTCATTTTTTGCGATACTTCTAAAATTAATTAATATAATTACAATGATTTCATTAACTGCTCACTGCCTATCAAATGCCGATCATTCAACAATCACTAAACCACAAGTTACCATGACATAACTTTTTACGCAGCCCCAGATTATTTCCGACTTGCATTGCCGACATGCTCATGTGATACCCCTTAAATGGGGCCTTTGAGGATTCAATAAATAAATAACAATAATAAATGCTACAACGCGCTGTATAAGCTATCGCTTAATATTTATTTTCTTTGCGGTTTTCTGTGTCAAGAACTAGAATTACTCGAAAAGTCTGGAAGGCTGCATCGACAAGGTGGCATCGATCCGCTTTTTTCCCGCCGCTAGATGGCCGCCATCGGCTTCAAGCCGGCCCATTGTTTTCCACTCCAGCAGTTGTTTTATGTCCTAGGGTCCATAGAGTTAATACAAAGACTCTAGAGGGAAAGCTGCCCGTTCACCCAATGCATTCGATGGGTGACCGCGTGATTGCCGCCATTATCCCACTGTTCATTGGTTGCCAGATGATTTTCACTTGCTAAATCTGGCACATTAAGATGGTTTGAAGCTGGCAACTTATATCGTGGGAAGATGGCGGCGTGCAGTTAACCGACTGCGGGCGGCTACTGTTCAGTAGGTGCTGTAAACAACGGCAGAATCGTCGCGTGTGGAGCATTTCTTGTGATATTTTGCTTCGCGTACCTACTGTAACGTCACATATGTGTCCTGATTCTTCTGAGTTGTTATCGCAAGGCCGGCTATCCCTGCGATTGTTTCGCGCTTCGCATGCATTTCGTCCGTCGAGCGCACATGCATCTCCTCTGTGCCCGATCACCTGAAAATATGTCAGAAATTTGCTTTGGCGCAAGACGACGACCACAGTATATTAAAAAAAAAAAAAACAGTGACGAATTCCACAACAACGGCCCTTGGTCTATCCGGGATGGCTAGTGCTGCATACAGTAAATGTCAAAGGGTGCTCGTGTGTGTTTACTGTTGATCTGCTACGTCTGATCGCAAACATGGCAAACATGGTTTCCAATTGTTCTACATCATTCCTTTATGGCCAAGAAGGTGCCTGAAAGATTATATAATATGCTTGAAACTTGAAAACAATGTATAGAAATTTCCTACAGTTGTGTTATCGGCAGCGGTTTTTAAAACTTTCCAAACCTTTGTTTATTTTTGACGCAGTGAGCAGAAACTGTGCTGGCCACAATGATAAATTTGATGATGGCGGCTAACCAGTGAGAAGCTCGTTTCCACCTGAACTTGCAGAGAGCCGGCTCTGTGAACTGCGCATGCGCGCCCAGGACCAAAGTGGAAAGGAGGATAAGTTGCTCTTCTGGACGGATGTGACGTCAAATAGCTTTTAGTGCTTGTTTTTTTCTAGAAGTAAGCCTCAAACCCAGATGTTCACTGCGCCGCCCAAAGTATGGCCCAAACAAGGAAGGCTGGCGCGTTTTTCAGACAACGAGCATTTGCGCTTTGCGAGCCCTAGGCACCCTAGGTTGTCTTTCATGCGTCGGTCTACTGCAGTTTGCGGGCCACCATCCCGGTAGACGCAAACTCGGTGAAATGCGGTTTCAGTTCGTGGATTATAGCCTTAAATTCAAGGGCGCAGCCGTCGGTGCAGTCCTACTGACTGCGGTGAGTCGTACATACATGCCCGCGAACTCTAAGTAAAGTATTTGTCGTCTTTCTACCATCGCCTTCCTTGCAGCTTCTTTAACGAGTTTTTGCACGGCAGCGCAAGCATGCGTTATCCTCAATTATTGACGTGGCGTAATCGCGCTATCGCGCGACAGTCTCCGGGCGAAGGCGTGAGGAGACGACGAGACTGCTTAATGGCGTCCACGATCTCGTTTCATTGCGCTTGGAACAACTTCCATTCCTGCTGCTGTGCACCGATCGGTCGCCGGTTGCTGTTGTCTTCCGGATGCACTGGAGTATTGGGACATATGAGGCGACTAAAAGATAACGTAAAACTATTTCTGAGTTCGCTTATATTTGTTTGGGCAGTATAAGGCATTTTTGAGTGCGCCAGCGTGAACGCGCTGGTTTATAAACGGGGTTTTATTGCCTTCCTCGCAGCTTCAACCGATGGAGCGCGATGGAGCGGCTCGGCCCATAGAAAATGTCGGGCTTCTTTCGGAAAACTGTTGGAAGGTAAGTGGCACTCATCTGTACAGACCATACGTGGTAGTGCTGCAATACATGAGTAATATCTGCGGACTGCTAAAAGGGGGGTTGCTGGCCAGCTGAGAGAGTTTAAACGTAAGTAGGCCCTGTGCGGACTGAGCCTCGAAGTGCAACAAGCCTACTGCACAGCATGAAATGGCTACAAAAGTATGGTTATATACATGACCGAATTCATGTGCTTATTTGCTCAGACCTTCCACTGTCAAGTACTCACACTTATTTCGGTGTATGCAGCAATGAAAGTGACTTCATTACTCCTCAGCCAGCATAGGTTCATGCCTGTGACAATATCTGTCCTTTTACTGCCGAAATAACTGCATTGGTGGAACTCACTGAGCTTGTTTATATAGATTTAACACTTTGGATGCATGTTGCTACTGCAGAGTGCCCTAATATATATATATATATATATATATATATATATATATATATATATCTTTTGCCTGCTCCAACATAAATAGTTGGCAGTGCTTGGCTTCAAGCTGCTGCCAAGGCCATTGACAGCTTATTTGAAAAGAGAGCAATAATTAATCTGAGCTGGCATGTCTTGTGGGAGAGTGAGGCACTATTGCGAGTACCTCGTAATCCTGTCAAAAAGCTTGTCAGTTGCTGCTATAAGCACTCTCCATTGCAGTTCCATGCAAGCCGCAGCATATTGGGCACTTACTGCACAAGTGATTTAACTTAGTCTCTTTGTTGCTATTTCAGTGCTTTGTAAGTGTGCTAAATATTTGTATTTGTGCTAGCATTGACAGCCAGTCTCGTTGCTACCTTTTTCCTTCTGCAGCAGGCACTCTCACTTGTTTTACTCGAACCAAATTCTATTGTGAGTAAGTTTGCTGAATTTATGCAAACTAAATGTAATTGCTGTATTACTCTCATTTATTTACATTTACAGAGGCAAGGAATACTCTGGGCTGACGTACGAGTTTCCTCCACCAGTTGGATTCCGCCGCTACCTCAGTAGTGCAGTGAGCTGTAACTGGTGTGACCAAATGGACACTCTCACTCCTACTGGTTTAGAGCATGCTCCCAGTTAAGTTTAAAACACCTTGCTTGCAATGTATTTAATCTTGTTGTGTAATATTGTCACCGTTGCTGATATGCTATTATTTGAAAATCATTCTGGGTGGTTTGGAACACATGATTTGCAATGGGGGGAGGTGGGAAGGACAAATGTGTGACTGCAATTTTTTGCCAGTCTAGCTTCTAGCCTTGCGAATTAAAGTAACAGATTAATACCTGAACAGGCCTGACATTTATTGGAGAGTTTGTCATATAGAAGAAAACTTGATCCGGTGTGGTGGTAACACAGCTGTGGTTCTCCGAGAAAATGTTATCCGTGTGTGATGGTGTCTAAAACATGGCATTGTCTTAGGTAACTTGGCATGGAATCGGCCACTTCTTGTACTCTCTTGACAGCATCTATTATACTATGTGCTAGGTGATATGCCTTCAGGGATAAGAGTAGATGGAGAATACCTCAGTAATCTGCAATTTGCTGATGCCATTGCCCTGAAGGAGTCAGGATGATGGGCAGTAATGTGAGCAGGTTGTACGTCATGCTGGTCATGGAGGAAGTAAAAAAGACTTAGAAGCAATGCAAAGGGGGAAATCGGCTGGTATGGATAGGCAACTGCAGATCTTTGAAGAGTGGTAGGGAGATTGTGCTAGAAAAACTGCTTGCTTTGTGTGTGTAGTGCCTCACGACCTCAAGCGTATTAAAATCTTGGAAGGATCCTAACAGTACCATAATCTATAAGAAAGGGGCTGTCAAGCACTTGCAAACTTAAACTGATAGGTTAACTGTACATTGCCTACAAGATAATAGAATTGGGAAAATCTTGGACTTTCTATCAGCTGAAAGAGCAGCTGGCTTTCGTAAGGGCTGCCATGTTTTTTAATGTGTCTGCCCTGCCGCTGTTGTGTGCTGGATTGTAGCCTACATCCACATCGGATAGGAGGCTGTGCAAACAAACTGCTCTTTACAGAAGGGACATAATTTGAACTGCCCATATCATACAATGCAGCAGCAGTAGTGAAAAGTGCTCCACAAGAAGTGACTTACTGTAGAATGGTTGCTTTATTGCGGTAGCGTAAAAGGCGTCACCCTTGAGAAAAATCACAACCATGCCTTTGGCAGGTGACATGGCCATGCACTGATTGGTTGTCTGGTTTTGCGATGTCATGAGGCCACATGATATGGCCGAACTGGCTGGAGCTCATATTGTGGAAAAGCGCAAAAGAGACAAAGAATCGAGAAAAGAGAGGACGACGCTATCTGGAGCTGCTAACTCAGGCAGCTCCTTTGAGGTGAGAGGGTGAGGTGGAATAGAACCCTCCGAGACCCTTGGATCCAGTATCAGGCGTACTACTCCACATTCATACAGCTTGGTTAAAACAGAGCTTTATACCCATGTTGGGTGGTCTTAGGCACAATGTGGTAGATTATGGTTGTATGCTGACGATTATGTGTGAGATAATACCGGCACAAATTAAGGGATTAGGGCTTATACCTTTCAGGACCGCTTTAAGCCAATCGTTCATATATGAATGATGGTTCTCACACACTGGCAGACGTAAATTTTCTTGTTTGGAACATGTAGCCCCATTTAGGCAGATAGTATGACAAAAGTAATTATAGTAACTAGTTCACAGGGATGGAAAGGCACAGAATCTGTCACTTGTTTCTGTGGGCACCTGAACTGTGTCGTAAGGGAAGGGAGGAGGGAGTGAAAGTGGAAAGACAGAAATGGGTGCTGTAGTGGAGGTCTGTGGAGTAATTTTGACCACCTAGGGATCTTTAACGCGCGCTGACATCACATAGCACACGGGTGCCACTTCGTTTGCATCGAAAGCAGCCGCCAGCGGTCGGGTTCGGACATGGGTACTCCGGCACAGTAATCTAGCATCTTAACCACTGCACTACCGCAGTGGGGCTATTGTGACAACCATAGTTTCTGTTTGTGTGCAGCTTGTTTATTTTTTATTTTATTTTTTGTTCTTTCTGGCACAGTGTGACATTTAAAAAATTATTCGAAATAAAGAGGTCTTTGGCACCATTCACACGATTCTGCTGCTTCTACTATAGTTTTATTTTTATGAGAGCAGTAGCGAAGTCTCTTGAAGACAATTTTACTAGCTCTCAGTTCAGCTCAGATGATGAATCAGTCAAATGCCAGCCTCGAACTTCAGCTAGTGGCCAAGAAAAGCTTAGTTTCAATCTCTAATCACTCTTGGTCAGTTACACGTGCTCATTTTGTGTTCCTACTGTTCTGTTTCCATTCGCTGGGTTTCAGCAGCAATGAAAGCTTGGTACTACTTGATATGGCTTCTCCAGAACTTCAAGTGTGGAACTTCTTCAAGCAAATCGAGTGGAGTTTGAACACCGAGCTCCTATTGCAGATTTTCAAATTTGATGGCAAACTCTCCCACCTTGTGGAAAACATATCACCAAATAATCCAGTCATAAATCCTGAAAGGTTTGGAAATGCCAATGCTATAAACTGTAAAATGAGTAGAGGAAGGCCGAGCTTAAAAATGGGTGTTTTCAGCAACTTAGCTATATTTCTAAAAGAACAGCACACCTTCAAAATGAACTTCAGAACGTAAATTATTACTTCCTTGGCAGTTGGGCTTCGCTGCATTTTGTTAGTGTGATGTGGAGAATAGGTACATGAGACTCTCAACAACTGCTGCAGGAAATCAAGAATGACCACTGCTTCCGAACAGCACTACGAAAAAAAGAAATCTGCCGATAGGTGCACCATATCTTTACTAGTAATAAAAGAGGCAGTGTAGCATATTTTTAGTACTCTGAATTATTTTTCTTGCTGGCTTATTTTGATATTCATGCCCCCTTTTCTTTCACTTTTTGGATTTTTTCTGCAAATTTCGGAGAAAAGGGTTTTTATGTTATGTATAAAGCCAAAACAAAAACATGGGCATTTATTTAAGGTGGCGTTCTCTTCGACTGCGTCAGCGTGGAAACTGTAGAGCGGAAGAGAAACTACACTGTAGCACTTGACCGCTGGGAAGATAGGTTAGATGACCTGAGGCGCCAAAAGCGGAATGCTGCTGTGTACACTGAAATCGTGCAATCATTACCCCAATCTTAAATTTCCTTTTGAGACTCATTGCGACTGACAGCAGACGACGGACCACGTAGGAAATTTCTCAATGCTGACTGAAAACGCCCGTGTAGCACCGGATGCTTCAATCCTTGAAAGCCTGAATGCAGATTGAGTTCAATGAGGATCGGAAGTGTTTGTGTGACAGAGGGATTAGTATAGCGCAGCTAAAGCTTTGTGTTAGCTGGTGTGCACAAGTTGGGTGGCCGAGCTGTGTTAAATGGTATTACAATGCATATTTAGAAAACAAAACAGGGCACCCCAACCATTTATTCAACTTCTCAGATTATTTGGCATTACACACATTGTCTTGAAAGCAGTCCACAATATGGCCAGCACAACTTATGTCCTTGCTTATTTCAGATTGTTCATTTAAGAGAGCTAACATATTCAAGGGCTACTGACCAGGCTGACATTTTAACCAAGCCCGATAAGGCGTTGGACATGGTCTCTGCGAAATACTGCAGCGATGCACACACTGGAAAGCAACAAAATGCAAACCAAAGCTCTCATGGTCCTTTTAAAACAGCCAAACCTCCTCATCCTTTGCGCTGGCCATCGAACTTTGTCGATGAGGTACCAACAGATACTGCATTCATTGGTTTCTCTCTGACTGATGGGCGAGGGGTGTCACTTGGTCTGCTGATGTCACGCACTTTTTTGTCTTGCATTTCGTTTTCACTCATGCATACACTCACACAAGAAAGAAGGCTTTTAGTTTCTTGCCCTTGTCTATGCATGCTTCAGCGTGTTCTGTGCACTGTGCTATTCATACACCAACGGCTGGACTCAAGTGGCAGCGGCGCGCACTTTCATACAACCTGCGCATTTGCCGCAGATATAATGGCAGCTCTTCTAGGCAAGCAGTGCTCTCTTCCCCGTGAAGTTCGTGCAGGATTTACCCAACCCTGGCCACTCGCTTCTGTGGCGGCGCCCGGTGTGCACCTGCGTTCGCGCCTTCAAGCGTTCAAGTGTCCAGTTTACGGAGTGAGCGAAATACTTAGAGAAATTATGTAGTCTCAATTTTGTGTGCGCGAAAACAGTGCAGTGTAGGCTCAGACAACAGTATTATTTAGCACATTTTGATCGTAGTAATACTTACTTTGTCTTATTTCTTAGTGTGCAACATGTGCTAATTACCATCTGAATACAACAGTGATTTGGATTATCAGTCTGCAGTAAGGCAAGTAGCAGCATACTATTGTAAGGTCAGTCCCATTATGCTGCACAAAAGCTGATTTTTTTCTTCCTGCTGTAACTTTGTTTCCTTCATGATATGAGGGGAACTGTCAAAAATGCATTGACATGGCTACAGAAGCACAGAATTTATCACATGAACATTTTTGGGCTCTCGGGCCTGTTCTGCCAGGCCTGTTAAAATTAGTGGCCGAGCAAGGAGGAGTACCTGTTTTGCCTACATGCATTGTTTCAAATGATATGCCAGTGTGACGGCATCTTTTCGCTTTTGGGCACATTTCTGTCTGCTTCTGCACATGTACCAAAAGTTCGGGCGCCTTCACGTGTCTGCAAGTCAAGCTGGTCGTTGACCTGTTTTAAGTTGTTAGTGCAAATTAAAAAAAAAAAGTAACCTGCTCTTATTGCACTTTTTGTGCACTTTGAACAGCGCATTCACTGTAACTGCTTTTCCTGTTCTGAGGCGTGCGCAACATCACCTCGAAATAACAGGAGACATTCATCACCATCCTCATATAAGGATAGTAGGAAAGCCTTCCGACCCTTGTCTTTGCCTGCCACCTATGTTGCTAAGCTCTGCGGCTAGTTTGGAACGAAGCTAACTTCATGACAATAGTTGAGCTTCTCGGCTGCAGTGTGCTTTTGGTATTTCCTTCGGTCCGGACCCATACGTATGCTTTCTGCCACGCATTTGAACTTTATTTCCTCTGAACGACGTGCCCACGCCTGCAAGTTTGAAAAACTTGCGGTGTTTCCTTTTATCAATTTCCGAGTGATGGAGAACTCTGTTCCAATAATTTAGCTATATTTTATGCGAGTTTTTCCCTGGTTTTGGCTCTTCGGCAAGATGCTGATATACAGCCAGAGCCTGTAAGGATGGCTCACGGCCGGCACACCTATCATCTATAACAGCGGCAAAAATCACTGCAGGTCGCTCTGAACGCTCAAGTTCATGACATCTCGTTGGCAAGAATCACAACCGGGTGAAAGTGCAGGCTTGCAGCGGCAGGCTTGGCCAGCCTCCGCTTTTTTTTTTTTTTTTCCAGCTTGTTGCACACCAAATGACGGCATCACTGAGTAGACGCGTCAATGCCACACAGTGCCACGATTTCGCAGCTGTAGCAGACAGGAAGCACCCTCCATGCATAGGTCGTAAAGAGCGCACCGTCGCCACTCGAATCCAGCCATGGTACACCATGCATAACCATGAATACAGAAAACACAGAACATCCATACATGCACGGGCTTGGTTTCCTAAGAAAGGCCAGACACCTCGCACCTATGCTTCGGCCACCCATTGAGCTCAGCCTCTCCCACTCCTCCTCCTTATTGGCATTGTAGCTGGATGAGCCGAAGGTCACTGGTGGTGCTTGGGTAGCAGAAAGCAAGAAAAAAAAAAAGCTGCGGCAGTAGCTTTTTGATGGAAGGCAAAAAGCAAGGCACCCGTGTTTGTGCAATGTCAGTGCACCTTAAAGAAAGAACTCCAGGTGGTCGGAATTGTTGGGGACCTTCACTATGGCGTCTTTCATACCCGAGTCGTTTTTGGACGTTAAACCCCACAAACCAACCAGCAAGAAAAAAATAATAATGCCTGTAAAAGTCGGGGCCATAATGACTGCATTTGATGCGTTCTCGTAGCTGTTTTTACCCAGCACAGGACAGCCAGCGTTTTCATTTTGTTGACCAAACCAACATCGCGGGCATAGTTTCTCAAAGCACTAAGAGATGGCGCTCCACATTTCGCGTATTTAGGGAGCCTACATGTATTCCCCTACGCGTATTCTCTTGTGGAGGCTAGTCAACCAGGGAGGAGGGAGAGACTCTTTGGTGATGGAAGGGAAGGAGAGAAACATACCGGTTTTGATGGTTGTAGCTCTGTTATTAACGAGTCTGCTGCAAAAGTATTTTTGGCCATCGCGCATTCTGAAGGCGCTGCCTCATAGACAGCAGGTTTGAACACATTTTCGAATCTAGGGTGGTTCATAAACAAGTTCAGTTTATGGAATCGCACCTGAAAACGAAAGGAATGATTGAAGCAGGAGAAATGATAGCACCTTAAAATAGAAACAAAAGGTGGATGGGTTTTAAGATGCTTTGCAGCTGTTTTCCACTTGCCCAAAGGCAGTGCAGAGTTTTGGCTGGTGTGCAATGAGCAGTTGGGCGCATGGTTTCGCTGATGGCATGGCAGCTGCGTGCTGGTTGGTGACATTTTATACACAAGGTCTTGTAGACTTTGTGTCTAGTTGGAAAAAAAGAGGATTGTAGCAAATGAGCATTTATGCTGAAATAATTTTGTGAGTATCTTCAAAGAGCAGCCTTTTTTAAAAAATGGCTGCTTTCCATGAAAACATGGCATTAGATTTTTACTTTTCTAGATGGGGTTTTAAATTTTGTTTTGATGGTTTCTTGCAATCTTTTGCTTGTTCTTCACGACAAATGCATTTACTTCATAGCTTGCAATAAAATGCTTCCATTGCAAATAAGCATTCCTTGTGTGTCGTGCTCTTTGGTCTCATTATTTTGAACTGTAGTAGCCATGACAATCGGAAAACATTTGGGAGAACAGCATTGCATCATGTCTACATTATATTCCTGTAGAAAAAGAGAACGGGCATTGCAGTTGATGTCGATGAGACTGAAATCGACATTTGTTTCAGCTAAACTGTTTCCTCGATTTCGAATCTGGTTTGGGCTATTGCATGTCTAAGGCCCCAGCCAAATATTGCCCACTGCCTCAATAACAGCACATGCTCAAGGACCTAAAGAAACTACAAGATGAAAGTTTATTTTTCAAACCTTTGTGATGAGAGCAACTTTACAACAGGTAGAGGTATTGACATGGCACACAGGGATCGGGAATGCCAAAACCTAATGCGGTCTATGAAAGACGGCAAGCATGGGAAAGAGCTAATTAATTTTGATTGCTTGGTGTCCTTTTTATATGCACTGACATTGTATAGCCCACAGGTGTCTTTACATCTTGCCTCTGCCAAAATGTAGCCATGTATTTAATCTTAAAACCTTAGGATTAGCAGTTGAATGCATAGCCACAAAGTCACTGCTGCACATAGGTAGGAAGGTTTCGGACGTAGGAAGGGAGTAATGTTTTTAAGCCAGGTAGTCACTCTGAATCTGAACCATGAGAAACATTTCCCCAAGAGCAAAAAGAGGTGAATGTAAATTTGGAAGGTGCTGTACATATAATGTAATAAAAGGCAGCTTGCTATCATGTGATCATTTGAAAGGCTGAAAAGTGGACATTAAAGCATTAGTTTCAAATACCTAAGCAAATGACAGTGCAGCAGGATATAGAAAGTAAAATAATTTGGAAAACCTTCACAAACACAGATGTGGATTAAAGTACAGTTTCAAGGTAATCATAACAAGGAAGTAGTAATCGGCTATTATTGAAATGAGCAGGCCCTATTTGCCCTGGGCAGGTGGCGTCCTTGGTCCAAAAAGGTGAGGGCATAAGCAGGTCCTCATCTGATGGTTTGTGTGGGTGGTACTTCTATGCTGCCGCAACACCATACCATATGACACAGAGTGCTGGGCATCTTGCAGTAGAGTACCTGCAGTTGAGATTGCAGCACATGGTGCACATCTTTGAGTATGAAGATGCAGAAAACTGAAAAGAAGCATTAGAGTGGGACATGTAATCCAGGAAATAGGGCTTTTCAGCTAATCGATTAGGTTTCGAGGGAGTGAAACAAGCAAGGGATACCAGACACTGGGATGAAGAGATAATGTCGGCAAATGAGCCAAGGTTGGCGGCTGCAGCTAACGCATGAAGCAGCGATGATTGCAGACCATTAATTCCCTTCAGCATACCTAATGCAGGCAGTGATGATAAATCAAAACTCTGTTGCCAATTTATAAAATAACTATAGATATGTAACTGCACTGTGGGAAGCCACTTAGCCTCTTGATTTTTCTTCCAAGTTTTTTGTTATGAATGGACAGAGTGAAAATGCGCAAAGGAAATAAATGCCAGACTAGGAATAAGTGTAGTCCTTCATTGAATGGCTCTAGTGTCGCATTGCTGAACTGTGGTTTAAAAGTTACTTGTGGCGAGATAAATGAGTCATACAGCCTCTGGGAGGCTTGCAGAGAGAGCTGAACTGAGAAGAGAGAACTCGAGAGAACAGCAGAGACTTGTGCGAGCACCGTACAACCAGCCGGTTCAAATGGCGCGCCGTTGCAACGGTTGAGTGACAGCGCTGCAGGTGGCGAAAACGTCCAATACCAACAAAAATTAATTCAGTAAAAGGAAACCTTTAGATAATTAAAATTCGCACTTGTAGTTTATGGGTCACCACCTCCTTTGTTTAACTGAAACTGTTTCATTTGCAACAATTTCAGATACGATGGCGCGTGCGCCATTATCATCATCATCGCCCCCTCCGCTAAATTATTTGAGTTGCGGCGCGTTACATAAAACGTTTAAAAAAAAAATGTTTGACGCGTTATTGACTCTGGTTATTCTCCTTCCAGTGCTTTACGGAGCCTGTGTTGCGCTTTATCTATTTGTTGCTAATGCTAACGAACCATAAAATGGCTGTGTTCTGTGTTTATACAGCACAGGCGACGCACTTCGCACGGTGAGCATCACTTTGGTGAGTCGAATAGAAAGCCAGCTGATTGCTCTTTGGAAGGAAATGAGTTAATATATTGATTTGTGGAACATTAACGTACTCGAGTGCCATGTTGGTAAGCATGGTGCCTGCGCTAGAACCGCGATTCTTCCACGAATCGCTGTGTGAAATTAGCTGGGAGCGATTTGTTTCGGGACGTTTAACTGTGAACATTGCAGCAAGGTTACTTTCTTGCTGCACTTGAGGTTGTCTGAGAGAAGTTCTGCTTGCCTGCGCAGAACTAAATAAAGCGCTCCGTTGAAAGTGTTTAGGCATAATGACTACAGACATCGAAGGCTTACGTTTGTGTCAGAAGTGCTTTGAATTAATTTTTAGTGTCAATGTGAGGCATGTAGCTTTCCCCTAGCAGTCGTAAGATCACCGAGGGCAGCGTCAGTTTTGCACTTGCATCGGACGCGCCTTTTCAGCACATGCTGCATTTATGCGCCTGTTATTGCTTTTATGTATGATGACTGTGGTAATAGTTTGCAGACTGGCGTCTCTCATAGCCTGAGTCGCTTTGGGACGTTAAACCCCACAAACCAAATCAAACCAGTTTGCAGACTAGCTGAATATAGAACTGTGTTTCAAGTGTGTTGACCGCTTCTTAATAGTGTGTAATGTTGATTTACTAGAAATTAAGCTTCGCTTTTTTTTTTTTGGCAAATGATAAGGGCCTGACACGCTGTCCGTCAGTCCCGAGACGAGTGGTACGCTGTACAGCAAAGTAAATATACTGCATTACCGAACGGGGTCACGTACTCGTTAGCTATGATTTTTATTTTTATAACTGTAGTGCACAACGTAGATGTAATGTGCGATCGCTTGGTTCTTTCCTAGTGTATTCTTGTAAAACAAATAAACTGGTCAGAACAGCATAGAGATGTGGCTTTAGGGAATGCATCGAAACAGGCTTGCCAAATGGCTTGCCTCTGTTCTCATTCTTGCTCAGATCCAAAGGCAGTACATTTCATTTATCAACTTAATTTTTTTGTAAGTTCAGTGTTTGACTTTACAGTAGTTGTCTGCATGTTAGGTAATCTGCCCAAGTATAGATGACTTGCAGCACTGTCACATTGTTGGTGGACCAGAGCCATGAACGAACCCTGTTTGCCTGCCTAGCCTGCTACTAGCTACCTGCCCCATGGAAGATACCTATACCTGATTTACTATCATGGAGTATGTGCGACAGCCACCTGATAGCTCGCAGCTGCAGCCATGTTTTTATGTTCTACACCTGTGCACTGCAGTGTAACGCTCTATCACGCATTTTAAAAAGGACAGTATTTAATGGCTACATTTTCATCTACAATAATCTGTCACGGTTCCATCCACCAAGGCTGCACAACATTCATAGGTGCCCTAGTGAGGCTCAGAGGAGTTTTGAAAATTCTTGTGCAGTATTGTTGAATTATTACTTACAAAATATTGTCCAGTGAACCAGTTTTAACTGTGAATGTATTTATTTTTTCTAAATTACTACCCATGCAATGTTATTACGGCATTGTGAATGCACAAGATTGTTAGTCTGCTAGAGTTTCCAGTTTGTACAACCCATAGCCATTTAAACAAGAATTGCAATGGTGGCGCTGAATGGTAGCACTTATCTGCGAGATGGCTGATGCATTGTGAGGGCACCAGACATTCCCCTCATCATCTGCGGCGACTGTCATCGATACTACGAAATCACGGTGGTTGCCAGTGTTCAGGTGCGAACTGCTCGGGGTCGCAGTCGTCAACAATTTCAAGCCACTACAAAAAGTGTTAATTGCATTGATTACATCTTTGCATGACAGCCGATGTAACCAGCATGAACTATGTCTTACTTCAGGTACCATATGCTGTTACTTGCTGTACTGTACGACAGCACAGAGCACATGTGTGATTAGTGGGGTAAATAAAATAAATAAATACTGTCTCCACTGGGAATCAAACCTTCATCCCTTGTATTCCTCACATACTGTACTTTGTTTATGGCAATAGAACATGAGTCAGCACAGGTGCATTCTTGCAGTGGAATTATCTAGGCATAGCACTGCTAATTTTTGTTCTAATGTGGCACCTTTTATGGAGTTCACCGATTTTTTATTTTTTGCATCGTTCATATAATAAACACATAAAAACCCTGCAGCACTATGAAAATTTGCCCGTAGCATTCAACTCGTGCTACAGTATGTGCAGTAAAGCTACCTTTGTCTTTGTGTGCAAAATGAAATTTTTTACGAAAGATTTACATTTTGCATGTTGATTTGATCAGAATATATTGGTTTTGAACAAGATTGGAAGAGGCTTTTCAATACCCGAGCTGTTTCATGTGCATGGTTGTTAACTACCATGCTGAACTTTGTAGTCAAGTACAATATGTGCATAGTGCCTATATGCATACAATATATGCATAGAGGCAGGTAGAGTGATTGTTTAGGTGTACTGTAATTATCAGGCTGTGCTAGTATCGTTACAGCTATGATATAAAAATTCGCATCAGGTTTGTAGAACTTGTATTGTGAACAGTGGTTATATGGTGTCTGTGTATTTTATTTTAGTATAGCAGTGATATTGGTGCAAGTTCTGTCAAGTTTTGTTTTGTTTTGATTTTAACTTTGCTTATTGCCACTTGTGGACAGCCTTATCACACAGCGCTATTCAGGTTCTACTAGTGTCGAAGATCATTGATTTCACTTTTTTTAATAGGCACTGAGGGTTCACTGACACATACGCTACCAAATTTTTTTGTTTCAACTGCTTCAATTGTTTTCCTTCCCAGTGGTGTTGTACATTTTCACAAAAATTTGCTTTCAAAGTGAAGTTGTCGACTTTCTTCCAAGTTGTGTGATATGGTGTGAAAAATGGCATGCGTGTCATGAAACTTGTTCCAGATTTTTTTTATCGCATTCTGCATGTACGAGTTTTTTCAACCTTCTATGAATGCTTTGTCTTAAAAATATTAAGTATTCAGGCTAACGTCGGATTAGGTTGCATTCTGGGTTCTGTTGTGCCGGGTAGCAGCTCAGCAGTCAGATTCTTTTACTGGACTTGCCTGAGAGTACAAGTTGTGTGAAGCCTGCACACAGACCCATATCATGCCATTTGACGCAATTTTTACGCTTGACCGCCATCAGTTCAGAAAAGGACTGTATTGGGCTACTACGACAAACATTACCCCAGCTTGTTTTAGACGAAAAAAAAAAAGTTTGTGCCATGGTCGCCATCTTGCATGTTCTCATACACTTAAATTTCAAATTTGTAAAATTTGCTGTTCTCATCGTAGTTGTTCCAACAATATCCCAAGTTTTCCAGAAGTAAAGGAACCCAAGAAAATTGTTTTGGAGATTAGAGAATATAAGCCATGCCAGAATAAAATTCTTAAATTTAGAAAATTTGCTTTTTGCAGCATTTACAGCTGTAAAATACAGAGTAAGGTGGTTCTAGTGAACGTATGACCTGTATTAAGAAAAAAGTACCACTCCGTGGCATTTATTTTGGGAAGTTAAATCACAGCACTCAGTTCCTTGCTCGCATACAGCCGCCCATCTTCAACTAGACTGCTCAACGGCCACTTTCAACAGTGATGCTGTTTAAGCAGGAGGTTGTTTCATCTATTGTGCGCAGCTTAATGTGTTCACAGTAATGTCACTATGACCGGATGTGACATCATCATGACGTCACATCCAGTCATGTCTAATAACCAGAACTGAGGTCACCACATGACATCATGTCCGGTCATGACCGATGACTTCACCGTGCGATTTCACGCATATATGAAGCTAACCTTGCCAGGCATCCAATCTCCCCAGTACTATTCACAGCTTGCTTAGAGGAAGTATTCAGAGACTTGGAATGGGAGCAGTGAGGGATAAGGGTAGATGGAGAATACCTCAGTAATCTGCAATTTGCTGATGACATTGCCTTGCTAAGCAACTCGGGGGATGAACTGCAAATAATGATTGATGACCTAGACAGGAAAAGTAGAAAGGTAGGCTTGAAAATCAATATGCAGAAGACTAAGGTAATGTTCAACAGCCTCAGAAAGGAACAGCAGTTTACATTAGGTAGCGAAGTACTGGAAGTAGTAGGTGAATATGTCTACTTAGGACAGGTAGCACCCGCAGATCCGGACCATGAAAAGGAAATAACAAGAACAGGATTGGGATGGAGCGCATTTGGCAAGCACTCGCAGATTATGACTAGTAGCTTACTGGTATCGCTCAAGAGGAAAGTATACAACAGTTGCATCTTACCATTACTCGCCTATGGGGCTGAAACGTGGAGGCTAACCAAGAGAGTTCTACTTAAGTTGAGGACAACCCAGAGGGCTATGGAACGAAAAATGGTAGAGGTAACATTAAGAGACAGGAAGCGTGCACAGTGGGTCAGAGAAATAACTCAAGTTACCGACATTCTAGTGGAAATTAAGAAGAAGAAATGGACATGGGCCGGACATGTAGTGCGAAGAGAGGATAACCGATGGTCACTGAGGGTAACAAACTGGATTCCAAGGGAAGGAAAGCGTAGCAGGGGGCGGCAGAAAGTTAGATGGGCGGATTAAGAAGTTCGCAGGGGTGAAGCGGATGCAACTAGCACAGAACCGGGTTAAGTGGAGAAATATGAGAGAGGCCTTCGCCCTGCAATGGGTATAGTCAGGCTGATGATGATGAATCCCACAGACTTTCAGTAGAAGCAATGTTAGGTAACCCAAGGGCCGCCTTATACGTCAGCCTAATCATAGCGTCCACCTTGTTTTCCTCAGTCACATCCATATTCATACAAGGCGTCGCATAAACTGTTCTACTGATCACGAATGCCTGTACCAAATGACTTGACTCCTTTTCCTGCAATCCTCTCTTTAGATTGGAGATTCTTTCAGTGAGCCTCATGGCAGCGTTTACCGTATTCTTTAGCTTTCCTAAGGCCTCCTTATTTTTCCTGTTAGTCTGCAAATACATGTCCTGTTGTAGCGTATCCTCCTCCTCCAATTGTCTGTCTCTACCCCTGGTGACAGAGCAACATCGCACCAAGTGGTGACACACAAGCGATCTGTATCTGAAGAATGGTGGCACCTTAGATAGAGAAATGTTCGTGTCAGGCCGCACAACAAAAAACACTGAAATTGTGTGATTCAGCAACTTCAGCTACAGATTTCTTTTTATCGCACTAGCAGCAAAGAAGCCAGAAGAGTCTGTCAGAAGAAGCTCTGATTTCAGCTTTTAGCGATTCAGGTACTACAACCACCTGTAATGCCAACTAGTGGCCAAAGGTGCACATAGTTTCCGTACCCACTTGCTTTTGAGTATGTACACATGATCGCTGCATGTTCTCAGTTTTATCTCTGTTTAGGAGGGTTTCCACAATCGTTAGCAACGATCTGCTGACACTGGCACACAAGCGTGTAGTTTTCACGTAGATAGGAACCTAGTGTATACTTGAGTGAAGGTTCTCCAGCTTATGATACAAAGTATTTGTAAAGATAAAAATAAATATGATTGTACAGGGATTTTGGGGAAACCAACAGGTTGCTTGTTTTGACGGATGTTTGGAAGAAATGACTAAGTGAAATGCTTAAGTTCATAGGCCTCTTGTTTGTCCAACACGGGCATTGTGAAACTTCACTGGCTGAAGCTGCACTGGAATGAGGACATCTACAGTGGTTTGCCTCCACCAGGAACAATGCTGTGAATCTGCTTCATAGCAGTGCTGGTGCTTCTCAAAGTGGCAGTCCTGTACAATGTAGACCAGCTGCCACAAGTAATGCACCGGTACATCAATCAAGTGCGAAGCCCTCACAGCCACATTAGGCAGTATTTGCATGTAGCTTCCCGAAAAGAGTTCAATAAACAGATATTTAACCTTCGTGGCACACCAGCTCAAATTTTGTCACCCTCTGCAAAATGTGCCAACCATAAACCACAAAAAGTTGACAAATGCACGAAATGAGTTGTGCTATGAGCAAAAGAAGACCGGGCTTAAAAATAATGTTTCTAGCAATTTGGCAAAGTTACGAGAGTGGCAAGCCTTCACAATGAACCACGTAACACATTGGTTCCTGGTATTTGGCTTCACTACATTTTATTGGTGTAGTCGGGAGAATAGGAATTTCCAACTCGCAACAACCACCCCATCTTGATACATCAAGGCAACTGCTGCAGACATACAACAGATCCGAAGGCATGTCGCCTAGCACACATTACAATAGATGCTGTCAAGAGAGTGCAAGAAGTGGCCGATTCCATGCCAAGTTACTTAAGACAATGCCATGTTTCGGACACCATCACATACAGAGAACTTTTGCTCAGATAACCACAGCTGTGTTACCCTCGCAAGGGTCAACCCCAAGGGTCAAGTGTTGTTGTATATGACAAACTCTTTAATCCATGCCAGGCCTGTTCACACATCAATCTGTTGCTTTAATTCTAAAGGCTGAAAACTAGAGAGGCAAAAAATTGCAGTCACACATTTGTGCTTCTCCACCTTCCGCCACTGCAAATCATGCGTCCAAAATCACTCTGAATGCTTTCCAAATAATAACATATCAGCAAATGCAAGGGTGACAATACTCCACAACAAGATTAAATACATTGCAAGCAAGATATTTTAAACTTAAATAGGAGCACGCTCTAAACCAGTAGGAGTGAGAGTGTCCATTTGGTCACACCAGTTACAGCTCACTGCACTACTGAGGTAGCGGCGGAATCCAACTGGTGGAGGAAACTCGTACGTCGGCCCAGAGTATTTCTTGCCTCTGTAAATGTAAATAAATGAGAGTAATACAGCAATTACATTTAGTTTGCATAAATTCAGCAAACTCACTCACAGTAGAATATGATTTGAGTAAAACAAGTGAGAGTGCCTGCCGCAGAAGGAAAAAGGCAGTAACGAGACTGGCAGTCAATGCTAGCACAAATACAAATATTTAGCACTCTTGCAAAACACTGAAATAGCAAACAAAGAGACTAAGTTAAATCACGTGTGCAGTAAGTGCGGAATATGCTGCGGCTTGCATGGAATTGTAATCAAGAGTGCTTATAGCAGCAACTGCCAAGCTCTTTGACAGGATTACGAGGTACAGTCTTTGTCAAAAGTGTAGAGCCCAGGGGGTCTGCTTCTGGGCCAGTTCCTGCAGCTTGTAATGAATTTCCGGTATTCCAACTTTGTTGATGGCAAGAAGATGTTTTGTCCTACCCCCTTCAGTGGGAAAGGCCTCAACTAATTCTACATCAGTGCCACTATTCGGCTCAGAAGCGGACCCCCCGGGCTCTACACTTTTGACAAAGGCTGTACATGCAACGGTGCCTCACTCCCCTCAACAAAACGTACCACCTCAGGTTAATTATTGCTTTGTTTTCAAATAAGCTGTCAATGGCCTTGATAGCAGCTTGAAGCCAAGCACTGCCCACTATTTATGGAGGCATTGTTTCTGCTATCATTCCCAGTTTTCTCAAAGTGATGACGCTGTTGGAGCAAGCAAAAGATATATATTAGGGAACTCTGCGGTATCGACATGCATCTGAAGTGTTAAATCTATATAAATAAGCTCAGCGAGTTCTACCAATGCAGTTATTTTCGTAGTAAAAGGGCAGATACTCTCATGGGCAAGAACCTATGATAGCCGAAAAGTCACCCTCATTGCTGCATGCACCGATGTGAGTACTCGACAGTGGAACGTGTGAGCATACAAGCACAATAAATTCGTGCGGGTATACGCCCGTATCTTGTAGCAATTTTATGCTGAGCAGTAGGCTCGTTTCACTCCGGGGCTCATTTCGCACTGGGCCAGTTTACATTTATACTATCTCTCAGCTAGCCAGCAACTCCCCTTCTTTAGCACTTCGTCGACACTGTAAAGAAGCTGACCTCTTGCACTGCAGCACCACGTATGGTCCGCATAGATAAATACCTTACGACAGTTTTTTGACAGAAGCACGATCGTTTCTATGGGCCCAGCCACTCTATCTGCTGAAGCTGCGAGGAAGGCAATAAAACCTCCTGATCATAAACCAGCGCGTTCACGCTGGCGCGCCACACCAAAATGCCTGCTACTGCACAAACTAGGCCACAAACGAAGAATTTCAAAAAAAAAAAAAAAAAAAGCAAATTACAAACTTCCGTGACTCTCGACTCACAAATAGTTTCACATCATCTGTAAGTCGTCGCGTACGTCCCAATACCCCAGTGCACCCCGAAGACAACAGCAACCGGCGACCGATCGGTGCACAGCAGCAGGTATGCAACGGTTGTTTCAAGCGCGAAGAAACGGGATCGACGCATTTATGCAGTCTCCACATGCCTTCGCCCGGAGACTGTCGCGTGATTACGCCGCGTCAGTAATTGTGACTACCGCATAGCTGCACTGCCGTGTAAAAACTCGTTAAAAAAACTGCAAGACTGTAGCAGAACGCCGACAAATGCTTTACCTAGAGCTCGCGGGCATGTACGAAACACCATCACTCGCGTACGACCACGGTGTAAGAATATTTAGGTGGGGACACAGCACGGGCGAGACACTGGACGCAAGTTTCCAGATAAAGTACCAGCCACGCTCCTCTGAACCGGGCCGCTGATCGCAGCGTCAGCGTCGATGTAGCGGTGAACCTTCGCTGGAATAAAAAAACACATACATCGACGACGCCGTTGCGATAGCAGCCTGCTGATATCGCGCGGCGCATTTCTCCTGCGTGAGCCGTTTGCGTGGCCCGAACTGTTTCCCTGTCGTCGCCAGAAGCATATCACCGGAGCACTTTATTCTTAAGCCGTGCCCACTGCGTCACTGCAGAAATGAAGTACAGAATAATTTATTGGCTTGTCAATAGGAGGTATTCACTGAGGTCGTACTACCAGATGGCGCGAGCATCGTCCCGCCTCGTCCGCCATGTCGGAGGTCGCCGGTGGCATCGGCGCGCGTCTGCTCGCGTTGTTTCAGGTTCGCTGTCAAGTGCCCGCCGTATATTGGAAGTGATCCGCAAAGTTTTATCAAGCTGGTAAATACGTCCACATACACTTTTCTTTGTTGAGCCCTTTATGGGCACGGAGTTTGCAGCGATATTTTGATGCTCCGGGACATAACACGCTGTTCAGTGTTGCACCAGGCATCACCCGTGCAACAGCTCGACAGCAAAAGTGGCCGGAAAAACGACTTGCAGCTCGTCAAACCTGTTGTTGGCTGCCACTGAGGCAGAACACATCGTGAAAAGACAGCGAGCGCATTAAATTCTCCAATTCCAAAGCTGGCACGGCAGCAAAACATACACTTTTAGTGGCGGTAGTCGGCAAACTGACGAAGCTTCCACAGGCGCTGTTCCAGCAGTAAAGCGAATCAATGCAGTTGCTTAATTTGGGTGACAGAAGGTCGAGAAAAAAAAGTACTGTCATGTCCTCGCAGGATAAACGGCCCACCCAGAGAGCATGTTTTACAAATTTAGTATCGGCTACGTAGCTCTGCTCGAAATCCACATAACCCATGGAACCTAGGTTCGCAACAACGCGATGTACAGCGATAACGCTTGACAAAGTTGTAACTTGTTACTTGCAAGTCGGAGGAGGACAGACACGTCGCAATGTGCTCACCTCTAAAAACGACACGCCGGTCATCGACACCCTCACGCACGTGTGGCTCTTGGCCTCGCTTTCTTGCCAAAAATTAAAACACATTCGTGGCTTAGTACGTTTTAATTTCTTCACCTGTCGCAAAACTTCAGACCGCACATCACGTGGCAGGCACCGATGTCAGGGAATTCAACGCGAAGCAGTGGTCTTGTAGTACACGACACACCTCGACGAAGTTACCGCGGTCGTACGAGCCGGTGTTTTCACGAAGTCAAACATTTTGTCCAGACAGTCGTTTTTCTTGTTCCACGAAATCCACGGGTGTATCCACTCGCTCGCATGGTTTTCGCTGGCGCACGCAGAAATTCTGTAAAGGCGCGAAAGGCTTACCCCACGGATCAGAACGAGTTGAATATTGCGGCTGGGTGCGGCGCCCACACACACGACCCATGCACGACCACGCGTATGGCGAATTCTGCGCTGGCCGCTAGCGCCCCTAGCGGATGACGTCACATGAATACCTCCTATACTATTGACGTAATTTATTCCTAACAACGAAGTGAAGAAAAGGTTGAAGATGCACTTCATGTTTAAATTTGGGGGAGTGAGTACTACATTACTCAACCATTCAGTCATCGTTATTCAATTGAAGGCGCCGGGGAAGCAGTTTTCTCACTTTGGATAGCGTAAATAGAGCAGGGAAAGCGAATCCTGCGTTCGGTTGGGCGAATCGGAGAAAAATATAAAAATTCATAGGGTATTTGTAACCACTTATTGAAGGAACTTCAACAGCGCCCCGTACAGCTTCGTGCAAACTGAGCGGAAGAATCGAATAAGCAAGAGAAGAAAAGTACGGACGAGTTAAGTGTACGAAAACCGGAACAAATGCTGCCGTGATTTAAGGCTTTTTTGCCTCAAGCAAGCTCAACTGTCTTCAAAATTTGCACGAAACCCGACTGCAGGAACGGCTGCACGATCTATCTATCTATCTATGTTCATCAACTGATTTATATGCTGCTTTGGCGCACCACATCACATTACTGTTCGCCGATCTCTAACGTAAATTCGAGAAAGCTGTTAACCGTAATTTTACCTCTATTGTTTTGTATGGAATGAATTATACTCGGTGTTCTTTTTCCATTGTTGTGAAATTCTATGCCCCTCTGTACTGTACCCAATACCCTGAGGATAAAAGAATGAGGAAAAGGAAAAACAGAAGCTAAGAGAAATAATGAAGTTAGAGGGGGGGGGGGGGGGGGGGGGGGGAATTCAGTGGGAGCTGGCAGAATCCAGTTAGGGGACCTCTAATTTAGGGAAGGAATAAAGTAAGGAGCAAACTAAGGATGAGCGGGCACACTGATGGGCGAAGAAAAGATGCAAAGTCAAAGAACAAATGAAACGACCGAAGGTTAATGCTTTGTTGTCAAAGTGCCACCGCTTATGCGTGCAGCAGGTTCAAATTCCGCGCAAAACATTATTCGCCTTCTGCGCTTTTATTTAAGCATTCATGAAGCCAAAGATTGATAAAACTGCGCTGACTAATGGACCTAGACAAAAACAACGCGGCAAAAATATTTTTCTCTCATCATCGGCCACAGTTTACGAGAAAATGGCTCTCAAAAAGCGTGTATTCACCATAGAAAAGCATTGCCTCCCACTACGTCACAGGCCGCTGAGCGAACTGCCATCTCGTACGGCTTAGATTAACTAGGGGACTTTATCTGGAACCGGCGCGGTACGCTGTGTCCCCACCTATATGTCTTGCACCGTGCGTACGACTCACCGTAGTCGGAGGCTGCAGACAGGCCAGCGACAGGACCGAAGGCTACGCTGTTGAATTTAGGGCAACAATCCACAAACTGAATCAGATTTTCACCGAATTTGCATCTATCGGGATGATGCCCCGCAAACTACAACAAGCCGACGCATGAAAAGCGACCTATTGCTCGCAAGGTGCGAGCACCCGTTGCCCGAAAAGCGCGCCAGCTTTCGCTCTGGTGCGGTGGCTCGAAACGGGGTAATTGGCATCTGGGTTTGAGGCTTATTTGCAGAAAAAAGCAAATACTAAAAGTTGTTTGACGTCACATCCGTCGAGAGAATCAACGCATCCTCCTTTCCATTTTGGTTCTGGGCGCGCATGCGCAGTTCACGGAGCCGGCTCTCTGCAAGTTCAGGTCTCGTTTCCCTGCCCAGGGGTGCGTTCCAATACCCCCTCGTAGACGTCTACTTAGACGGCTACGCGAGCAGCCGCCATCTTGGGATGCGTTCCAATTCTCGCGAAGCAGTCTCGCGAAGACGGCTTCGCCGAAGTCAACATCGATGCAGACTACTTTGCTGTCTAAACATGGCGGACAGAGCGCGTTTCGCGCTGAGCGAGTCGTGCGTGCGGTTGTTGCAGTAGCTGTACGGTGGTCGTGCTCTTTGCGAACGTCGGAGTATGCATATGAACGATCCTTCAAACGTGAGTTGTTGCGTCAATGTATGCGCTAGCTAGAGGATAATTTAGCTGTCTTTATGGTCGTGAGATATAGCACTGCAGATTCTTTTACCGCGCTAAGAGGAAAGCGTGCGTTGGATGCTGTTGGTCTTCTTTTTTTAACTTGTCGACGACTTTCTTCAGTCTGCTTCAGTCTTGATGTTATCGACGAACTCGTCGCACCTCGCCGGGAGTCAGGGCGGCTGCTGTACGGCGCACGTGTGTGTTTCTACCTTGCTGTAGTAGCCGTGGCAAACTCTTCCGCCGATTTTCAGTTAATCTCAGAGGAACGATCTCGCCTGACGATGCCGACTTGTTGCGCATTGATTTTTTTTGTGCCTGTACATTATTAAAACAAGTTGTTGTCTTTGGTTTCCTCGTCTAGTGACTACAGACAACAGGTGTAACGGCACAGTTTTTCGTTTGCTGTAGCCGGTTATCACCTTTCGTCCGTAATCGCCTCAAGTTTACAGTATTTTGCATGTTTTCATTCTTACAGCTGTGTGAATGAGACATCTGAGAAGCATGTACACTTCAGCATCAGTAATAAAAAAGGAAAAACGGACTAACGTTATCTTCCGTCAATTTGTGAGCATGCTCATTGCGTGAGAAGTCGGTCTGCTACACGTTAACCTACTAATAGTCCATCTACATTGTGGCGATCACACATGTAATATTCTTGCTGCAAAAAATCGGCGAACCGTTAAAAACGTGATTTTTACCTGTATTGTCGTAAATCTTTAAAGAAAACAGCGTTATAATAGTTATAAAAACTTTTTAGTTCAACCTTTATGCCGCGAGGTGACGCTAGGCGTAAACAGGTAGACGCGTTCCAATACGCGAACCTGTAGACGTCTACGTAGACGTCTACGAAGCAGTCTTGCTAGACGTCTAAGATTTGGAACGCACCCCAGTAACTCTATGCTAGGGTCAAACCACCTGGATCTAGTCAATTGCTTGCGATGCTTGTGCCGCCGTCTTGCGTAGCCGAAGTGCACTTGTGTTTCCTACAGTTATTAAAAAAAAAAGGAAAAATATTTTGTGCAATTGCTGTGCTGTCTATAAATTGGTGGTAGTGGTAAAACTATTTTAATGAAAATGTTTAGGAGTGTGTAGCGGCGGTTGGAGTCCTCAGTTCAGAACCCCATTGGCGTAGGCTGCTGTCCGCGCTCTCTCGACGAGTTCTTTTTGACTCCTTGCGTCCGAGCTGGCCAGAGCTGCCTCCCACCCCTCCTGCGTTGGGTGGTTATTAATAGTGATAGTCTGATTTATGCCCACACCATATGATACAGGTCCGCCTTCTCCCAGCAGAATTTGCATTGCGAGTCAAATGACTGGATCTATTGCGTGTAGTCTTCGTTGGTTGTGAAAAGTGTTGATCTGTAGCTTGCGGAGGTGTACTTCCTCACCTTTGTTTAGTGTCTTCGCCGGTGGAGGATAGACCCGGCGAGATAATCTTACGTGCTGAAGTATTTCAATGTGAGTTAGCAATGGGGTAGGAGGTTCCACGAGATCCGTATTAGGTGCCCGGGGGAGAAGCTTGGGCAGAGGAGTGTGCGCTCTCGTTCCCTTGGATGCCCTACTGACCTGGTACCCATACTAAGTGTTTATACGTGGGTTGTTAGCCACGGGTGTGACTATCTTCCAGGATTTTAGTAACTAGCGGTGCAATCCTGCCCCTGGAGTAATTGCGACATGCTGTCTGTGAATCTAAGAATGTATTCTGAGGTAGTGTGTGTTGCAGCGAGGGCAATCGCCACTCCTTCCGCAGTCAGTGTGTCTTGGCGGGGCAATATTAGTCCGTCCACTGTTTGATTTTGGTGCACTACCGCAACGACCGCCATTCCCCGTTCAGGACTCGCGGCATCGACATAGAACACGCCCTCGCATCTGCCTTAGTGCCTTTTTATAGCTTCCGCTCGTGCATGTCGTCTTGGCTGATGAGATTCGGGGTGCATATTTCCTGGCAGTGGAGTTCCCTTAAGTTGTCCTCTCCATGAAGCTGGGATGCTGCTTTTAAGTTCTAGCTGTCGGGTGCAATTGATGTTCAAATCATTCAAGATTTGTCGGCCAGTCAGAGTCGTGGAGATTCGTACCACCTGCGCCGTGAGGTGTGCCTCTATCAGCCCGTCTACCGTGTTGTGGATACCCGGTCGTAAAAACCGGTCCGTCGATGTCGTAAGAGGGAGGCCCAGGGCCTTCTTGTAGGCTGTTCTGATTATGACGTCGAGGTTCTTGATTTCAAGCATCTTGAGGCGGAGGTAGGGTGCTGCGTAGACGATGCGGCTTACGACGAAAGCAGCCTGCACCAGTCGGAGAGTATCTTGCTCTCGCATCTCTGATTTCCGTGTCGTTATCCTTGCTATAATCCTGGCGACTTGCTGGCTCACGAGGCAGAGTTTCTGGATCGTGAGGAAATTGTTTCCCTTGTTATTTATGTACAGACTCCGCATCTTAAGGTCTGGACTTCCTTGATGGGTAATTTGTCAACGTGGATGCCGATGGTGGCCTGATTTTTGTTCTGACGGAAGACTAGGAGTTCGCATTTTTCGGGAGTCCAGGTTAGTCCACATGCTAGAGCATAATTCTGAACTGTTGTTGCTGTTTGTAGCTGTTCTTCAATCATTGCCATACTTCCCGTGGTTTTCCCGATTATATAGCGTCAGCGTACAGGGCATGGCGTATGCCCTGTATCTTACGCGCGTTTAGAAGTGGTGGGAGATTTTGGGAGCAATGCTGAAACAGAAGCAGGGATAATACTGTCCACTGCGGAGTTCCTCTCGTGCTCATCTTAACGTGCGTGATTCCTTTTGTGCCGATGCTGATAAAATCGTAAATGTACGAGTTGACTCGCTGGCCACACCTCGTGCTCTGGAGGTTGTTGAGAATTGTGGGGTGCTTGACGTTGTCAAAAGCTCATTTGAGGTCGACGGATAGAAGTGCTCGATTACTGTTTCTGCGTACTGGATCAATGACCACGTATGACTTGCAGAAGCACATCAAATGGAGGACAGATGTGCTCTGAATCCAAACATCGTGTGTGGCAGTACCTCGTTGTTCTCTAGATGGTTGGAGAGACGCGCGTGGACTGCCTTTTTCTTGAGTTTGCCTGCGCACGACGTGCGTATGGAACGTAGGTTTTCAATGCTGATTTTCTTGCCGGATTTGGGGATAAAGTGTGCACTGGCTGTTTTCCATGCCTGTGGCATGGTGCCGGTGCGCCAGCATTAGTTTACGTAATTCGTAAGTTGCTGCAGTGCCTCCGTGCCAAGGTTGGTTAGGAGTCCGACCATAACTTTGTCTTGTACCGGGGCTGTACCTCGGCGTATATCTGCTAGTGCTGCTATGATTTCTTCTAAATTGAAGTCTTTATCTAGGTCTTCGTTCGGTTCCCCCCGATATTCTGAATTTGAGAGTTCTGCGTCCCTCGATGTGCAGATATAGCGACGCGTGAGCTCATCCACGAGTTCATTATCCGTGCTTTGAAAGCCGTGCAAGGCCCGATGCAAATTTCTATGTTGTTCACTCTTCGATTTCGGTGGATCAATTAGAAATCGGAGAAGGTTCCACGTAGTCTTGATGTCTAGGCGACCTTTAAGGGATTCGCACCTTTTTAGCCACTTGGTTCCTGTTTGCCCATTTTAGTCTTTGGTACTTTCAAATTGAGCGCCATGCCTATGCCCTTTTTTCGGCTCTACTTCCGGTTGCGTAACGTCACATCCTCTATCACACATTAATTCACTTCTTGTTTGGCTCAGGTGAAAACAAGAAGTGAATTAATGTGAGGTAGAGGATATGTGACCTCACGCAGCCTAAAGTAGAGCCGAAAAAGGGCATAGGAAGGGATTTAGTCTTTGGTACCTTCAAATTGCGCGCCAATCCCTTAATAATAATAATAACCAATTATTATTACTATCATCATTAAGGAATTGGCGCGCAATTTAAAGGTACCAAAGACTAAAATGGCAACAATAAGAAGTGAATTAAGCAACTAGAAGCAACCAACAGCAGCATCCGCGCTTTCGCATTACTCCAATGCGGATTCTGCAGTGCTCTTTAACTTCTGTCTTTATAGCACTGGTCGCTCCATATTCTCATGTGTGCGTCTATCATAGCCTGAGTCGCTTTGGTACGTTAAACCCCAAAACCAAACCCAACATTCTCATACAACCACGTGCATGGCATGGACAGGTGGTTGTTTCTGTTTCAGATCGGGAAGTCCCCATCTATCTATTATTTTGGCTCCTTGCTGCAGCTAACAGCATTTCGGTGCGTGGCCTCGCTACAGAACATATATATTCTTTAGCATGGAGCAAATATTGTTGAGGTTACCTATGTGAAAGCAATAGCGCAAAAGCCCTGGCTTTTATTGCGTAAGCAATACTGCGCCAGGTTTCGAGCCGTCACGTATCCCCGGCGGACGCCACGCTTGACTTCGAGCCGCAGCTGCGTCGACACCTGAACCGCGCCGTAAGGGAAGGGAGGAAGGGGGGAATGTTTGCATTAGAACGAAAAAAAAAAGATGTGAAAGAAACGTCCGCTATCCGTGCTGACGCACCGCTTACTCCCGTACTTCGCACTTCTGACGTTCCTTGGATCGCACTCTCTCACCGCATGCGATGCGAGCAAGGTCCGATGTTGCATGCGCGCGTCGAAATGCAGGCACGTGCGTCAGAGCGGTGGTCGGGAATTCGCGGCCGATCCCCCTGTGTAAGTATGCGCCATCAAATTAGAGGAGAACAACAACAACAACGCACCGCGCACCACACAGGGTCCAAGGGGCGGACAGCCGCCGCCCAGGGTAAGGAATTGCGCAGTAATAAAAAGACGATCGCTAACAGGAGTGAAAGTGGAAGGAGAGAAATAGGAGTTCGCGTCGGGTTGCTATGCGGTCTTACAAGAAGAAGCATCGGCGATGCGCCGAAGCCAGAAAACGGCAACGGAATCCAGAGACTGCTGAAGAACGTGAATAAGGGCTAGCGAAACGGCGAGCGCAAGACGCGCTGCTAGACGAGCGCGTCGTGCACCTCTAGACACTTGTACGTCTGGTGATGATCCTGCACGGAGACTTCAGAATGCCTTGGACAGTGATGACTTGGCATCAACAACAGGACGAGAAGAATCACAGAGTAGCCAAAAACGGTGCAATTCAACCAGGTGACAACGACGTGCCCAGGAGACTGCTGAAGAACGAGAGAAAAGGCTTGAGAAAGAACTAGATCGCGATGCTGCCAGACAGGCAAAACGGTGTGAAGAGCGTAAAAGACAACGTGCAGAAGAAACCGAGGAGATGAGAGCCGCACGTTTGAAGAAAATGTGTAAATCTTTGGCTCCTGCTGGCCTGATCGTCCAGACTCGGGACGTAGAAAAGCAAAGACGTTTGGACTACGCTCGATGGGTTGCTGAATGTGATTCCGCGACGCGGGAGTTTCACCGCCGTTTCACTAATAATCCATTCGGAAGCGTGTGTTCAGTGTGTGATCGCCTATGGCATAAGAATGACCTAACACATACACTACGTGCCGAACCTTAAGCGCAACCATTGCAGTATTGCTTGCACAATTCTTACCAGGTTTAACCAGAGCTAAACAACTGCCATTTTCTCATGCTGCATTCCGTAGTTTTGCAACATGGTCCTCTATGGCCGCCAGTTTGCTGCCGATGTAATTGAAGAACTTCTCCGTTTATGTGCATCTCATTTCAGACATTCGTACCCTTAATACCCTAAAATAAATGGTTCAGTAGAACGCATCGACAGAACGCTCACCAACATTCTTGCAATTTACGTCGCTTCGGACATAAAAACCGGGACTGTGTAATTTCGTTCGTCACATAAGCCTTCCAGGCATGAGACCACAAGCTACAGTCCGTTTTTCCTACTGTACGCCCGCTCCGCTCGACACTATCGACACCATCCTCCGATTTTTCACTGAAGACGACCCGTGCTTATCGGAAACATATGGTTAATACGGCGAGTTAGGCATGTTGGTACATATTTTTTTGGCAATGGCACGAGCCGAATTTTAGAAATGGCCATGGCCGAGTGTGAAGGTCGCCATCGTGTAGGTCCGAATCGACCGAGGTCAAATTGGTCAAATTTCAGGATTCGGTGAGCCAAATTCTGTGGTGGTCCATGCCAAATTTTGGGGTCACCGTCATATTCACCGTTGTAGAATTATGTTGGACATTGATTTTGATCCAAATAGACCGAGGTCACATTTTGAGGGTGGTTGGGTCAAATTTCGAACTCACCATCATGTCTAGTCGAATTAGGTTGGTCATCGATTTCGATCCAAATCGGCCGACGTCAAATTTTCGCTATAGCGGAGCGCTTTTGAATTAACCGCGTTAAACGACATTTTTTTCGCCTCGCGAACTTAGCCAATCAGAGCGGCGGCAAAAGAAAGATCGAACAAGATTCTTGGTCGGTAGTATTCCACGTACACTGTAGTTTTGATGACCCTATGAGTCCCTTATATGAGGTTTCAGTATTCTTACTCTGTAGTGCCGGTTAGTTCGTAGCAACTAGCCGCCGCAGAACCCGTTCAGTTGTATTTTGAGCCGATCCAGGTCAAGCCAGGCTTGTCAGGCAGCAATAATCGTCTGTCCGTCCGTGCGGCGGCCGTTCACGGGGACTTTTGCGCTTGCGGTCGTCTTGACGCCAGATGTAACGATGGAGTTCGAGCCGTTTTTATCTTGCCCGTGTGCCATTCCATGCGGCATCTTCGTGTGCTGCGGTTCATACCCTTTGCCGGACCTGGCACGTCGTTACAAGTAACCAATGGTGAGCCTAGGTAACGCTAGCAAGGGACTGACATGCTCTCGGAGCCCCGCTCCACTCAAGCTTTCGTTGCTAACCACATATGAAAAGATTGCATGCAAAATTGTAACGTTTTGGCTACGCTTATAGCTACGCTACACTGTCACTGAGCTATTTCTTTGAGATCTATATTACTCGGCATGACAACAAAAGCTGTCAAGTAAGTCTACGCATCAGCCTCTAGCGATTAAGCAAGCGATGTGGTAATTTCCACAGATAGCGTGACGCAGTGTTTGCGTAGAGATTTGCTTCCTGCGTCTGGATTCATTTTCTATATGAAGCACGAAGCTGGTAAGCGCTATAATATATGCCGGTGAGGGCTGTAACGTCTTCGATAAGGCTGTTAAGTAGAAATTCACTTGGAAAGCATCACTCCATCAGTGAATTTCCGGCGCAAGCCGTGGCTTCGAAGATAAACACGGCGTCGCTTCGAAGCAGAAGCCTTGTTCATTTATATTACTTTGTGGTTAACTGGTAAACTGTGCACTATTACGCTGCCAAATGTCACTATCCACTGCGCAGTAGTTGGCATGGCATGTTGGCGAATTAAGACCCGGCTGATTGCAATTTATACAGAAGCTCCTTCACCGCAGGCGCAAAAAAAGTTTGCGCCTGCTCATATTGAAAACGTGTGCACGTGAGCGTTTGGTGTGCAGTTTTTTTTTTTTCTTTTGTGAGCATAACATGACTTTTTTTTTTTTTTTTTTTTTTCAGCCCCGTTTATGCCACCTGGTCACTAAGAAACATTGCGCTCCAGAGATCTGCGAGTGAACTAGGTACAATGAGGAGCAGAAGCAACTCTGGTGTGCGGCTGGACTACTACCAGCGCCTGCTCTACCGCACCATCCTGAACTTCCAGGATCCTGTGACAGGGCTGATTCCTTCGCAGAAGTATGACAACCATGCGTGGGTGCGCGACAATGTCTACTGCGTGCTGTCCGTCTGGGGTCTCTCAATGGCCTACAAGAAGAATGCAGAGCTTGACGAAGACCGCGCCAAAACCTATGAGCTCGAGCAGAGCTGCGTCAAGCTGATGCGCGGTCTGCTCATGGCCATGATGAAGCAGAAAGAGAAGCTTGAGCGCTTCAAGGAGAGTCAGAGTCCTGCTGATTGCCTCCACGCCAAGTACAGCTCCGTGACGGGAGGCACCTGCGTTAGCGATGGTGAGTGGGGACATCTTCAGCTGGACGCCACCTCACTCTACCTGCTGGTGCTCGCACAGATGACTGCATCAGGCCTTCAGATCGTGTTTAGCCTCGACGAAGTGGCATTTGTGCAGAACCTTGTGTTCTACATTGAGAATGCCTACTGCATTCCAGACTATGGAATATGGGAACGAGGTGACAAGACTAACCACGGACTCCCTGAGCTGAACGCTAGCTCAGTTGGTGCCGCCAAGGCCGCTCTCGAAGCCTTGAATGAATTGGACCTCTTTGGGGGCAGAGGTGGGCCGCCGTCCGTCATTCACGTGCTTCCGGATGAAGCCCAAAAATGTGATGCTGTGCTCAATTCGATGTTGCCGCGGGAGTCAAACTCTAAGGAAGTTGGTGCAGCACTTCTGTCGGTAATCGGATTCCCTGCCTTCTCAGTTACAGACCCCGAGCTGATAGAAACAACACGTGCGACTGTCATTGAAAAACTGCAGGGTCACTATGGCTGTAAGCGTTTCCTACGAGATGGTTACAAGACTGCCAAGGAGGATTCCCGAAGGCTGCACTACGAGCCTTGGGAGCTGCAAATTTTTGAAAACATTGAGTGCGAGTGGCCGCTCTTTTTCTGTTACATGATTATTGATGCCTTGTTTCGTGGCGATACAAATATGGCTGATGAATATTCTGAAAGGCTAGAGCGTGTGATGATAAAGACAGATGAAGGCCTCAGGCTCGTGCCTGAGATGTATGGCGTGCCAGCAGACAAAGTGCATCTTGAATATCAGACTCCTCACAGCCAGGTCAGGGTGCCAGTTGGACAGGTCCCTTTCATGTGGGCCCAGTCTCTGTTCATACTTGGCCGCCTTTTGCAAGAGGGGTTTCTCGCACCTGGTGAATTGGACCCTCTGAACCGTCGTCTGTGCTCCCTGAAGCGGCCTGACGTAGTAGTTCAGGTTGTTCTGCTGGCAGAAGATTCATATCTACAGGAGAAGCTATTGCCTGTTTACCCTGACATCGAAACAGTCAGTGAGGTCTGCCCATTTGAAGTACAACCTGCCCGCGTATTAGGAGAGCTGTACTCCCACTTGGGACAAAACCGCAAGTTGGGTCTCAAGGGCCGTCCATCCAAAGATGTTGGCTTGCTGGCAACAAGCAAACTGTATCTCCTTCAGGACAGGCTCTTTGTGTTTTCACCACAAAATTTAGACAGTGAGGAATTTCACTTGGTAAATGATGTCGACCTTTTTGCAAACACCCTGTGTTCCAACATTTCTGTCCTTCGCTCACACTGGAACATTTTGGGGCGACCAATAATGGTCGTGACTCTTCAGCAGAGACAGTTGGTAAATGATAAAGTTCCACTCAGCTTGCGCCAAACTATAAAAAAGCTGTCTAGTGGATACCTCAACGGAACACGGGTGTGTTTGGGCAAACTGAGTGATTTTATCAGCACTTCTTGCATGGCTAGTCTGGACTTTCTCAGGAACTATGAGGACGGGGACCCAGAAAGCCTTCCAACGCAGGTACGGGATTATCTGGACCGAGAGATGAGGCGCACTTGGCTCAATCGCCCTGGGGCCATAATGCGCAACCCTCTGAGAATGGGTATCCCAGGCGCCCGTTCTCGAAAGTCGGGAGTCGCAGGTCTTGTGAAGCGGTCGCGTTCCATTACTGGAAAAGACGCCTTTGACGCCGAGTTCAACGCACTTACGTCGTATCCAGCTACTGCGTCTCGTCGCGCGTCTCTCGAAGAAGATGTTCCCCTCCGAGCAATGTCAGAACTGCACCTTGATCATGTGGCTGAATGGGAACTGCTGACCACTCTGCGCGAGACTGACTCCCTTGAGGAGCAGGGAGACATTCTGCATTACCTATCCATTCACAAGGGCCTCAACTGGGACACAGGGCTTGGCCAGCCACACTCAGTGGTCACCGTAAAAGACCTCTTTCAGGACTTCTATGAACGCACATGCCGCGAGCACAAGTGGGGCTTGGTAAGGCATTTTGCCAGTTGCCTAGGCAAGCGGGTCGAAGACCTAGCCAAGTCTGTGACGGATTTGCTCGTACGCCAAAAGCAGGTGACGGTGGGCATGCCACCGCACAATGAAGAGGTAATCACGCGGCCGCTATCGACTAAGGAGCTGAGGGTGATCATTGCACGGGCGTACAAGGGTGACCAGAGCACAGCCATGCTTACCCAAGAGCTTCTGGCCTACCTGGCCATGTACATAAGGACGGATCCGCATCTATTCCACGAGATGCTGCGGCTGAGGGTCGGCCTCATCATCCAGGTTATGGCAGCAGAGCTGGCACGCGCCGCAAAGTCATCGGTGCAGGACACGGCTGACCTGCTCCTCAACCTGAGCCCGTTTGAGATGAAGTCGCTGCTGCTAAACATACTCAGTGGACGGGAGCTGGCAGCTGTCAAGAGCATCTCGGCAACCAGTCCAGGGAGCTTTGCTGCTAAGCGCAGCATTGTCGACACCTTTGTGCATGGTGATGGCCAGGATGACTTACAGGTAATCATAGTGTTGATGGTAATTCATAATGTGTGTAGATTCCTTATGGTAGCCAGCATGCTAAATTTTTAGTCGTGCTATGCCCCTTCAAAGTCAAAACTTCTGATACCCCTGCCTCACGGCACTCCTCCAAGGTCTTTACTACAAAGGGCATTTATTGCACTAGAGGAGTAAATCACTTTAAATATATAAAACAGTTTTATTTATATATTTAATTATTTTGAAATACTATCAATCCCTAGAGAGATTATAACAGAGGTGGGCACAAAAAGGAATGGCATGCAATATAAGCAACAAATATTCCAGAGGACACAAGACAGCAGGACCGATGCATCGAATTTCTACAATTTGAGCCCAAATGTAGATACAAGGAAAAAAATGCAAAACTTCAAGTTCCAGCTTAGGTGCATAAGAAGATGGCTACACACTAGTAGAGTCAGCAACACTGCACAATAAATAAGTGCACTAAGAGATACGTATGGAAACATAGACTTACTGTAAATTTGATGGGAATAGCAATTATTCTAGAAGCTTTGCAAACTGTATCTCGAATTACCGCCCCATTGCCATTTTACCATTTTTTAGCAAGGTAATAGAAAGGTGCATAGCACAGCGCCTGACTAGTTACTTCTCTAAGTTCAACATACTTTCACCTCATCAATTTGGGTTCCGCTCGGGATATTCAACTAACTTAGCATTGGTTGCCTTCACTGACAAAATTAAATTTGCCATTGATAAGGGATGCTTTGCCGGGGCAGTATTTATTGACCTGACCATGGCTTTCGATTCTATCATCCACTCTATATTACTAAGTAAACTAGAAGCTGTAGGGGTAGTAGGGCCGCCTCTCAATCTCATCAAAAGTTACTTACTAGACAGAAAACAAGCCGTGTCGATTTCTAATGTGCTCTCTAACTTAAATACAATTAATACAGGTGTGCCTCAAGGTTCTATTCTCGGCCCTCTGCTGTTTTTAATATATATTAATGATCTACCTAGTTGTCTTGCTAAATCAGAACCGTTTCTTTATGCCGATGACACTACTATATTAGCTACTGATAAATCAATCCACTCATTAACATCTGTGCTGACTACTGATCTCAATAATATTTTAAACTGGTGTCATCGTAACTGCTTGCAGATCAACCCTTCTAAGACAACATTCATGGTATTCAGCTCCAATCGCAAGGCTCCCGTACACATCCCACCACTTACTTTTAATTCCCATTGCATTGAACTTTCAGAACATTGCACATTTCTTGGCGTTACTCTGGATGCTAACCTTAAATACAATAAGCACATTTCTAACCTGAAACAAAAATGTGGTTTTGGCATCAGAGCACTACTAAAAGCGCGTCCCTTTTTCAATCGTGACACTTTAATAGCTCTTTACTACGCATTCATTCATAGTCATTTTAATTACTGCATCACTTCATGGGGAAACACTTACCCATCACATTTATATCAACTGCAACACCTTCAAAATCAGGCCATACGTATAATAACCTACAGTTCATACCGCAGCGAAGCGCTATCACTTCTTCACGAGCACAGCATTTTACCGATCGCTTCACTGATTACCTCTAGTCTCGCAATCCTACTTTATAAAGCTGTGCACAACACCATACCCTCAATTGTAATCAACAGGGAGGCCCTCACCAATAACAATCAAACAAGATTTGCTAAGGACAACAATTTTCTATTACCAACTGTTCGAACAAACTACGGCAAGCACACGGCTCTTTTTGCTTCTTTACAAATTTGGAATAACCTCCCTTCTCATGTCAAGCAATCCCCATCTCTGTCCAGTTTTAAACAACAACTGTTATCTGTATTATCACAATAGTGTCACATTCAAACAAGTTTTTTCTTTATATACTTACCGCTTTGTTCACATTCAATTCATGAGTGTTTTCATATGCCCGTAGGGAAGACGTATCACTTTGTATATGTATCTTTGTATGAATATGTATCACTTCGTATACTTAATTTTAACAATACCGGCCGCGCATGAAATTTTCGAGCTTGTATTGAATTCATATTCTTTTGTTTTTACCATATTGTGTTCGCCGGATTTGCCTCTTTTGACTGCTTTTGCTGTACCAATAATATTTTTTTCATATGTTTATACATCCATCCATAGGAGGTCCCGATACAGCCTTGAGCTCTGGGACCTCCTTCTGTATTATTTATGTAATACCTGTTTCATGAATAAACAAACTTCTTCTTCAAAAAAAAAAAAAAAAAACTTTTCAGGTGATTTCTGTTACGTTATATCAGGGTTAAGCCTGTTCCACTCACGCACTGAGAATTAAATGTTCTGCAGTGTGAGTGCGTGTTATGACGAGTGGATCTTGAATGGTTGACATTGATGAAGGCTGAAGGATCCATCTTGAATTTATTATGGAGTGATAAAAATAGGAACTTAAGGCGATGAAACATCGCTCTATAAGCAATGTGGGAGGCACGCGCGACATAGTAATTTGATAGGAGAGTCAGTGCAACAGTAACTGTTGAATATTAATCGAACAGCCTTGTTCTTGCCCAGTTGCTCAGTGCACGTTTCAGGAAGAATGATTTATTTGTAGCTTTTTAGCAACATTACAAACATGAACTGACCAGCTAAGATCAGCCGTGACTGATATATGTCTAAATATTGATATTCTTGAACTCTGCGTAGTAGGGCAGTGTCGAGGCGATATTCAAAATTTAAAGGTGTCTTTTTAGTAACTGTCATGGAGACTGTTTTTTTCTGTATTAATAACCATTTGCCATTTGAGGCACCATTGCGTAATGCGATTTAGGACTTTGTTCAGATTTAATTGGTCTCCGTAGTTGTTAACTTTACTATAAATTACACAGTCAGCTGTGAATAGGCAAACATTAACGTCTATGTCCTCTGTAATGTCGTCAATGTAGAGTATAAATAAAAGTAGAGCAAGCATTGAACCCTGGGAGACACAAAAAAGAAAGGGAACCGTGTCTGAAGTGCAGTCATAAAGATGACAAACCGGTAACGATCTGAAAGGTAATCGCTGATCCAGCGAAAAATCGGTCCGTCTTCATCTAGTTGAACTAGAGCGTGGCACTATGAAATAAATAGTAAATTAGTGAGCAAACACTGCTGAACAAAAAATGCGAGCACAACAAAAAGGCAAGAAAGCAAGCACAGCACAAGGAGCATAGCATGTGCATATCAACGCAGCTTCTAAAAACATCTGAAGTCTTCTCTGAACACTCCAGATTTGTAAAGTTCATTGCGATGCAAAATTAATCCCTCTGTGGGATCAGCTAAGATTAAATGTAATATTCAAAATTATATTTGCAATAACATTTTTGTTTTTTGATCTCGATTGCTGGCGTTCGTACTTGGGCTGCTCTTTTATGCAACTTGAAGGTAGTCGACAACCGCCTTTCTCGCTATGGACCTTTTTCGCAACGGCCTTGAGTCTTTGCTGCGTAGCTGTGCCTCAACCGCCTTTTGATCAGGCAACCTTAAATCCCAAGGCCTTACAAGCAGAGCTTTTAGATCATACCAGCTGGAAAACTCCACTTCGAAAAGTGACCGGTTTCCATGCACATTTTTCGGATGCTTAAGAATTGTCGCACCATCTGGAAGCAGTCAGCAGAAGCTTTCTGTTGTTGCCATTATTGCCTTCTGGAAATCACCTTTTTCTTTTTTTCATCTTAATTACCTCTACGGCTTTTATTTCTAAGAATTCTCGCTCCTGCAACTCTTGAACATATTTTATTTTCATGGTTGTTGTGCATTTATAAAAAATCTGAGTTTGCAATTTATATGCAATTTCCTTTAAAGGCTGCGGGTGCCGCCACTATACGTAAGCACCCGATTTATTACCAATCAAAATCGCCGTTTTTTTATGCATGGGCCCTATAGGACGTTTTGCAGCTTGTAATATTGAAGAGCTCTGCTTACAAGTGCCCGTGTAACAGGATGATCAGGCTAAATAAACACTGCGTGTTAGGAAAGAAAACTGCACCCTTCATTCGGCTCACATCTTAGTAACGCTCTGGATCACAGCGGTTTCAGATTCATGCATATTTCTGTTGCCATTTACAGATATCTGACCGCCAAGGTCAGTGGCTACGCCGACGGCGCCTCGACGGTGCCTTGAACCGGGTTCCGGTTGGTTTCTACTCCTGTGTCTGGCGTGTCCTGGAGCGCTGCCCGGGAGTCTGGGTGGGTGGCCATTGTCTCCAGCATACGCTCACCAAGGAGATGACGCCGGGAGAACTCAAATTTGCACTTCGTGTCGAGGAGATACTTAACAAGGTTCCCGAACCCGAACACCGGCAGCTGGTTGTGGAGGCCCTCATGGTTCTGAGCCTGGTTGTCGAAAACGAAGCTGTGGCACACTTCAGCATGCCCATCGACGTCGAGACCATCGTCCAGAGGGCGCACGCCCTCTTCCTCGAGGACCAGCGCTTGTGCAGAGGAAACTCGATGCTCTGTTGCCTGGCAAATGCACCCGTCGTTCCGTGCGCTCGAATGGCGGGTTTCTGCCAGCATTTCCTTGACAGCGCCCCCAGTGGTTGCTTTGGTACCATGACGTACCTGGTTCGCTCGGTTGCCTACACGCTTCATGACCTTCCGCAATCGGTTCTGGAGTGCCCGCTTTCATGATATCCTGCCTGGCGATTGTTTGGAACGTGTTTTACAGGCAGATGCTCACAGTATCATTATAGTTACGAATAGTTTAGCCTTTTCTGTTAGTAGGCCCTTCTGATATTTTGCAGCATCTGTGATGCTTTGTTACACTGTTTATGTCCTGCTCACAGGGCATTTTGTTGAAGGCTGTACATTCCTGCGAAAGTAATCGCTTGGTAAAGAGTGCCTTTTTTTTGCTTTTATTTACTGTGCAACAGCACTGAGAAAGGATGTACTGGCGAGCGTATTGAGTGCATTTTTGATGTGCTCTATTGTACTTCATGACCAGATGTATGAATAGAATGCGTAATAGTAAGCTTGCCTAATCAGTGATTGGGCTTATATATCATATACCTGTGTGCTGAGCACACTTTTTTACCGTGCAGTCGCTGGCAATCATTTAAGTAGTTGAGACAGCGCTTATAAAGAGATTTAGTTTGAGAATGCCGTCCTGTACCAAAGTGAAGTGTAAAGAGTGGATATCATTTCGACAGTAGATGAGGGAAAAATTGCCACCAAAGTAAACTCATACTAGATCACAGACACATACTTTAATTTATTATAGGTGATATAAATTACAGTGAACTAATTTTTGCATTGCTGTGCCCTAGCAGTGCCCAATGTTGAGCCGTACAGCCAACAAATGAGAGTAAAGCTTGTACGTGCTCCCTGTGACATTCGTCTTCCTTTAACTAAAGTTGAAACGAGTTTAAGATGGCAGCTTGTTCCTACACGGATTTATGACAAGGTCACAATTAATTGAGCTTTATGCTATAAATTTCGCGCATTAGAAAGGCATTTGAGCATCTGAGGAGATCATTTTGTTTTTTATATGTTGGTGTGTGACTGTGTGAAGCTCGGCCCTCCAGTACTGGGCAGTTTCATTTCTTACCAAGTGCTCTTTTAGCAAAGCGACCGTAAATGAATCCAGACATCGACTGTGGCTGTAATTTTTTCTTGCTTTACGCAGCGTGCTCTTGTAAGCATCGGGACACAGTGAATTGTTTTGTTTGTTGCAGGCCAAAGTATTCATCACGATATATACCACTAGAAAAAAAAAAAAGGAATACTCTTAAAATGATGGGTCTGCCATCACCAGTTCCTAAAGCTACAGCCAGGGGAGGAGTTATGGGTCATTCTTGAACATTTTTTGTCAAAAAATAATCATGTACGTGCAGCTTTTGTGCAAAATTTTGTACTTGAGACCAAGTGTGTTCGTCCCACCCTCCATCTTAAGGCTTCCTCTGACTGCAGACAGTATGTTTGGCTAGTCTTATGCATTGCAGAATGTTTTTCTTTAATTGCACTGTGTCGTTGCGGTTCAAAGCATTCCATCATCTACCAGTCCAGGAAAAAAAATGCCTGTCAGTAGTACTAGCAAAGAGTGTTCAACATGGGAGCCATGTCTAGTAACTGGGGAAAAGCAGATCCCAGTGCTGTACTACACTGGTGAACATGGAGCGTTTACTCTAAAGTCATCTCACTACTGTGGAACATTGCCCACTGGTTTGGTACGCTCTTTGTTATTTATACTGCAATACGCAATACAGATTTTACGCATCTCTACGACTGTAGGGAAGCAAATGGCTTTCCAGGCATAGCTTGTATTAGATACATTGCACGGTAGTAAAAAGATTGATTTTGGTTAAAGTGGTTCATGCGTTCTCATTACTGGCAATCCTTTACTTTGCCCAAGTGTGGTGATGAAATGAAAACAAAAAGGACATTGTTAACTTCTACTTCATAATGTTGCTTTCGGTAGAGTTTGTAGTCAACCGCCTGTCATGATTACACCACCTCCATGATGCAGTGTCTACAGACCCTGATTTTTTTTACTTCTTGGCAGGAGTCATTGCCGAGGTTTTGTTTTTGTATGGATGTATACCAGTTCAACTTACCACTTCATTTCCCTTGGGTTAAGATTAGCATCCAGTGTCGCTATGGGACACTTGTATTTTGCTGGTTGTATAAGGTTGTGGAAATCTATTGGAAATCAGTTTTAGTGGAAATCAAAAAGAAGAAATGGGCGTGGGCAGGACATGTAGTGCGAAGGGAAGGAAAGCGTAGCAGGGGGCGGCAGAAAGTTAGGTGGGCGGATGAGGTTAAGAAGTTCGCAGGGGTCAAGTGGATGCAGCTAGCACAGAACCAGGTTAATTGGAGAAATATGGGACAAGCCTTCGCCCTGCAGTGGGTATAGTCAGGCTGATGATGATGATTATAACATTGTGAGACAACCTAGGGAGACTCTGAAGCTAGAATTTGACACCAGGTGCCAAATAATGCCCCGAACACGTCACAAAAACTGCCAGAAACTTGTCAATCAGCCGCAATTCTTATTGGTCGACAGGTCTGCCAGTCAAAATCGACCAATAGGAGCATGACTAACTGATCAGTTTTTGACAGGTTTGTGTGTTTCTGTGATGCGACTGGAGCGTAATTCGGCCCCGTAGTATTGAATAGCTCCCAGCAAGCAGGTAGAGTGCAGAAATACTGTGCAGTTGACAGGAACAAACTTGACTGGTTTGTTGATTATTCAATTTTTTTTTTTTTTTAAAGTGGCTGCCAAAGCTAAAATGATAAATACGCTTCTCAAAGCTCATCGATGCATGTTAGTATCTGCATAAAATTTCATATCTTTGTCGTTATGCATTCATAACATTTAATTCGTTCCAAACCTACATTATTTGCTTATATTTGAGCTATGGCTAAAGATATGCGCTCGGGAGGTCTCAAACCAGAGCACTAAAAAATTGGCTTTGGAATTACTTGAGCAAACAGAAAAACTATTCTAGTGGCTCTTTATGTTGAAGCACAAAAGCATTTATGCCTCTAAGCATTCCATTTCAGTGAGTTCAATGAAAATATTTGTACTAATTCATTTTACCATAACACTGACAGAGAGCTGCAACTTTTTTTAATTTCTCTATGCTTGGCCATTGATCGATGCAGTAGGAAATGTGTCCTCTGCTCTCGAAGCTCATAACAGATCATGACCTTAGACACTATATAAGGCCCCTACCTAGATTAAATATTACCTTCGACAATAAAATTTCGATTCAGAAAAAGGCAGCACTCCAGAGAAAGCAGATTCTGTTCTTCCGAGACAAATCCTGGGACGTGGGGGCTCTTGTTATGCAGGTTGCAGGTTATCTTTTTTTAAGATGGTAAAAAAAAAGTAATTTACCGAACTGGTACCTCGGGGCAAACATTTCAAGCAGTTTTATTAGACAGCGTACAGCGTCCAAGAATTTATGCTTAATTCTTCATAGCAGTTATTACAAAGTTAGCTAATTAGTCAGTACTATCTACTGTCGTGCATCGTTAATATGAACACTTTGGTTTCCGACCAAAACTGTCTATACAGCGAGTCATCCATAATAACGAGTCATGAATAAAAACAAAGAATTTTATTGAGAAAAAAGAATTGTAATTAATGACTGCTTTTGTACATAACGGTGTGCACTAGACTCAAAATTTCACAGTCAGTTTTGAGTGCATTATCCTTGTCATTGTTGTCTTCGAAAAATTGTAGTGCAGTCTGAAGTGACTCGCGTACCATGACACCCGTGATGGTGAGCTTTGTGTTGGTCGAACTTTCGAGCATGGCTGATGAATCAGCGTCCGATTCTCTACTCACCGCCACTTCCAAAATGGCCTCGTCACTGAGCAAAGTAGCCGCTAAGTAGCTGCTTGAGATTCTCCTGAGGAAACAGCTGAGCTGTCTATACTAGTCCCTCACGGCTTGGATTGACTGAGATGGCTTTTGCGGCTTGTATTCACAGATTTCTTCGCGCCTACGTTCAGCTCTGTTGTTTTGCGTTTAACTCCCGCCATGCCAAAAGCCAGATTCAAGTTGAGGGTTACAGGCTCCTGACGCTTTTTTGGCTAGTTAACCTTTCTGCCTTTCGTTCTTCTGATTCTGTACTGTTTCCGTAAGGAAGCAAGGGAGTCAAGTTGGCAAGCTGCTATGCAGATGGCTATCGAACATCCCATCTTCTTGGCGCCGTTTCTATGTGTTCCTATAAAACAAACAGTGCAAACCCAAGTACAGTTTAGAACGACGGCTGACCGACTACGAAGAGCTCAGACCTTGTCAAAGCCGCATCGTTTACTCAAAGCGAAGCCGACATTCGAACCGCCTAGTGTCCAAAATGTGGCAGTTCGGCAGCGCAACAGGGACGAAAACCAGGAGCACGAGAGGGAAGCGTGTCCAGGACGGGACGCCCGGTTCCGGGTTGTTTGTTCGTATGTCTCCTTTCTTTTGCCGCTCTACTTTGTGAGTGTGTCTTAACTCTCACCGAAAAGCGTTAACGGCTTCATGGAACTTTGGGAAAGAAAACTTCAGTTCCCACCGCCACTGTAGGCACTTGTCTTTCTTCCTGTCATTTCTTTCTTACGCTTTTACCAGCCTTTCTGTTCACGTTCAGCAGAATGTATTGCAACCACATGTTGCTGTTATCCCGACTGCGGCGGCACTTCCGCTGCGCCCAGAAATCTCCTGGTTCCCCCCTTTCAGGGTCTTTCTTACGCTGACCCTCGGTTTGCTGTGTACGTTATTCTCCGCTCTTGCGCTCCCCCTCCCTTAGAACGGCGACACGCCCGCTTTGGTTCTTTGCAACCCCACAGGACTCGTTCAGGCATCCCGCCGTATCGGCTGTCGCGTAGGTTCGCGGGCGGCGCGCCCTTCTTTACCTTGCGTTCGGACTCCTCTGCTTTTTTTTTCAGGCACTGTCCATATTAACGAGACAAAAATACATGGGCCCAAGTGGGGCGCGTGCATTCTTCCCCTGTCCATTGTCCTGACAGCGAGTTTCCATATTAACGAGGCATAAATACATTGAAAAGGTTTCGTCCTCAGAAAAACTGTCCATAATTCGGGTTGTCCATATTAACGGGGCACGACTGTATATAAATCAACTTAGGGGAATGAAAAAGCACTGCAAACTAGACCAAGCAACTCTAACTAGTAGTTAGGCTAAGCTAGGACATTCCTCCTTTTTTAAAGCTTGGCTACCTCAGCTGGTATATCTGCTGAATGATTATGAATATGCTTTTAATTCACTTATATTTTCCATAGCTGCTGTCACGAAAATATCAGCAACACGATATCCTCAATTTCTTAACCGTTATAAATAGAAAAGACTAATTCAAAATGCAGCCTCACTATTGAAAGGTGCATGTCCCAATCAGCCACTACAGGTGGCCAGGAGTATAACCACATTTATTGGCCTGGCATTGCTGAACCCCGTAATGACCAGTGACCCACACCAAGGTTTACTGATGTTCAAAAAACGCAGCCTAAATACTGGACAAGATGAGGACAGAGTATGCGCTACATCCTACCCTCACCTTTTTTTGTCAGTTCTGGGTATTACATTCTTCCTTCAAACGCCATGGCAAACAAACCTACCTTAGCAAACTTAACTGGTCATACCACAAACGCTGCAGCACCACATTGGCAGAAGGCCACTAAATAACACAGATGAAATGGATTCAAAAGAAGACAAAAAAAAGGGCCCAACACAAACAGGGCTCATCAATGATTAGTGACTTGTTTCCTATCAATACAAGAAGCCTAAACTGAAGTTAAATGCACATAGTTTGATTACTAACACCGCTCTTCTCAGCAAATGTGGCAACGTAGTTTCATTTATGTAGCCTGTATTAACCAACGTATTGCATTTGAAGTGGGCATGCCCTCCAAATATGCAAAGTATCTCAAAGACAATATGCAGGAGCAGAAACTAAAAGGGAGACGGAAAGCCACAATTTGTCACTCAAGTTTGTCACTTTGAGAGTGTCCTGCCGGCCTCGAGGGCAGTCTGCTGTATGCATGGTCCGACGATCTTATCCTTTGTTAAAGGGTAAGTATCAGGAACTCCTGGAGTACAGTGCAGCACAGAAGCAGGACACTTACACAGGATATGTTTTGACCGTCTCCTCACAGCCACTATCTTCCACAAACAGGATCATCGGCCATCACTATTCAAGAAGTCCCTCATCAGTTCCCTCATTCTTTTTCCCAGGTGCACGGTAGCCAATCCTCAACACTTTTCTGGTCAAGATGCCTGCCTTCCCTTCACCTCTTTATCTACCTTTCAATGGGGACGCTGCCTTCCAACTCACAGAACAAATCTTTGCACCCTAAAGCAGTTTTCACTACATTTCACAATCGCTTCTACAAAGCAGGTATATCACTTACGCAGTATTTCACATTTACATGATGTGTATACATAATTCACATATCGCTAGGACTGCCCTCTCTTTCATAAAATGTGTGGGGTATCTATCTATTCACCGCTTCTCATCTAATCCTGCTTCTTTTGCTCAATCATGACTGATGTGCTCACATTATATGATAGTAATTAATAGTATTAATTAATTTTGACAATATTTATACTAAGAATATATTCAATCACTTCATAACCAGTTGTTGCTCTAGCTAGCTCCATATATCATGCCCATATACTGAATAACATACTTTTGTCATTGAATCTGGCTGAAATATTTTAACTGCTCAATGTACACACCTTTAGGATACAAATGTATAGCGATATATTATGGTTGAATATTTTAGGGAACCCCCGAAGGTGGAGTAGATTTGTAATAAGCGAGTAATTACTCATTATTGTCTCCATAAGTGCAGCCATACGGCTACAAAGGAAAGCTATACAGCTTTCTCAGAAACTTCGTAATTAAAGGAACATTTGCCCTGGTCCGGAGGTCGAACCGGGACCACAGCCTTTCTGAGGCAGTCACTCTATTAACTAAACTAACCAGGACGGTCAGCAGAACAGATGGTAGGGCGAGAGCGAATGGATCAATAAGTCGATGTGGGAATGGTGCAGGTGTAACTAAGAGATTTCCGAGAAAGCCGTATAGCTTTCCTTTGTAGCCATATGGCTGCGCTTGGGTGGATGGAAATGAGTAATTACTCCCTTATTACAGACACATTATGATACATGAAACAATGAAGTCGCCCAACTGAGGTGTACCACATTCCCACACCGCACCAATCTTGGGTGGGACCCACTCCAAGGTGCATGCTGCATCATTAATTACAAAGTGCTCAGACCAACAGCACAATCTTGAGTTTGTTGCATACTGGAATTGGGTCTCGATCAGCAACACTGACACACCAATATAGACTTTGTTCCATAGCGCAAATGATTAGAGACACAAGACAAGAAGACTGTACAAAAGGAGAATTTACTGATATACTGAGTGAAAAATGCAATGTCAAAAAAAAAAAAAAAAATGCATGCAAGAAGGCACAGTGGTCACTAGACAAGTGGATAGCTGGCAGAGCTGGCAATACCGCACTGGTTTTCCTTGTTCCTGGTCATGTAGATGTAGCCATCGTCTCCCCATGTGGTGCCCCAGCTGAAAAAGTTTACACAAGAAATAACATTCTTCATCATCATCAGACGGACTATACCCATTGCAGGGCGAAGGCCTCTCCCATATTCCTCCAATTAACCCGGTCCTGTGCTAGCTGCATCCACTTGACCTCTGCGAACTTCTTAACCACATCCGCCCACCTAACTTCCTGCCGCCCCCTGCTACACATTCCTTCCCTTGGAATCCAGTTTGTTACACTAAGCAACCATCGGTTATTCTCTCTTCGCACACGTCCTGTCCACGCCCATTTCTTCTTCTTGATTTCCACTAGAATGTCAGTAACTCGAGTTACTTCGCTGACCTGCTCTGGGCACTTCTCGTCTCTTAACGTTACCCCTACCATTTTTCGTCCCATAGCCCTCTGCGTTGTCCTCAACTTAAGCAGAGCCCTTTTCATTAGCCTCCATATTTCAGCCCCATAGGTGAGTACAGGTAAGATGCAACTGTTGTATACTTTCCTCTCGAGCGATACCGGTAAGCCACTAATCATACTCTGCAAGTACTTGCTAAATGTGCTCCACCCGAATCTTATTCCTCCGGTTATTTCCCTCTTATGGTCTGGATCTGCAATTACTACCTGTCCTAAGTAGACATATTCGCCTACCACTTTCATTTCATTCCTTTTCTGTCTCAGCCTACACTGACACAGGCAAGACCCAGCACACACTTTTCATAAAGTACTAGAATGTGCTTGTGGGCTAGTTGGTTCATGTCGATGAAGGTGTTTACTGTGAGAGGAGTATGACCACAGGAGACATGGAAGCACGAACACGACACCAGGGGGCACAGATTTCTGTTTATTCAAGAGCGAAAGCACATTATGTAAATAATTAACCGAAGCGTGCAGGCACCACGCAAGGAATGACAGAACTCATATTTCTTTTCTTGGCTTCACAGAAAATAAAGCAAAGTTGCATGATTGCAGGAGACCAGATTAAACAACAGGGTTATTAACCAGTGTGCCACTGGGAGCCTCAAGACATAAATTTAAAGTCAAAAGAACAATAGGGCAATAACGACTAAGCTGATTTCATTTTGAAAAATTAGGGAAAAATGCGTTCGCAGTCCACCTCTTTCAATTCCACTGAATGAAATTACTTTTTTGTAAAGGCCATACAATTTTGTGGTGCTTGTGATGTCCTATGCTTAGTCTTCTCAGGCCAGAAAAAGTGGTCTTTTATACCAAGTATTATTCATGAACTTTATATTTGTTCCTTGTTGGTTTTATCAGTTTCTTTCTATTTCGTTTTCCGGGCCAAAAAATGCAATTCATTTCAATTTTCCTTTTTACGCTTGCTCCTGGATACATTAAACTTGTTATTACTTTACCTATGTGTTTCCACAGCTTTATCTTCACCACTGCCCTCTTTTCAGTTTTTATTGTTTTTCATCATCACATCTACTACTCTACACTGTCACATAGCGGTGTTTTTTATCACCATTACTCAGGTTGACTGTTATTTTGTTTTTTTTATTCATTTTGTCTTAAATTTTTGCCTTGAAGCTATGAGAAACAAGCTTTTTGATTGCTTAGTTGTTCAGCCTGGTCTTCTGCGATCATGTTACCTTCTTTTTTTTTTTTTTATTGTAAACCCAAGAAAATAAAAATGAGAATCATTGTTTGCTACTTTCTACCACTTCTTGTGTGAATGTATAAAGTGCGTGTATGCTTTGATTTGTCACTCGAGTAGCATGTGCTTTCGCTTTTGAACAAAAAATTGGAAGTTTGCACTCATGGTGTCGTTTTCGCATTGCAACGTCTCCTGCTGTTGTCCTCTTCACGCAGTAAAAACATTCAACAACTTCTTGCAAAGGACGCCTGAAAGCCGCACAAACAATAACAGGAACAGCTTCTCTTCAACCTGGCCCAGCTATGACTTTCCGTTGCTCTCCCTTTCAACCTCTACAGTTGTGACTGCGAGTTTAGACTTTCAGAGAAAGATGAAAATTATGAGAGAAGAAAGTAATCATAGATGAGGCACACACACGAGTGCATGCATTCTATGCCGTTGTGAAAAAGTCTAAACAGAAAGATTTAAGTGTAGCGACTTGGCTAATCAGATATTGCTCGAGTACGCGCATATGACACATTTCGTAAGTCTGCTAGCTCTAAGAGCGAGTGTTTACCTGTTTTTGACCAGCCAGTAGTCCTGGCCATCCTTGGTGCCATAGCCTACCACAAGGACGCCGTGATCCAGGCTCTCACTGCTGCACTCGGGCTCATCATAGACGCCTGTGGAGGGCAATGAGAGGACACAATGACATCGTTGCATCACACACTGTACATTGAAAGTTTACAATGTATGCCGCTTTAACCTATATCCTGGGGGCTGCAAAAATCTGCACTAAAACCAAGACATTGTTTTCTTCAGGTGTCCCGCCGTGGTGGAGCACTGGTTAAGATGCCCGACCACTGTGCTAGAGTACCCGGGTTCATTCCCGACCGCCGGTGGCAGCATTTCGATAAAGGCGAAACGAAGAGGCGTCCGTGTGCTGTGCGATGTCAGCGCACATTAAAGATCCCCAGGTGGTTAATATTACTGTGCAGCCATCCATTGAGGCTCCTCTTTCTCGCTCTCTGCTTTCTCCCCCACCTTCCTCCCTCCCTAACTGTGCGGTTCAGGTGTTCACAGAAATAAGTGCAACAGATACTGTGCTTTTCCTTTCCTGTGAAACCATAAAATTTTTTTCAGGTCTAAAATACACGCCAGATGAGTAGCTTCCCTTTCAAGGAGGCTTTATTAATGTGTAAACAAAAATCAACTTACTAAGTCTGTTGCACGTTTAGATTAGTTTTAGTGTACTGTGTGCAACGCAACCATGAAAACCACTGCAGTCACCGCCTGTAAGCAGTTAGCTGAAACACCACTTAACTCTTCTCCTTCCCACAAAGAATGTGAGGCATCTGGGAACGAGGTTCTTTGATTGGAAAACAAGCCTTGCTGCGAGGCTGACAGAGGAATCCTCATTTAGTGCCTCGTGCACTGCTGTGGCAGCCCACGACACTGTACCTCAGTTTTTCTTTGGCAGGACTGCTTCAGTCATTGCGAAATTATGATCTCGCGCAAATCACTTGGCACACGTGCACAAGAAGCTAGCCGGAACACGCTTCACAGTTCATACAAGAAATAAGGCACTGCTGTAGGATGACCAAACTTGAACAGAGACACAACCCGCTCACTCTTATGAAAAGTGTAGTGTAAGAAAAAAAAAAAAGCTTTGCAAGGTCATGGTGAGAAAATGTGAACCAGATGCATGGGAAGCAAAGAAAACAAAACAATGACACGCAAGGAGGGAGCAACGCATGGAGACAAGAAGAAAGCGAGTAGTGCACGAGCGTGTACTTTTGGCCAACCCTAAACACTCAATGCGATGTGCTGTGCCATGCAGAGAAGTGCACCTGCTGTTCCGTGCTGTCACCGAGCGGATTTAAAAAGCGCTCAAGAGTCATTATTTCACTTCGCGTGACCACATAATATGCGGCATGACTTTACGTTGAGTCCTACAGGAGCAGGCCAGTGGCCGGCAAAAACCGCATTACATCAGGTCCCATGCTATAACCGGTTATTTTGTAAGTGGCCTCCACTGTACACACCCAAAGTAGTAACCTTACCATGTTTTTCAACACATGGCCGCCAACTATGAAGCACACGAAACTGTATTTCCCCATAAGCACGTACCAACCACCCCTAAGGCAATATACTCAGTACTGTTCTCGTTGCTGACACACATCACAATAGTGCACGCACGTTGCTGAAAGACAAAAAGGAAGAAAAGGGTCTTGCCAGACTTCAGAAATTTGAAACTGATATATATCAGTGCAAGCTTTGAAGCCGAACAGTCACTTGCCCCACAGAAATTAACACGACATATCAACTGCCGATGCTAGAGGTGAAAGGCGAGCTTTCTGCAATCAATTACTCGGAAGCAATGAATTACTGTAGTGCTGCAAAGGACAATGTTTAAGTAGCAGTGTGACCCTAGAATGAACAGCAGTTTGACCACAGCAGGAATGCTCAAGGGCCGGCCATAAAAGTAACCACTGGCATCACCAGCTGTTTTGCTCTACTCCACATGTTTTGTGTATGCCCCATTGACATCTGCCAAATTGTGCTTCCTGCTTTGTATAACATCCTGCTTCATGCTTTGCTTTTGACTCCTCTGTTTCTGAGCTTCTGAACAAGCCGGAACAATGCCAGCGTGCTCTGAGCACCACAGCACCGCCTCTTCGTCTGCTTATATCAAATGTTTCTTCGACAACTACGGAAAGTATGCAGACATGGCAACAGAGAATCATGACGCCAGCGAAGAAAACAATGAAAGCAGATCAGCTTCTGCAAGTAGATGCTGCTGAAACAAGTGGAAAAAAAAGGGGGGGGAAGGGAAAAAACTGCATTTGCCCGTCACGGTGTAATGCTGGGAACAAAAATCCAACTAGAAAAGGCTTTTGAAGCATGAAGAAGGCACTCCATATAGGATTCACTGATTTGGGTAAAAGAAGCATCTGTTTTGGGTGGCTTCCTCAAGCAGGAAGCAGAGGTGCCTGCTAGGGCAATAGGTATCCAAGCCTTCCGAGATCATCCGAGATCATCCGTGGCATCGAGGACAAGAGATGCATCCTTTTTTTTAAGACGGGAAGCACCCCAAAGACAAGCGTAGCCTTAGGGTAGCGTGATATCACAAATTACCACAAAGGCAAACTTAACAGCTGGTACATGAGTGAACTGGTGCTGGTGCCGCAAAACAAGCCTGATTTCGTCAGAATGCTGCCGCATCTTTCTCTTCCACATTCCACTAAAGCCTGCACTTGAAGAAAGCCCAACAAGAGTTAAAAGAGCGATCACAGATGGAGCAGACGATGCAGTCTAGTGCACCAGTGCTGTCAGACTGCACGAGCTCACCTTCACTTCCAGCAGTGCTGACCACAGCCGATCCTGAATATATCAAATTGCTGCTTATATTGAACAGTTGAAGAATCTCTTGGAAACTCCCTCGCAAAAACATGGCACTACTAAATGTACTTATTGAGCTCCTATAAATGGAACATCAGATAAATCAGACGATGAGCTTCACTTCTGTCACCCACTAATTTCTCGAGATGCAATTTTTTGAGACCGTTCCTCAGGTAACTGCTGGCTCAAAAAACTATTAGTAAAAGCACTGCACTATAGAATCACTCACAGCCCGAGTCGCTTTGGAACGTTAAACCACCTGAACCAAACCAAACTGCCATTAGGAATACACTGAAGCTTTTCTATTCAGAAAGAATATCTAAAAAGAGTCGTCAGAAACAAACTGATAAAGCCGCATGTGGACAATGAAATGGGGCAACATCTCACCCTGCGAGTAGAACTGGAAGGACTCATGGCTGGCATCGATGGCGACCGAGACAGGTCCGACAGTGGCCACAGCCTTCTTCAGCAACTGCTCGTTACCTTCGGGGATGTCGACGAAGCCAGTGTCCGTGGCACCCACGTCACTCTTCTCGAAGTGGCAAATACCATCCTGCCCAGTTTTCAAGAGAAAGATCACACACAGCTAAGACACTGTAACATACGAGCTAAAGTAGTTATAACACATGCGCAGACCTTGCACATGAAGATCCACTATGCATTGTTCGTCCCTGGCATTGGAAAGTTTGCAATCGTCCTTGCTATGAAATGGACCCTGTCGCACGCGTCCATTTGGAAAGAGAGGCCCACAAATGGGCCTGTACAGCAACACGCCTCTACGCAGTGGGGAAGCGAGAAACAATGCCCTGACCTGTTTTACACATTATGTGCTTTATCCAAAGCAGAGAAATCATGTGTAAAGGTGGTTTTGCTCGATTTATGACAAAGGTCTTACACAAATAGTGATCTCCATGCCTTGCCAATGAGCGAGAAAGATAATGGCAATAACAGCTCATAGTCAAATGAAGCGTTGGCACTTATAACGTATCTAATATTATTAATAAATGGCAGTTATCTTTTCGAAACGGCAGAAAAGGAACATTTCAACCATCAGCAACAGAAATAAAAAATGGTTACTTGCTTTAGACTCATCCCTTAAGTTCATTAGAACCCTTGTCAATACTGGTCAGTGGCAGTCTCAGTGACTGGGGCATAGAGTTTCTTTGTTTACTTTTTGTCTGCACAAAAAATTTTTGTCTGCTTTGTTGCACAATAAATGGCGAATAACACAGATGCTTCACCATAACTCACGCTTTAAATACTGAAGGTTACATGAACAAGGGTCATGCATAATCGTCTTATATTTATCTTACAATGTTATAATTTGATCACAGAGCAAGTCATGGAACGCAAAAGTAACTGTTACGGTAAAAGTGAACAATATAGGTATCTTTCATTAATGCAGCTTTCGCTTCAAATAATTTACCGCGCATAAATGTAACGCTTTTCATGAAGTCAGTTCACAAAAGAAATTGAGCACTTTGGCACCAGGACAGCGTGACAAGAGTTTCTGGAACAATATACAGTCGTGCCTCGTTAATATGGACACTTTGGTTTCCGACCAAAGCTGTCCATAAAGCGAGTCATCCATAATAACGAGTCATGAATAAAAACGAAAAGGATTTAATTGAGAAAAAATAATTGTAATTAATGGCTGCTTTTGTAGATAACGGTGTGCACTGGACTCAAAATTTGACAGAACACCGGCAATTTTGAGTGTATTATCCTTATCATTATTGTCTTCGAAAAATTGTAGTGCAGTCTAAAGCGACTTGTGTACCTTGACATGCGTGATGATGGGGTTTGTGTTGGTCGAACTTTCGAGCACGAACTCCTCACTGGTCGATGAATCAGCGTCCGATTCTCTACTCACCGCCACTTCCAAAATGGCGTCGTCACTGAGCAAATTAGCCGCTAAGTAGCTGCTTGAGATTCTTCTGAGGCGAAGAAACAGCCGAGCTGTCGATACTAGTCCCTGCTTGGATTGACTGAGATGGCTTTTGCCGCTTGTATTCAAAGACTGCTTGCTTTGCGCCTACGTTCAGCTCTGTTCTTTTGCGTTTAACTCCCGCCGTGCCAAAATCCACTCAAGTTGAGGGTTACAGGCTCCTAATGCTTTGCACTTTCTTGCCTAGTTAACCTTTCTGCCTTTCCGTTCTTCTGATTCTCTCTCTTTTGCCTTGTACTGTTTCCGTAAGGAAGCGAGGGAGTCAAGTCGGGAAGGCTATCGAACATCCCATCTTCTTGGCGCCGTTTCTATGTGTTCCTATAAAACAAACACTGCAAGCTGGAGTACAGTTTAGAACGACGGCTAGCCGACTATGAAGAGCTCAGACCTTGTCAAGGCTGCATTGTTGACTCAAAGTGAAGCCGACATGCGGGCCTGAGGTGCAAAATGTGGCAGTTCGGCAGCGCAAGAGGGACGAACACCAGGAGCATGAGAGGGAAGCGCGTCCAGGACGGGACGCCCGGTCTCGGTTGCGTGCTCGTACATCGCCTTTCTTTTGTCGCCCTACTTTGCGAGTGTGTCTTAACTCTCACCGAAAAGCGTTAACGGCTTCATGGAACACATACTGTGCTTTGGGAAAGAGAACTTCAGTTCCCGCCACCACTGTAGGCATTTGTCTTTCTTCCTGTCATTTCTTTCTTACGCCTTTACCGGCCTCTCTGTTCACATTCAGCAGAATTTATTGCAACCACATGTGGCTGTTTTCCCGACTCTGGCGCACTGCCACTGCACCCAGAAATCTCCTGGTTCCCCCCTTTCGGGGTCTTTCTTACGCGACCCTCGGTTTGCTGTGTAAGTTCCTCTTCGCTCTTGCGCTCCCCCCTCTAAAACTACGACACGCCCGCTTTGGTTCTTTCCAACCCCACAGGACTCGTTCAGGCATCTGGCCGTATCGGCTATCGCGTAGGTTCGCGGGCGACGTGCCCTTCTTTAACTTGCGTTCGGACTCCTCTGCTTTTTTTCAAGCACTGTCCATATTACCGAGACAAAAATACATGGGCCCAAGTGGGCCGTGTGCATTCTTCCCCTGTCCATTGTCCAGACAGCAAGTTTCCATTTTAACGAGGCATAAATACACTGAAAAAGTTTCGTCCCCAGAAAAACTGCCCATAATTCGGGTCATCCATATTAACGGGGGTCATATTAACGGGGCACGACTGTATATAACATGGGGCTTGAAAGACCTCACGTATACACTTTTATGCTTGTTACTGCTGATTTCCTGGAACTAAAACAAAACATTATTTTCTACTAAAATGCCACCCAGAGGTCACATATTTCCATAAGGTAGACTATCCTTTTTTTTTTTTTCTTAAATTTCTTAAAATGTTCAGCCAACTAGCCCACATTGCTGCTTTGCTAGACTATCCGCTTGTCATTTACAGGGAGGGAAGGCACAACTCAATGTGAGGGATTTAACCAAAGGACATTTGATTTATACGGTGCCATTCATTCCATTCGCTAACAGCAAGACATGACTCACTGCTAGCAAAGCGACCAGGAGACAACATGAAAGCGCTAGGGTGGTCAAGTAAGCTTGCAGACCGCTGAATTTGCTGTGCACAAAGGTACAGGATGCCATGTTAATATGCAAATAAGTGTGTATATAAGTTTCCTTCGTCTTCTCTTTAAGAGGTGGATGATTGACTGTCAGTCAAACCGTGGTGAAAACAGACGCTAGAACGCCAGCGCAGAGGCCAAGGCGGTTTGGCTTGCCGAAGGGAAGTCATACAGGGCTTCGATTTGCTTTCCGGTGCACGCATGGCTCTAGTATTTTGCACAGACTACCTCTGATGCCTGGTAAAAGCACTGGCGTTGTTGCCTTATATTATCCAGACACTGTCAGAGGGCTATTTCAAGGAAAAACAGAAGTAGGCCTGTATTGGTAGACTAGTACATCCAAAAAGACCACGGGGCTACTTTAACTGAATAGAGAGTTTTTATAAACAAGAAAAGACCATGAAACGAAATGCAGGTGTACCCATCACCAACTGGTACTGCAAATAAAATGTGCATGTCGACACTGATTTTTGGCCGCAGCTCACAACAACGACAACAACCTGTGCTATCAGTGTAGATACTACAAACTTCAATAGACTGGTGGGAAGATATTTACCGATTTTTCCCGGTGAAAAATGCAGCTCCCACTGCTGTAGCCATAAAAAGCCAGAGATATATTTTTCAACTAAGTGTCTATTTAAATGTGCCGACAATTCCCAGTGCACAAGCACCTTTAGAGCTCCACCACAATGCAGTCGTCACCGATGGAATTCTACCCCACAAAACTCCTTCGTGCTCTCACCGTGCCATTGTATGGGTAGCTCAACTCTGTGTCAATGCCACCGTTGGCCTTGATGTACTTGAAGGCGTTGTCCATTAGACCTCCCTCGCAGCCGTTGTTGCCAAACTTTCCAGAGCAGTCAACCAGGTTCTGCTCACTGAGTGACACCATCCGGCCTGTCTTGCGGAAGTGCTGGCCCTCCAGAGATCCCGTCTGATTGTGGATGAATGATGGAAGAAAAAGAATGGAATTCAGTGCACGAAGTAACAAGGGCATCGGTCTGCATCGATATGACACCGTCGGTTCCCACAAGACATATGGTCGTAAACATACAGCTGTAAATAAGCTCCAAACCTAAAACATTACAAAGAGGAAATTAAAAGGAGAAATGGAAGGGCCCTTTGGCAACACTGAGCAACCCTTACGTTACATCCCCTCGCTCTAGATGCTATTCCAGGCTGTGCTGCAGAGAAAGGCACAGGGCATGAAATAGAAGAAAAGACCTACTACTGTGTTGGTCAAAAACGTAGCACAATTTCCTTGCCATCGAAAAACATTAGCACCTTTGAGTCACGTCTCCTATCAGTCATAGTGCCATCCCTCACGCACGTGCCACTTACAAGCCCAACAATGCAGTTGCTGCCCTAATTGAAACTCAACTGCTAAATGACATCTTTTCATCTGTCACAGATGGCAACAGCAAAAGTAGACAGCCAACTTTCTTCGATGCTATCAGTGCTCAATCACAATCACAACATGAAAAAGTGTCACAAAGAAAAGGGAAGAAAAACAGCCACTATTACAGCAATATGAATTTCTCAACAGGTCGCTGACAAACAACCATGCTCTCCAGTACAATCCTGACAAAAAAATTGGCCTGCAGTGTGCCACACAATGCTATGCAGAGAAGCCAGTTGAAGCATGCAAATGTGCTTTTATGATACTGAAAGGTTCCTTAGGAGGCCTTCTTGAAGACTGTGTTAAAAGATTTATAAGCAGATATATGTATGTATATATTAGCATGGATAATCCAGACTACAAGCAAGAACATGACTTTCCCTAATCAAGATACCTGTACGAGGCTGATGCACGACAACACTGCTGCAGGATGACCTGCTTTCTAAAAAGTTTTTTTAGTGCAACTACACAAAAGTAACGCTGGAACCCTAGCTAGTGAGCATAGTTTAGCAGTACTGTTAGAGGAATTAGAGAGGATGAAATGGGATGTGATAGGGCTTAATGAGGTTAGGAGGCCAAATGAGGCATATAATATACTAAAGGGCGGACATACATTGTGTTATCGAGGTTTACCATAGAGATGAGAGCTAAGATAGGTTTCCTTGTCAATAAGTATATACAGTAGCTGGTAATAAAGATGAACTCTATAGCATTAATGAGAGGGTGGCAGGCATCATAATTAAGCTTAATAAGCTGTATAAACTGAAGGTTGTACAGGCCTACGCGCCTACATGTAGTCATGATGACCAGGCAGTAGAAAGCTTCAAAGAAGATGTAGAACTGGCAATGGGGACAGTAAAAGATGCAGTATACTGTACTAATGGGCGACTTCAATGCCAAGGTAGGGAAAAAGCAGGCAGGAGACCAGGCAGTAGATGACTATTGCATTGGTTTACGAACAGCAGAGGGGACTTACTAGTTGAATTTGAAGAGTGCAATAACTTAAGAATCATGAATACCTTCTTCAGCAAACGGAAGAACCAGAAATGGAGATGTAAAAGTCCTAACGAAGAGACAAAAAATGAAATTGACTTGATACTGTGTTCAACCCCCGCCATTATGTAAGATGTAGAGGTAATCGAAAGCGTGACGCAGTGACCATAGGATGGTAAGGTTTCAAATTAGTCTAAATCTGAAGAAGGAACGGAACAGATTAGTAAGAAAGAAGTCCATCAACGAATTAGCACTGAGGGGCAAAAGGATTCAGAATCTCGCTACAGAATAGATATTCAGCTCTAACCAAGGATGATGACCTTAGCATAGAAGCAGTGAACAATAATTTCAGAGATATCTTTACTGAGTGCGCAGCAGAAAAACTAACTTCAGAGATATCTTTACTGAGTGCGCAGCAGAAATAGGCGGTAGGATAATTGGAGAGGATACCAGCAAAATATCTAAGGAGACGAAAGATTTGATTAAAAAACGCCAAAGTCTGAAAGCTTCCAACCCAACAGACAGGATAGAACTGGCAGACATATCAAAGCTAATCAATAAGCATAAAGTGGCCAACATAAGGAAGTATAACATGGGGAAAATTGAGCATGCTCTAAAGAACGGGGCAGCCTTAAAGTGGTGAAGAGAAATTGGCCATAGGCAAAAATCAGATGTATGCGCTAGGGGGACAAGGTGGGCAATGTCATCACAAATATGGACAGGATAGTCAAAGTAGCCGAGGAGTTCTATACTGATCTATAAGTAGCTAAAGTAGTCAGGACCATAATGAGATAGGCAATACTGAAAAGCAGACAAATGTTCTGCAGTGACAAAGAACGAGCGAGGTTAAGAAAGTTTCAGAAACTATGAAAGGGGGGAAAGCAGCTGGGGAGGATCAGGTAACTACAGATTTATTGAACGATGGGGGAGATACCATGCTAGAAAAACTGGTCACCCTATATATGCAATGCCTGGTGTGTAATCGACGGTACCGTAACCAGAAAGGGGACGCTAAGGATCTGGAAAATTACAGACCAATCAGCTTACTCTCTGCTACGTATAAAGTATTCACTAAAGTAATTGCTAATGGAATCAGGCCAACCTTAGACTGCAATCAAGCAAAAGATCAAGAAGGTTTTCGGAAAGGATACTTTGCTATCACTCATATCCATACCATCAGCCAGGTGATAGAAAAATGCTCGGAATATAACCAGCCCTTATACATAGCATTCATTGATTACGAAAAAGCATTTGACTCAGTAGAAACCAAGGCGGTCATGAAGGTGTTGCAATATCAAGGTGTAGACGAGCTGTATGTGAAATTACTGGATGATATCTATAGCGGCCGCACAGCAACTATAGTTCTGCATAAAGAAAGTAACAAAATTCCCATAAAGAAAGGTGTTAGGCAAAGAGACATGATCTCCTCAGGACTATTCACAGCTTACTTAGAGGAAGTATTCAGAGACTTGGAATGGGAGCAGTTAGGGATAAGAGTAGATAGAGAATACCTCAGTAATCTCTGATTCGCTGATGACATTACCTTGCTAAGTAACTCAGGCGAAGGACTACAAAGAATGATTGATGACCTAGACAGGAATAGCAGGTAGGCTTGAAAATCAATATGCAGAAGACTAAGGTAATGTTCAACAGCCTCGGGAAGGAACAGCAGTTTACGTTAGGTAAGCGATGCACCGGAAGTAGTAGGCGAATATGTCTACTTAGCACACGTAGTAACCGCAAATCCGAACCATAAAAGGGAAATAACAAGGTGGATAAGATTGGGATGGAGCACATTTGGCAAGCGCTCGCAGATTATGACTAGCAGCTTACCGGTAACGCTCAAGAGGAAAGTATACAACAGTTTCATCTTGCCTGTACTCACCTATGGGGCTGAAACGTGGAGGCTAACAAAAAGGGTTCTACTTAAATTGAAGACAACGCAGAGGGTCATCGAACGATTAATGGTAGGGGCAATAAGAGATAGGAAGTGCATAGAGTGGGTCAGGGAAATAACTCAAGTTACCGACATTCTAGTGGAAATTAAGAAGAAGAAATGGGCATGTGCAGCGCATGTAGTGCGTAGAGGACAACCGATGGTCGCTTAGGGTAACAAATTGGATTCCAAGGGAAGGAAAACGTAGCAGGGGGCGGCAAAAAGTCAGGTGGGTGCATGAGGTCAAGAAGTTCGCAGGGCTCAAATAGATGCAGCTAGTACAGGACCGGGTTAATTGGAGGAGTATGGGAGAGGCCTTCGCCCTGCAGTGGATATAGTCTGGTTGATGGTGATGATGACATAAAAGTGAATAAAATAATTACTATCAAATTTACATTCTGCTACATTTTTCAACATTCGCTTCACCGATTCCTTCAGAGGCAACAGTAAATTTTTGCGCCATTGCAAAATATTAACTGCAATCTGTGGTTCAAATAACATCACTTTCAATCGCAATAGAAAGCGATTGTGCAGCAATACAGAAGTCTCAATGCCCATACTGGATAATGACTGCAGTGTTGCTGTACTAATTTTCTTCGTGTCCTCTTTACGCGAAGTATATACGGCTCGTTTGGTGCAAAGTCCGTCGGCATAGTAGTAGTGGTTGTCGTTGGTACCGAATGTCAGAAAAGTTCATGCAGAAAAATCCCAATCGATCAACAGGGTTATGACATCACAACCACATGATCTTGTGGGAATTGCAAACACTCCACATTCAAAATAAAGCTGCATAACAAATTGGGGAAGCGTCCAAATAAAGCCAAAATTGGCAAGGAGTTTCCTTTAATTGATATATTTCAAAAACTAGAAGTAATTCAATTAAATAATTTTGTTGACATTCAAGTTCGAACCCAAGTCCTCTAGGCCGTGTACGAAGGGTCATTGGTATGAAGCGTGTTACAGGAACCCCTATGAACGTGTTGTGGTGCATATGACTTACTAAGGTGTGTTTGGGATGCACACTGATAATCAATAACAATTTTAATACTGAAATGGTTAAGCAAAACAAAAATTTTCAAGAGTCACGCAATGAAAACGATGTGTTAAAGGCGCTTCGCGTCTGCTCTTTAGGCGAAGCTTGAGCGTCTTTCTAATTTTTACAGTTACGATAATTTTATGGGTCTATAATACCCTCAGGGTACAGTTGTATGTTACAGAGGGGAGGGGCGCATACAGGATATATATATAAAACAGAAGGTTAACAAAAGCGTACAAATCTGAAAAACAAAGCAAATAAAAAAGAACAAGGTACATGTGCAATTTAGGAAATTTAGGAAAACGGCATAGGTGTTAAAAACAACAATATAAAAATATAATAAGCAACAGTATACAATGATGTTATGCAAATAACCATATGGGTCTACGAGAAAACAAACAAAGAAACACCGATGCCAACTTACGGTGCTGAAGGCCCAGCAGGATCCGCACTGCCCCTGGTTTTTGACAGGGGTCACGGCACCCTTTTTGCGCCAGTCAACTGTCTTGGGAAGGTGCTTGTCCTCGATGCCCTCGGGCTCAATATAGAAGCTGCCCTCCCGGGGCGTCGAGCGGTAGTTGCGCTTAAAGCCGTTGCGTGTGCTCACAAATTCGTGGTGCAGCTAAGGAGACAAAGAGAGGACAAACCCAAGGCGTGCAAACTGTCGATGATTCACGCATTTTTGCGCGCCAAAGCAGAACCAAAGGCTATGAGGCACACTATAGTGGAGAGAGTTGACTCGCTCCGTCTTGTGTTTCAAGTCTCTTTAGATGCTTCGGTACACGGATGCAAGTCAAAAGACATGATGCTACACACACCCTTTGTTTTAAATTTGGTAGGCCATTAGGATAAATGCGATGGTATATTGTAAACCTGTTCTACGTAAAATGAATAGTTAAAGCATTCATTTTTAGTGCATATGGCCATGACTAATGAACACGAAACAAGCTGTGAAGGAAACATTTAGTAAGCACTTGAAAAAAAAATTAATTTGCGAGATCCCACCACAGACCAGCAGTCCTAGGTTTGAGCCTATTTGTTGATAGCACTCTCCTCCGTCACATTGAATTAAACTGGTACCGTACTTAACCAGCAGGATGTTTCCAAACACAAGCCACATGTATCAGCACGCATCGGTCGCCAGTATACGACTACAGTATACCCTCTTCATTCCCATTTTTATTTGTGCTCCAGGGATTAGTAATCTACATTATGGCCAACCTTGTTTTATAGATTAAGAAATAATACTTGTTTACAATAGCTGTAGGCGTGGCTGTATAAAAAAGAGCGCTACTAAATTGTTTACATTTTGCCCTTTAACCACAAATACAAACCGGCAAACATATGAAGGCTACCATACTATAACATTTTAACCACTACCACTGTTACCCTCTGCAGACTCAGATTATCAACAACACTTATTTGCGATACTTAAATACAAAACAACTCCTTTTTAAGGAGAATTCAAACATGTTATGTTATGCTGGCAATTTTTTTTTTTTGTCTTCGAGAAATATATACATACAGTAAACATAAAACACAGTAAGCATGGCAACAATCACACCTTGTTAGGTCTGGTCTTTGTCATATTATTGGACACAAGTGTCCATGCCAAGCACAAACAGTAACCACACTGGACACTCATGCTCGTTCCACTAGGTACAACTTCACCCCATGTGAAAACCTACCAAGTCTCCAAATTCGTTCATCGCAAGCTTGTACGAGGCTTTGTTGTTGGCATACTTCTCGTTGTGTCGTGCAATCTTCAGCCTATTTTCCATGTAGATCTTCAACCTGTAGTATTCTTCAGTTTCTGAATGGTATTCCTTTCCTGCACACAGTTAAGAATCAAAACGACATCACATGACACAGCCAACAGAAACAAGCAACTCCTTATTCAAGATTTTGAGCCAAAAGACCTGAAGGAATTATGTATGATCCTAGTTAGATATATTCAGGATTCTGGCTGGAAATAAAAAGAGGGGGAAATATAGCACCTAGCAAAGGAAGCAAGGTTTGGAAACGTTTTATGACTAGCCGCACTATTTTTTTTCCACTCGATGCATTCAAAAATGCCTCACTTATTAAAAACAGGCAAAGAATGATGCCACAGAAAACTGCCCCATCACGCAAAAGCTTCGAAGAGAGTCCTTTTCAACATTAAGACTCTGCACAGCATGCCTGGACAGAGCTATCAACGAAACGTTACACCAAGTGCCACGAGGCCAGAATATAAGATAATATACAACTTGCTCCATTGCGGATTCATGTCTTATGTTACGGTAAGTCCAAGTATTCGCATGGCCAAAGCTTCGGACAACTGCTTTGTGATAAAACACTCCATTTCCACTAAAGCCAAGATTACCCATATACTACCAGCACAAAGCATTGCAAACAAAACTAAGGATGCTTGTGAAAATTTAAAACACAAATTTTATTTATGTACACCCTTGTTAGCTGACCAGGAAGTTTTTTTTTTTTTTCCACAAGAAAGTACCATGTATGACATGACCGATGTTTGAAGCATCCCCTTTGTAGCGAGGTGGTATCAGATGCCATGGTGCTTGTTTTATTTTTTTGTTTTTTTTTTTCCTTTATATTTCTCTAACCGATCTGTCAAACTTAGCAGCGCTACCTATAAATTCAACACATTTTGTCATATACAAACTCTATTTACTTCAATGTTCAACAAAGTTTTTCTTAACATCATTTCCCGGCCTTTAAGCTTCCAATCTGTCTCTTTTTTATTTATTTTATTTATTTAACAATACTGCAGACTCCTTCTGGAGTCCAAGCAGGAGTGAGGAAACAAACGTGTGCAAACCAGAAATATAAAACAAAGGCAAAGAACAAAAGTTAAACACTCATACTTTTCAAAGAGGTGATGAATTCCACTTCACCTTTACAACATTCTGAGGCAGCCTATTCCAATCAGACGCAGTCTTGGGGAAATAGAAATATTTAAAGGAATCGATAGAAGCCTGATATTCTAGTAAAAGTTTCCCGTGGTTAAAGCATGTGTTAGCCCATGATAAAGGGGTCAGGCAGTAAGCCTTGTTATTCAGCGTCTTACTACTGCAAAGGAAGTATAAGAATTTGAATCTGTATTCCATTTGTCTAGATTAGAGGGTCTGAAGTTGCAGGAGATTAATCATCTCTGTTAAGCTGTCTATTCGTATGTAGCAGTTGCAAATAAAATGAACGGCCATTCTCTGCACCTTTTCCAACTTGTTTATATTTGTTTTGGTGTAGGGGTCCCATAAGCATGACAAATACTCCAAAATCGGTCTAACCAGGCATTTGTATGCTGTAAGCTTCACCTGTGTTGAGGCTGTTGCCAATTCTCTTCGAATGCCCCATAGGGCCTCACGTGCAGTAGAGCATATATTACCAATATGTTTGTCAACCGCAAGTTCATTCGTATTGCATTTGCTATGCCTAAACCCCAATGACTGTGCTTGTACCGACATCTTGATAGATACTGCCCAATTCTGGTGAAACGTGTTCCACTGTTTCTAAAGATTTCCCACACAGTGCACATGTAAATTTTTGTCGCTAAGACACCCTCATCTCACTTGAAGAGCAGGGTGCTCATTTTTGAACTATTATTTCTAATTAGCCTGTTTCACTGTCTGCAGTGCACTAACAACTTTTCCAAACACCACTGGCAAAAACAATGTTTTGTACTGCAACGGGAATCAGAAAAGCGTATGCCACAGCGTGACTATAATGTATATAACGGGGAATCAAACATCAGATTTAGTTACCGTGTAGTGCCTTGAATGCTGACCATTCTGCACCAACAAGTTCTTGATGAGTAATAGCCGCTGCAGTCACGAACAAACAGCACAAAACGACGAACCCCCTCATTTTTTCCAGATACCTGAAAATAAAGCATGGATTTGTGAAACAAGGAGAAAGAGAGGAAAACGGAAATACTGAGAAACAAAAAGTTCTGTTACCGTTCAAGGGCACATGTGTTACTAAAAACAGTCGGATTAAGGCTTCCAGAGGCCTGTTTTACTAAAGATGATTAACAGCAAGCATGGAAAAATGTGGTGCTGTCAGTTCAGATAAAAAGGGAGCGCCCTATGAAGCTCTTGAGAACCAATAACACTAACACGTGGAAGAGGCATATCGCAAAGGTGTTTATGAATTGGCGCGGCTGTCACGGCGCCAACAAAGGTTGCAATCGCGGGATGCAACGTAGCGATCATCTAGCACTATTTGAGGCCATGACACGCTGTGGAAAAGCCAAGAAACATTAAATAACATATTTGCGCTTCTCTTCTACTTTTTCTCCTGAAGCGTGACCACTTCAGAAAAACCGCCGTGCCGCCAAGAGCTTAAAAGAAAGAGAAATGTCGTGCGACAAACAGCTGTGTAGACGATGACGTAACGCGCGCGGCTACACAGCCACACAGCGCCAAGCTATGAAGGCAGAAAACGTAAGTGAATTTTTTTTTTTTTTTTTTTTATCGCAATGTGGCTATTAGCGTGGGCACTTATCTTTAGAGAATTTCGACATTCACTTCGAAGCATGATGCCGCGCGTTTGTTGTCAAGGGCAGAAACGGAATTACAGCAAGGTCGACGCAATGGTTTTTATTTCAGTTAGGGATATGGTCAGCGCTGCGCTGAGGAAACCTATAACTTATTGTCACTCCGCGCACTATATATCCAAAGCAAATTCAGCATAAAGGGCTGCTAACAACACGGGAACGACGGTACCAATAAGAAAACATGGCTAGTACATTACACGTTTTGCGCATGCGTTCTCAATATCTGCAGCGAAGACCAAAGAGGGAAAAAACAGCGCAGCCATGTACTCACTCTGTTGAAGCCAGGCAACAAATAAAACGACGGAACTAACGAACTGACGACGACCACGGGACCGCGGCACCGCGACTGGGCCGTTCTTATCGCTGCTAGGGCAACTCCAGCAACTCTTTTCAGTGGCGCTTCCAGATCACGTGATACCATCCTCTCCCACCCCTCGCGTCACGTGAAACGCGGAGTGAGTCAGGGAGGATGGAGAATGATCTCTCTGTGCCCTCTCCACCCACCAACGATCAGTCGTTTCTTGTCACCCTTTCTCTTTCTTCTTTATTTGGCTTCGTTGTTGCTTGTTTTCGACCGTTTCCTCCGGCTCGGACGAAAACGCTGGCTTGCGGAAGGCCGACGGCCTTCTCTCCTTTCTCTTAAATGCCCACCACGCGCTTATGAGCGGGCCTCCGTATCTGCTAAGACAGCGACGTACGGCAGCGCACATATCGCACTGAGCAGCCTACATCGGGCCGTCAAAGGCAAGGCTTTTCATAGCCTTTGATGCCTTTGCATTGCATCAGCACACCGTTTTTGCACCAGCTGCGGCTACCCGACGTCTCGCTTTGGCAGTAGTAGTGTTGCTTTCGCAACAATAATTTAACAGTCTTTGTTGACTTACTCCCCGTCGTCTGCAAAATTCAGCGTTGTCAGTGTTTTTGGGCGAAAAATAACGTCCGTGACTCTGTCAGATGCTAATCGGCAGGTCATGGCCGTGCACTGACGTACGTCGCATTCTGTGACGACACAAGATACGACATGGCCGAGTTGACAGGCTCTACTATAGGGGGTATTCACATGACGTCACAGCTGACGTCAGTATGCAGCCGACGCCATCTTTGCGTCCTGTTTTGACTAGTACTAGTACGGGGCGGTGGTTAGGTTAGCTGTTCGTGCGCGTCCGTTTGCTCTGTCACTCTGCCTCATGCCAGCACCGTTGTTATGAAAACTCAATCGGTATCATGAGTGACAGTTCGATTTATCAGCGAAGTGGGCGCGATGCGGACAGAGACCTGTACGAAACAAAAATTTGGTACCAACCCGTGTGCAGTCGATATGCGCAACTGCACGGTAAGCGTCGGCCTGTGCCCACGCATAAATATGTGCGACATTCATGAATACTTGTCCTATAGACGAGCTTCATCACAAGGAACCAATCGCAAGCCTACTAACCACTCGAAGAACGGAACTACGTTACAAGCGACTGGGTTAAGAGCCGCGGTTGAAGCAGACGAACTCTCTCTTTGTGCGTGCCGTCCATCGTTTTTACCAACTAAACCGCTGAGTTTTTGTAGCTGATATTCTGCATAGAAATGGCGTTTAGTAGTCAGCATCTTTTATACAAAACTTGTTTGGTGTACTTGCCTCAATCGATCAGAAGAAGTGGGATGTTTGCATCGTCTGTGGCGGTAAGGAAGCAAAAGAAACCGCTGCCACACGCCACAGCGATGACACCGGTAGCGCCACCTCGTTGCCTTGCGGGCTCGAAATAACTTTTTGCAGCAAAACTCTTGAAATACAGCGCAGTTTTGGCCAAGCTAAACTTTATTTGTTATTAGAGATAAATTTGTTTCTAAAGTTAACCTTCTGCAAAACAACTCTGCCCGCATACGTTCCTTCGCCGAATCTGCATGCGGTCTGCTTTGATTAGCAGCCGACATAGACGATGCGAACATCCGACTTCTTCTGATCGAATGAGGCAAGTACGGCAACACAAAGTTTAGCGAGTTCTCTTCGAAGGATTTTATTGCAACAAAACACGACGAGGAGGTGTTGGCGGCGCGCTGAATGCATGCGCATGACTGCAAGCGACACATTGCCGCGCTGCTCTTTTACTGGGAATGTGTCTTAGTGCGTGAAGAACAGTCGTGCACAGAAAGTGACAAGAGCTCGCTGCTAGGGCACATCCGGAAGATTCCAGTCCAGCCCATTTTGACATACATATCTCATATTCCATGATAATTATGCGGTTGTGCCGTGCCAGCCATACGTGGCGTCGCATCTCGGTGAAGTGTCTCGTTCGGGTGGAGTTGTTCGTGTGTACTTCCGGAACCTTAAAATGCCGAGGTCTTTCACGCAGCTCTTCAGCTTCCGTTGTTTGTTTACACTGTGCACGCGTCTATTACAGTCTACTATAGCTCAATAAACAACATATAGCTGCGGGTGCCACGGAATTGTGGAACCGCACGACAGCACTTGATACGTACGTTCGCCCTGTTCGTTCCGTGGACACAAAAATGGTTGACTGCGCCTCACTTACCCACAATGCACCGCGCACAGCGCGTCAGTGAATATCCCCTATAGTGCTCTAGAATATAGCTCCACCAACTCGGACTTCACCCGCCAGCTTTACCTATGGCCCCTTGGATCCCGGCCGGGTCAGACACGATGCCTCAATCGTACGGCTTGATTATATCTAGGTCGAGCGGTCTTCCACATAGTGTATCTTTCGACGTACTGTATGCCGATGAGTAGGACACGTAAGCGGACGAGGGACCTCAAGGCTCCGGAAATGTACCAAACAGGAGCCATTCCTTTGTGATTGTTGCATCATATATCCTTGAATTTTTCTTGTTGAATTATGCGAAGATTCGCAGCGTACAACTATCATAGATTTGCTGCAGTGAGCTGCAATTCAGCACGAACGCTGGCATCAGTTCCCCCCCCCCTTTTTTTTTTTTAATATCATTGTTTTTCGACAAGTGTGCCACAAATTGTGGCAACACGACCCACTGCACGTATACGAAAAGAACACATCCACCGCACCTCTTTGTTGTGCGTTGCGGACCTGCACTTTTGTTCCTCTTTCGTGTCTCGAAGTAGCACACGAAACAGCGGACAAACCTCGCAACAGGAACGTAAAGCAGCCCATCAAGCGCTTGATCAAGAGTCGTGGATGGTTCATGGCATTTTTTGAGGCCCTGTCAAGAAGCCTAATGAGCTTTTTTTCAGCAAGAAATCGTCGCCGCTAAAAGAAACCGAGAATTCAGAATTGCCAAATTACATGAAGTCTGCGTCACTTATTCTTCAGCTGTGACTCGGTTGCATTACTTAGTTCTCATTTATCACTGCGTATACTTCGTTTTTATTGTTTAATTCACCCTGTTTTATCGACAGTGTGCTTATACGTATGTTACTATTCACCTGTGTTCGGCTACCTCACTATAACCACATATTATTGCACCAAATATGCACACCTATGGTTAGAGTAGGCCCCCAGGCAGATATTTTATTTTAAAACATTTTGTCCTCCCCACCGCGGTGGATCAGTGGTTATGACGGTTAGGGCCCTCGACTGATAATCAAGGACGCAGGTGCGATCCCGGCCATGAAGACCACCTTTCATTGAAGACGAACATCGAAACGCCCTTGTAATGTAGTATGAAAGTCAGCTGCATGTAAAAAAAAAAGCCCGGGGATCGAAATTTCCGGAGACCCACACTACGGCGCTTTGGGAGCCATTTCGTGTGCTCTATTTCTCCTGTAGTATGCACATAAAAACTTAAGATCCAACGCCAGGGTTCGCATGTAATGGCAAGAGATAACTGAGAAAGGGGCGATCCCAAATGCATGTTCTGGACTACAATTACTGACTGCTTTTCATTGAAGAAGCGGAGGTCACTGTGTACTTTTTCTCTCACAGTAAGGGTGATCCCCATTTACGTCCCTTAAGTGTAGACGGTCCTGGTCTAGAATATCTGTATTTTGCGGCTGTCCTTGCAGTACGATATCACCATTCGTTTCCTCGAGACCCGTCGAGTCTCCACCGCCCCTTTAACCAGCATGCCCAGACTCATACAGATGAACACCGGGGAAGGACTTTTGTATGTCCCGATACTTTTAATAAAAGAAAAATGTCTCTCAAAATCATCGTCATCCGCAACCGCAACATAACATCCATTGCAGGGCAAAGACCACCTTCATATGTCGTTAATGATCCAGCCCTGCGCACGGCTGCAGCCATATATCTCCACAAAGTTCCCAATTTCATCGTTTACCCGACTGTCTGCCGAGGGTACTCGAGCTCTCTGGAGCTCATGCATCTGTGCACTCGCACTGTGTCCAGCTTTCCATTTCATTAATTGATTCTTTCCCTTTCAGTTCTCGGATGGCCGAAGAACCGATTCCACAATGGCTTGCTCCGAAGATTGCGTGGTACCCCAATAAACAGAAAAGGACATCGCAGGGAAAAAGCATTGCGAGTAGTGTACGCAGGATCAGCATTACGCGCTTTCCTGCGTCAGGTACCACGAATATCGCGGCCCAATTAAGGCGAACACAACTAATGCAACGGAATTGAAACTGCGGCTACCCCGTGTGAAGCGCCCAGCATCCCCTGATTCACAGTTTCTGACCTCATGTGTATATATAGATACTGTCTGGGGTACCGAAAGTGGTTGGTTGGCAATCGGAGTTCACACCCGCCATCCAACTCGAGGTTTGAACAATGTTCCCGTGGCGCGCAGAGCAGCCTTGTTTCAATTCAACGGCATTTTGCAGTTCGCTGAGAAAAGTACAGCGTACTGTCTGACGTGGCAACCATTACCCCTTCCGTGCCCACGGCAGCCGAAAGAAAAACAAAGTTCGAAAAGGTGATGGGCAGTGGCCACGCGGTGTACGTGATGATTATGTGCCCCACCATATGACGGGTGGAAAGGGCACTGTATTCTTGTATCACATGGGCAAGTGCGTACTGGGCAGAGATGAACGTGACGCATCTCCACAGGTGCACGATCACGTCGTTTCGATTCGGAGGTGGAAGCGGAATCAGACCTCCATGCGAGTCAGCAGGACTGCGGGGTTTCAGTTGTCGTGGCAGCTGCACTGGTGACAAACTGAGGATCAACAATTCTTGGTTGAAATTTTGCTGCACCGCCAGACGAGCAAAGTTGCAGTCGAATTCGGTCAGGCATATAGTTGATCGAAAATTTTCGTTACGAATAACAAAATGAGTGCAGAGTTTGGTGTTGTTGAGTTTGTCGGGTTTTGCATGCCGGTATAGCACACATTCTTCCTGGTAAAAAAGGAAAAGAGCTAGACAGGTCACATGACGTTCTGCTTTCGTGTAGTCAAGCCGGGAGTGACAGAGTGATTTCAAACTGTAATTACCTTTTCTCTGTCCTCGTGCCAGCCAAGCACGTGCGTAAGGCATCGTTAACGCTGAGCGGGGTGTCCTTTGTGTATATGCCGCCCCCCTAACGACGCTCCCCGCAACGGCCGAGCGTGGCCCGGCGCCAAGGGCGCAAGCCCTCCTTCGTGGGAGTTATGTCACAATAACGAGGAACACGCCGCCAATTCCCTGCGCTACGCGTGCACCCATCCTTTAGCCTCCGAGGAAGTGTCGAACAACAGCGGCTGCACTGCTTCGTGTTAGCAAACCCTTATCCATGTTTTAACTGCAAAACTAGGCACCCTAAAACGCTAAAACCATGCGATACTGAAGAGCCTGGAGCTAATCGCATGGACTAATCAGAGGCCATATAATATATATATATATATATATATATATATATATATATATATATATATATATATATATATATATATATATATATATATAGAGAGAGAGAGAGAGAGAGAGCTGTTATCTGATCTGTTGATTGGTCATACGAATCACGCGAGAATGCAAAGGAAAGCGGCTGTGCCAATGCGCTGTAGAGAGGGAGAGGCGGAGTTCTTCAGTGGGCCTCAATAGTGCTGCTCTGCTGACGGACAATATAAACGGGCTTATATAGAGATAGGAAAGGAAACACCAAATTTTTTCCTCGGATTGATTCATGAACGAGCACGAAGAGAACGCAAAAGAAACAGAAAGGGAGGTTCACGTGGCTGGTCATCAGCCATGTGGGAAAAGAAAAGACTCCAGGCGTCGACTGCTTGATTCATTTTGCGGCCTTACCATTTACTCATACATCGTTTTACTGGCGTGGTGTAAAAGAAGCAATACTTGACACATTAATCCACTGTTAACTTAAGGCAGAGGCAGATTTTAGGGGAGAAGGGTACGTGATATATCTCTCACTCGAAGAATGTAACTGCTCATTGTGCAGAGCATTCGTGGTTGCGAATCAATTTGGTTGATGTTAATTTATTCCCCATCTCTTCAAGCCCTGCCAAGTCGAAAAATATATATATTTATGCTTCTTCTTGTGTGACTTGCTCGTGCGCGCATGTGTGTGTGTGTGTGTGTGTGTGTGTGTGTGTGTGTGTGTGTGTGTGTGTGTGTGTGTGTGTGTGTGTGTGTGTGTGTGTGTGTGTGTGTGTGTGTGTGTGTGTGTGTGTGTGTGTGTGTGTGTGTGTGTGTGTGTGTGTGTGTGTGTGTGTGTGTGTGTGCGTGCGTGCGTAAGTGCGTGCGTGCGTGCGTGCGTAAGTGCGTGCGTAAGTGCGTCGTGCGTATATTCGCAACCGGTAAATAAACGAAAAATATTCTTCATCATGTAGGCGCGCTGAACTTTAACTCTAGACAATTCACTAACACAAGACAAGACTGGTACGCGCGCGAACTTTCAACTGTTTATTACAAATACTTCCTTATATACCCACATACAGAGAAAACATGTACAAACACGTGTCAGAAACAAGTTTATAAGTGCAATTCATCAACCCGTAACACCTGAAGCACCGCTTTCTATCACGCTGCCTGTTAACAATTGGATCTCTCTGCTCGTCAGCGCTATCGACGGATCGCTTACGCATTCCGTGGAACCGGCCCGTGCCATTTCATATGCTTCAAAGATTATTCTTTCGCGCCAGTCTGTGAAATGTCCGATTACAGCAGTTTCTTCAGGTTGATGAATTGCTCTTATAAACTTGTTTCTGTCACGTGCTTGTACATGTTTTCTTTGTATATGTGTATAAACAGTTGAAAATTCTCGCACGTACTAGTCTTGTCTTGTGTTAGTGAATTGTCTCGAAACCAACCAGCCGCCATTACAGCATTCCTTGCGAAAATTATTCCTTCATCACTCAGTCGCACTTAGTCGAGTCATCAAGTCGCTGCTGAGAAATGGGCGCGTGGGGAAGCCGTCACCGAGGAGATATGATCTCGCATCCGACACCGCGCTGTATCTCACCGCCAGCGCATTGCGGTGACGCAGGCGGTTTCGCGAGAGGCTCTCACGTGAGGAAGACTTGTACAGCGCTTGTTTTGAGCAGCGCCTTTTACAGCCATTATTACAGACTGCCTGGCTTATTTATTTATTTATTTATTTATTTATTTATTTATTTATTTATTTATTTATTTATTTATTTATTTATTTATTTATCCATTCATTCATTCCCTTTTCTGTATTTTTTTTTCTGTTTCCACCTACAATTCACACTTAATTTATTTTGCTTATTGTAATGTTTTGCACGGGATATCAACGGTCATTGCTCAGTACTGATTTTTATACGACATGCATATCACTGACGTGCATACTTTACGTGACTTATCAATATTTCTCACCGGAGGGGACTACTGCTCTCGCAAAAAAAGAAAAAAAAACGAGAAATTGTATAGTCCCACCCAACTTTTTATTTCTTTGCTTGAATTCTCTAAACTTGGCAAGCAGAGTGATGGCAGCTATATAATGGGATATAATTCAAGCCTGCAGTGACCGCCGCTAACAATTCCTCCGTGAGAGTAAAAAGTAGTTGCCTACGCTTTTCTGGCTATACACATAAAAAAAAACACAAAAAAAAAACGGACCAAATTAAAATTTCAAGAATTTCTGTGCATTTGGCTTGTTTCTTATGATCTAGTTTTAGAACTGATCTTGTTTACTGTTGCAACAGAGCAATGCAAACGCCGTGTACAATGGCTCAGAGTAGAAACTGCTACTTATTTTTTATTTATTTGTTTATATCCTACTATACTTCGTATATATTTAAAGTGGAAACGTTAATTTATTCCTTGTAACCTGGCGAAGAGATGCGACTTTTTACAAAGTACTGGTTTGCAAAGCTGGCTTTTTTATTATTATTAATTATGAACAGTACTACGGCGCCTGGGCACACAATCGCTTGAAACAGTTACCATAAATCATGTATAAACGCCTTATGTAAATGTGCTGTCAGTTTTTCCATGCCGTTAGTCCCTGTTCAGCTAAATATCCAATGTGGCATAGAACAACGCTCATGCAAAGCCGCAGTACCGCGTTACAGAAAAGATCACGTCGTACAACAAGGTACAGTTAAGCAACCTTATCGGTACAGACACGTCATGACCAACGCAAACTTCAGTCAACGCGCTGTTTTTCTTGACCTCCACACCCGGCAAGCAACTCGCGCATTGCACCGCACATTGCTCACTCCTGTTGTAACTGACGTTTCAAACTTTTGTTTTCCCCTACTAACAAGACGTACCCCCGGCAGCTTCTTTTCTGCACTCATTTGTTTTTGTTTTTGTTTTGTTGTTGTTGATGTTGTTTTTTTTTTGCATAGTAATCATTTGTTATGACGACGTGACTCTAATAGTGCTCAAGCTCAGAATTAGCCCTAAAGTATTTGTCCTAGTCAAGTAGATATTGTTTATTAAACGTAACTCAACTCAAACGCCAGTATCTAAAACTCCAGTCTATAGTTATCTTGATGACAGTTAAGGCGCAGTTCATTCATGAAGTCCGCAAAGGGGACGCTACGTCGCCGCGAAACAACGCCCAGCAACCGTAGCCTTCTGCGAACTGTCTTTTTAATGCTTGCCCTTTTTGTCGACGCCGGCAGGACACACGTGATGCATTCACTGGGTGAGAAACGAGAGGCGACTCTGCGCGCCGTGGATGTTTTGACTAGGCGCAATGTGCTGTTTCCAGCGCGCGCAGTGTCGATGCCAGGGGCGAACCACAACAGAGACGCATGAAAGGGAACGGCGCGGCAAGAATCCGCTGTAGAAAAAGATCTTTGTGCGCCTGCACTGCCGCAGCGGCAGAAGCGAGCGACCCTTTTGTTCGGCCACTGCGGAGGCACTTGGGGGAAAGGCAGACAGACGGTGAGAACTCGGACGCTCGAGAAACGGTGTTCGCTTTCCTTCGGTTTTATTTTTGTCTTCAGTCGAGATGGCCATGGGTCCGTTCCTATAACCAACTTTTTTTTAACCAAAAGGACAAATCGCTAACGACACATTCACAAGAAAGAGGACACGGACAAGCGCTCCTCCTCTATAACCAACCCTTTGGCACGGTAGCGACCATACGTTTGGGTTATGGCCTTTTGAATTAAAATGCTTCATCGGTTGAATAATGTTCAGTACAAGTCACAGGAAACAATCGCCTTTATTGATTTGTTCTGTTAGCCTTTAAAAAGGTCCACTTGCACTTTGCCAAGAAGTTTCATTCCTTTCGACTGCGAGCGGCGACTCCGTGCTCTGCATCTGCGGTGGCACCTACGCTTGCAACGAGTTGGAACAAAGACACCTTGCACATTCCTCTGTGCGGTGTTAGGTTCTGTTTGCGATGTAATTTGTTGTTAAAGTAGTGTATTGCTTGTTTAACTCGAGACTTCTAAACCGTGTTCATTTATGCATGTATTCGGTGAAATAGATATTTCGTCTTCACCTCTCTTCAAGATCGCCAACATTGTATTTCTCCACGCCGCCAAGACGAAAACAGAAAAATAAAACTCACCTCTTAGAACGTTACAGAGCAAAGCGCATGCATATATCCTCACTGCAGCTTGTACTGTTCTTTGGGGAGTGAAAAATAACACCCGTACAAATCACAATCTAATCAGCGGCCTCCTGGCTAAGTTTAAACGTATACTTTCGGAGACAGCTCTTTTAGAATCCGCACGTACCAATTGGTTTTGAGTAAAAAGTTTAGCGGATATTCGTAACGTTTTATCTGCAATACCTTTTATATTACGCAGATATATTATTTAGTACATCTTAGGAACGTACGTGAGATCTTCCTAAAGATCTCACGTATGTGTCTTAGAAATTGTGAGAAATGTGTCCATCTGAATGGAGTAACTAGTTAAATACTAATTGGCCGTCGAAGATTGCTAAAATTCTCTTCATTTCGGCCTAATGGAGGATCGAGGAGAAGCTGAAAGCTTGAAAGCTGCTGCCTCAGCTTACTCTAGCTTTTTCGCAATAGCTACACTCTTTAAATACCCATACTGTAGAATAACCACTTCAGATGTATATAGCGCAGCACGGAATAAAAAAAGAGCCACAAAATTCATTCACTTAAACAACGTTGCTAAGCATCAGCTTTTGCCAATTTTTTTTATTGGAATCAGATGAGTGAAGGGGCCGGGTACTTGCTGTTTTATGGTACTACAGTGTTAAGCTTAGATGTCCTGCAGAAAAAAAAAAAAAAAGTAGGATATGGTGGGCTGACGTCTAATTCTTCATTCAAACAGCTACTGAAATTAATTCAAATAAAATTATCAGTAAAACAAAGGTTATTTTGTGATAGGCCGATTTTTGGTATACAAGACAAATACAGCAGTGGGCTGAATGCGTCAAATATGCAATGCAAATATTTTTTTTGTGTGTGTGTGTGTTTCTGAAGTGTATGTCGCTTCACTGTAACGCTTAGTATCTCTCTCTGCAAAATCCAATCATATAGCGCCTTGCTGATCATTTAAGTAAACATGTATTCTTTCTGTATAAACACTTATTCGGACACAGTTGGTATGCAGAATAAGCTTGATAATTACCCGCCGCAGTTACTAGCTGCCCAATTTGCAAAGCAAGTGCCTATGTGGCCTATGTGGCACGTTTTTTTTTTTTTTTTTTTTGTTCGTTTTAAGCAATCATTCCTGCAAACAAAGGATGAAGAGTCCACGGTGGCTACAATCGATACGGCTGAAAGCCGAAAACGACCGTGCGCAGTCTTATGAGAGTACACGCTAAAAAATCACAGGTGGTCTAAATTTCTCCACGTCCCTCTATTCTGCACACGTGGTATAAATTTATCCACGTCCCTCCATTTTGCGTTGCGCATGGCGTCTACTGGCAGCTATGTGCCATTTAGGACAGAAGTATCCGCAAATATCCATACATGCAGTAAGACGCTAAATATTCCATCAGTGCCGCACGTTCCCTATGCAGTTCGATGGATGCTGCGGTGTTCTGAAACTCAGTTAAGTTTGTACCTTTCATGCGTAATGTCTTCGCTATATGTCATCGGTGTCAATCCCACTTTTTGCCATCATTAGACGGTTGATGGAGCTGATAACAAGATCAAAGTATAGGTACATCCCATACATCCAGTTAGAGGCACTGGTGGGGTAAAATTAAAAAATGCTGTCTAATCATGATGCGCTGTGACATTTTCACGGAACATCAATGGACAATGATGGAACCGCGTGGTGAGGAAGGTTGCTGCAGTCAGATCCATGCATGAAATAAAAAGGATTGCTGCAACATTTTTGTAAGTATTTAATTTTTTATTAAACAGGATTTCGTCTCGTTTGCCTATTTGCGTGTTGGATTCATGCTGTATGTCTTTCTTTTTTTTGCGGTGGCTGGAGTTCAGATTAAATTGAAAAAGGGCTACAAGGCATCTTCATTTTTTTTTTTTTTTTCCTTTTCTTTAGGCACTCGACCGCCTAAAGCTGATTTTGGCGGCTCAGGGGATCCGGTTTGATTCCTAAACTATGCTAGATGCTCAGAGGTCATCAGATGTCTCCTGGCGAGGCCAGCGAGGGTCAACTGGTTTGGCAGTGGGCGGCTCGCCAGATATGTACTACGTGTCGTGCCTGTTTGCAACCGCGTTTGAGAGAGCCGTCTACTCGACGCGCTTCCCGTGGCTGGCTTGCGCCCTTTGCCGCCGCCATAGCACGTACTGTTCGGAATGTAATGAAGGTAAGCGTAGGATAAAGTGCGTTTGAAAGCACGATTCGCTTTACACTAGGTAATATGAACTTTTAAGAGAGAAAGAGAGGACGGTGTTTTTGAGGAACGTGACATAACGTGTTCAATATTAAGACTTGTGACGACACATTCATATCTGTGTGTATTGGATGCGTAGTCACCACAGTTCTAAAAAAAAAAAAAAAAAAAAAAAAAAAAACGTTACTGAAAAGAATGGTTTCAGTAAAAACGCATCTAGTAAAAAGAGAAGACGGCCAGTAGAGGGAAAAAAAAAATGAAACTGACGCTACTTGAGAATTAAAGGTCGAGCGAATACTTCGGTACAAGAGCGTTACAGAATATATAAACTACGGATTGTGTATCCAATGGCACGCAGAAAATATTCAATATTGATTCAGTGTTTGCCGTCCTGGAAGCATATATGCTCTGCTTTTGTCTTGGAGGAAGCGTTGCATGACGATGGAGAGCTGATTCGGTCCTTTTCCGTCTTCATTGTCACAGTGGGTTCCTCAGAAACAAGAGTTTTCTCTGTTATGTCAATCTGCTGTGGCTGAGTGGGCATTCCACGCTCTGACAGGTGAGAGATGTTCGCCGCAAGGTATACTGTGCCGTTTGCTCGATACCTGAAACGTGCCAAGTCCACGTTAGGGTAAACCCTTTAATTCTCAGACAACTGATTAATATGTAATATAAGCACCTGTTAGCATTCGGTAGAGCTAAAAAAATGAAGCCTCACCGGCGTAATGAACTTAGCATCTACTGAACAGGAAAATAATGGCAGGTATTGTAATGAGCTCATATCATCGCCAACTTGAACCTTGCTTACATACAAATAGGCTGTACAAGTGCTCACGAGGGCACATTTGGAAGAAAGTTCATAAAGACCTCCGAATGTCCTGCCGTGGTGGTTTAGTAACTAGGGTGCTCGACTGCTGTGCCCGAGGGTGCGGGTTCGAATACCGGCCAAGGCGGCTGCCTTTAGGTCAAGGCGAAAAGCTAGGCGCCCGTCTGCTGCGCGATGCCACTGCACCTTAAACAACCCCAGGTGGTCGAAATTCCTGCAGCCCTTCACCACGGCATATCTTATAGCCTGAATCATTTTGGGACGTTAAATCCCATAAAACTGAACCAAATCAAAAGCCTCCGAATGAAACCTGTGATTCATATCCGGTCATTAGTGTATTGTTTTTTTTTTCTAAGCTTCTCGCCACATTGCAAGGATCACCATGATGTCCTAGATGATTGGCATATCTCGCGCTTGAACACATTGTCAAGGGTTTTATCTTTTCTAGGTTCCCAGCGCTAGCAGCGGGTGGCAGCGTGCTGTGTACTAGCCCGTCATTTTCACCGAAATATGGCTCAAGATAAATAAGAACTCGTGCTTTCTACATTATAGCAATGGACACACATCGGTATATACACATAGATAATGGGGTGTGTGCGCTCTAGTTATCATTCGAACGTGCTGATTTTACTTGAGATTATGACTACTTTATGATTTTCTGTTAACTATATGGGAACTGCTTTGCAGTCCATATCGCACAATAAGTTCGTAGCAGATAAGCAGCTGAACGTTTCAAGAAGGGGGCGCGGCATTTTAATTTTCGTTTCATTCTTACAGTGCGAACTTTACAATCACGGCCTCTGCCCCCCTCCCCGTCCACTCGTCTTCCTTCCCGTTCAAGTATTTCTTCCCATATGTGATTTGCTCAAAACAGAGCCGTTGCGGGGGATGAAGTCAGGAATGCGCCTTGTTGTTTAACATTTAAATCAGAGTTATTTGCGGACGTGGAGGATGATAGAGCAGGCAGTCCGTAGAGGAGTTCAGCAAAGACGAGGGATGCCCAGTAATAATTCGTCCCTCGAAAAACCCCAACTTTCTACGCCCTGCGAGAACTCTTTCGAGATTTAAGTATACTGCACCGCGAAAACGATTGCTGAGGAGTTATAGTGTTGGAGTACCCTGCGTTTCAACAAGGTTGACGGCTGGGCGACTAAGCTACCATCCCTTTTACTACTTTGGGTATTTATTGTGCGCGCGCGCATCTTAATGCGAGTATTCGTTGTCTTTTTCCTTCAATAAAATTTCACTTGTTAGTTCAGACTCGTCTCTTCTTCTCTGTGTTGTGTATTTTGGTTCGTTTTAAGGTACACACTGACTAACTGGCGCGAAAGATAGCAACAGCAATTGGAAAAACAGACTTACCAAGATATACTTTGTTGGGCGAGTTGGTACATATTCATTATTAATTTAAACAGCGCGAACAAGAAGACAAAAGACAAGGTAAAAGGAAGCCACAGTACAAGCGCTGTACTGTGGCTTCCGTTTACCTTGTCTTTTGTCTTCTTGTTCGCGCTGTTTAAATTAATAATGAAGGAAAAACAGCTTTATATTTTACGGAAATGCACGGAAGTATGTATCAAAAACATGAAGGCGCATTCATGCACGTGCGCCATAGTTTAGTACGGTCATATCCTGTTAATATGATAAAGCGAGTCGTATGTAAAAACGAATTGCGAAGAAAAATATTTAAAAAAAGAACGCTATGATTAAGATAGCAAGGAATCGCGAAGAAAAATATTTATAAAACGCTATGATTAAGATAGCTTTTCGTGCTTATAGGGACGACGAATGCCAGGTGATTACCCTGGACTCCATTGACTGGATAAATGTGGTGAAATTTGACATTTCTGGCGGTATATCATAGTGTAATGGTTTGACGGCGTTATACTACGAAAAAATGAGCTAATGAGATCTTCGACATATGTTCATACACATGACATCAGCGCTCACTCGGCTGAAAGCGACTGACTCAATTTGGCTTTGTATTTTCTAAAAGCTGCCCAGTTTTCTTCACTGCCATTCATGTATACAAATTACAGAAAACGGTAAGGGTGCGTTGCAAACCATGAAACAATAAAAGAAAATGATCATCAGGTAGTCATTTACACTGTTGAATTGCTTTCATCAAATTGACTATATGCTCAAAATACAGAAAATGGAACATCTAAGTGAGGCAGTAGAGATCTTGCTCTCACCACTGTCCATATTATAACGCAACAAAAATGCATGGGTGTGGTTAATTTGTGAACTGGCAAACAATCATTGCACAGCGTGTCTCTTGCCCACTCACTCTAGAGCTGCAGAAAATTATAGCATGAAAAGCGTTTTGCTTAATCGCGGATTACAAACGCGAAAGTTGTATCAGATATATTTTTTCCGAGCTTGCGGCGTATCGCGAGACAAGCAGAACAAACACAGCATGGAGAAGACACAAACACACAACGCCGTTTATCTGTCGACTCAGCTGGGCACTCGTGTGTGTCTGCACCGCTTTTGTCAAGACGAGTAGTCAACAAGCCCGAATGTTTACACATTTGCCGCGCATTCGCCGTCGTCTTCATAGTTCGCTGTAGTAGTGATACGCTTATCGCACTAGAAAACTAGTGACCTTGACAACGATTAGCGAGTGTAACCCAGGAACCGTATTGAGCAACAACTCATGCTGTAACCCACTAATTTATACGTTTGCATTCAGTCAGCTTTTTATCCAAATGAATAACCGGCAAGCGGCACTGAGCAAGCGAAAAGCGTCTATCGTAACGGGGCAAAAGAATGGGGCGGAAAATGAATCATCCCAACACACAACCCCCCTTCCATTCATAAGCCTCAGGACCTACGGCATGTTTCAATATCTAGAAGAATGCTTCAAGGTGAAGTAGATTCAAAGAACGCAGTTACTAATTAGCGTCGTACCAAGCTCAGTCATATCGGCTATAGAGAGATGCCGTGCAGCTTTAGCAGAAACTTCTTTACTGAAGAAAAATTTGCCCTTTTTCAGGATAGCGGCAGCGCCACTGAGTTTCTGAACGCGACATTCATATCGCTATATAGACTGCAGCAAACGATGCCGACGATATGACACCGGACTACTCTGGGAAGCTGCACATGCTTTCCTATATATGTAACTTTATGGCTGCGCCCTTTGTGGATTCTAACGAAAAATTAGACCCTTATAGGTGTTTTGTGAAGATAAAAATAAATTAGGGGGGGGGGGGGGGGGGGGGGGGGGGGCTTATATCGAAGAACTTCTTGAAGGTTCAATGCTAATTGATACTGTAGAACTCTGCGGTTGGAAGGAGGCTGGACGAATGCAACTTTGTTGGACTCGCTGCTTGGGCCTATAGTAAAAGAAACGGCACCCAAAAACAACTGGTAGTGCGCCGGAGCATGACAGTACCGGCTTAGTTACCATCATCATCATCATCATCATCATCATCATCATCATCATCAGCCTAACCAAGCCCACTGCAGAACAAATGCCTCTCTCGTATCCCTCCAATTGACGCTGTACTGTGCCGGCTTTGACGCCATTATCCCTGAAACCTTTCTAAGCTCATCAGTCCACGTGGCTCGTTTTCCTTTCAAAGCCCTAGCCAATAGCCTAAAGGAATAACAGGTATCTTTCCTTCATATTGCATGCCTTGACCATGTTACAACCATGTCAATTTTTTTTTTATTTTAGCTACAATATACATTGCATTTGTCTCTTAACCACTTTTATATTTTAATTCCTATCTCAGTGTCACGGCTCCATGGAGTTTTCTTTTTGTTTACAATGTATTCCGAGCATATTTCGTACATATATAAAATCAGATATATATGATTTTGTTTCCGAACATCTGAGAGAGTGAGTTGTTTCGGTTGAGAAGGCGGCCTGTACTCTATAAGGAAGGTGTAGTGAGGGAGTGCCTACGATCAATTACCCATTCTGCACAAGAGGTGCCAGCGTGAAATACGATGCATTGTTCATGAACAATGCACGGCTGTGTGGGGCGTATCCGGCGTGGGAAATGTCACACTGCCCTGTGACTACGTTGAAACGTCTTCTCAATTTTGAGGCGGGCAGCGTTTCCATTTGCCAACAGTGGGTCCAGTATTACAACAGAGTTCGCAGTCACCGGATGAGCCTCCTAAATTTGGTTCCTCATTTTTTTGGCGGCCGCTGTAGCGGCCGGCTGGCATTTCATTGCCAACGAAGCTGTGAGACAAAGCGGTGTTCTAGCAATCTCACAGTGGCGCACATAATCCTGACGGAATGGGGAACTGCTCTGCCAGACGAGTCCGCGAGAGAGCACATAAGCTCGACTCCTTGCGCTATCTTTGCTTCGTTACTGCATCTGAGGACGGGATATACGCCGTTCTTTATCGTTCCTCATATTTCCGCTCGACGGCTGCACGTGGCTGCCCCTGAAATGTATTTCGCTGCTCTCTCGAGGCACTGTGCACGCTGTGACAAAAGCGGGCCACGTGTAATGAGGCCGAACACTGTGCCGCTATCGAAAGGCTACCACACTGCTGACTACAAGTCTCCTGGCTATTTTTTTTTTTCAGTTATGAAAGTAATTACTTATTAGTGGACACTTGAGCACAGTCATACGGGCGGAAAGAAAATATGTATAGCTTTCATCGGCCCCTAGCAGTTTATGGTTCAGCTCAGGTCATTATTTACTCCACATTGTTGGATTCCTACAAGCGAAGCGCTGAAGGCGCGAGAGTGCTGTGCGACATCTGTGGACGTTTTAAGATCCCCAGGTGGTACAAATTAATCACAGTCTTCCACTAGTCTTACAGAATTTTTTAGACGGTCCATAAGCTGTCAAACGCGGTCTATAGACTATACATATACATCTATGGTCGTACACTCTACTCTATAGGTCTATGATCGTACACTGTTCTTATACTTTTGTATACAAACTGCATGTATACAAAGAAATTTGAGAGTATGTATAGTTTGTATGAATACGAAAGTAAAAAAGAAGGCTCTTATTAGCTTCATTCTATAGATTGCCTATAGACGAAAGTTCCTCGCAAGAAAATACAGCTCATGTATGAGCAATGTATGGCCCAACTACATGTCAATATTCCACAAATTTCGGTGAATTTCGATCTGTGGAATACTTTGTACAGACGCCAAGCATATGCAGCTTGATCTGAAGATTTTGCCAGTGTTTTCCTGGGCCGAAAGGGTGAAGGCATTAAGTGTTGTACGCGCGCATTTTCGGCATGAGCGAAACCTATATAACTGCTTTGAATTGCCGTAAGTAGGTTGTGACTCTGCGACTCAAGAACTGCGTCTGCGTTTGTAGTGTATTGCAGACACAAATGTATAATGTGCCTGTAGAATCTAGTGAGGTGAGAGGAAAATCTGCCTTACGCTTCGGTATAGGTGAGCAGAACGAATTCGTCATAAAAACATGAATGAATGAATGAAATCTTTATTTGCCATCAAATACAGATGGGGGGATTGTAGAAAAAAAGCTGTCCATGGACAGCTTGACGGGTCCACAATCCCTTCTTTTCTTTCGGCAGCATGGCAGCATCACATATGCACACATACTCTTCATTAAAACAAGTATACAGGTACATATTTAATATTATGTAAACATAGTAATCATTAGTTAATGTTTAAATGAAAACAACATAGAAACGCATTATTACAAAAGCAAACAAAAACATCAGCAGGGTTAGACAATATTACATAGAAATCGAAAACATCTCCCGGAGGTCTTTGCAGGATGCCGTGAAAAGATCAAAACGAATTGAATTATAGTAATTTAAAAGTGATGGTATTATGTACTTAAGGCTCTGTTTCCCGTAATTCGAACGTGACGTGGGTACTGACCAGTTTTCAAAATGTCTCGTGACGTAGCTTTGAGTGTTGTCCTGTAATTGAGATAGGTTACGTAGATTGTTGACATTCCTATGGGTTTCTTTTTTGTACATATGACTTAAGCGATATTTATATAAATTGTAAGCTGGAATTACACCGGAGTTCTTAAAGAAAGTGGATGTTGAAGCAGTATAAGAAGCATTATATGTGTGTCGGAGATACTTTTTCTGTAAGAGGTGGATGTGTTCTATATTAGTGGATGTTGTGTTTCCCCATACTAACTGACAATAGTTCAAGTGTGATTGAAAGAGTGAATTATAAAGCAAAAGTTTGATGCGTGTGGGAAGGATATATTTTAAACGACCGATTACACCAGTTATTTGACTTATTTTGCTGAGAACATGCTTGACATGATTATCCCAAGACAGATTAGCGGAAAAGGTGACTCCAAGGCATTTGAAATTCTCGACTAAATCGATGCATCGGGAGTTTATTATAATATCTTGATGCGGAGGTATGAGCTTGTTTTTTGGCCTGAATATAATCGCTTTCGTTTTGCTTTCATTTATCTTCATTGCATTTACTCTCGACCAATCCTCTAAGGATTTCAACGCACTGTTACATTGTTCAACGAGGAGATTAATATCATTGCCGGCGAAAAAAAATACTAGTGTCGTCTGCATAGATGATAAATTTTGCTTTGGAGTTAATATTGACGATATCATTCAGATAGAGATTAAAAAGTAGAGGCCCTAAAATGCTTCCCTGCGGCACTCCACAATAGACAGTTTTAGCATTCGATGTATAGGTACCTATTTTCACAACCTGAGTTCTATTGGATAGGTAAGATTTTATAAGAGCTAGTGCCTGTCCTCGTATACCGTAATAACTTAATTTTTCCAGCAAAATGTTATGATCCACTAAATCGAAGGCTTTAGAAAAGTCCACAAAAATGCCAACAGCTAATGTCTTGTTTTCAAATGCCGTTAGTATATACTGCTTCTGCTCTAGCAACGCTAACTCTGCTGATTTGTTTTTACGGAAGCCGAAAAACATGACACAATGTAAGCGTAATTAGCCACCTATCTCATTATAGTTGTAAAGGTAGTTGCTTTACGCTGCTTTCGTTTCTTTTTATTTTCCTGTTGTACATTTTGACTGGAGAACAAGCAGACACTTTAGAACTTAGGTGTGCCATAGAACGGAAATCATCCGATTCAAGCCTGATCTGAATCTCTCATTTTAAAGCACACTTTGGTTTTGGACTTTTTCTGCAAGACGTATTGACTTCAAGTCACTAACAAAGCCGTTTCTCAGCCTCGAAGTGAACGTGTTGGGGCGAGTGCGAGAACTACACAGGATGCATTGACCAATGTGTTTACCATCTAGACGCCAAGAAATTATTTTCTGAGGAGAGACACCGAGCGTTGACACCAAGTACGCCGATGTGCCATAAGTAACTTTTTCTGAATCATTCGTCAGTCCTGCCACGCGCTTCAAATCCACACGATGACCCTTCCATGTGGACAAACCCGATGCGTATCATTTAATGACTGAGAATATACGTCCACCCGTCGCACAGTCTTGTGATCATCATTGCACGATAATGGCCTGGTAGAAGTGTTCGTCAAAATGTGCCGTTATTTTAACTAGTTAGCCACCCATGCATCGCCATCATCATTATTATTATTATCAACCTGACTATACCCACTGCAGGGCGAAAGCCTCTCCCATATTTCTCCACCACACCCGGTTCTGTGCTAGCTGCATCCACTTGACCCCTGCGAACTTCTTAATCTCATCCGCCCACCTAAGTTTCTGCCGCCCCCTGCTACGCTTTCCTTCCCTTGGAATCCAATTGTTGCCCAAGCGACCATCGGTTATCTTTTTTTCCGACATGCCCTGCCCATGCCCATTTCTTCTTCTTGATTTCCACTAGAATGTCGGTAACTTGAGTAATTTATTTGACTCACTCTGCACGCTTCCTCTCGCTTAACGTTACATTTTTTGCGTTCCATAGCTCTCTGCGTTGTCTTCAGCTTAAGTATTACCCTTTTCCTTAGCCTCCACTTTCAGTCAGCCCTATAGGTGAACACTGGTAAGACGTAACTGTTAGATCCTTTCCTCTCGAGCGATACCAATAAGCTGCTAGTCGTAATCTGTCAGTACTTGCAAAATGCGCTCCATTCTAATAATATTCACCTGGTATATTTTCCTTTCATGGTCTGGATCTCCGGTTACTACTTGTCCTGAGTATACATATTCGCCTACCACTTCCAGTGTTTCGCTACCTATTGTGAACTGCTGTTCCTTCCGTCCTCTACATTACCTTAGCCTTCTGCATATTATTTTTAGGCCTATCTTTCTGGTTTTCCTGTCTATGTAATCAATCATTATTTGCAATCCATCCTCGAGTTACTCAGCAAGGCAATGCCATCAGCGAATCGCAGATTACAGAGGTATTCTCAATCAACCCTTATTCCTAACTGCTCCCATTCCAAGTCTCTGAATACTTCCTCTGAGCAAGAGTTCCTCAAATACCGAGTGAGTCCCGAGCATGAGTATTGCCTCATATATATATAAAAAAAAAGAAAAGAAAAGAAAAATTAGCAAAGGAAAATGTGTCGGAACTTTTATGTTATACAATGTGTGCACGTTGCAGTTGGGCTGAACTTTCTAAGCCATTCTGTTGTCTCTTCGGATATTATCTTCATCTTTGGGAAATGGGTATCCTGCAGCGCTCCCAGGCATCACCAGCAAAAAGAAAAAAAAAAAAAATCTGCAAGGACTGTGACGCAGCTTGTCTCTAAACGAACTTACTGACATAGTCAATAGCTTATCTGGATGAAAAAACATTCATTCCTTGCTGCTAGACGTTTAGACGGTCAGGAAAACTTATTATCGTACAAATAATATTCTCTGTCGGTTTTTCCTATATCTCAGTATACATATATGCATAGGCAGCGGCTTATAGGAGAACATGTAGTATGTGCTCCGGAAAGGCGGGAAGCTCGACAATTGCTTGTCAGACTTTATAACCGGAGTAATGTCACGCGGCTTCCGTTCTGTAGCTTTAGAAGACTGAAAGAGAGAGTTTAGGCAGATCGAGGGATAATGCATAAATGTAATATAAGACGATCGAGTGTACACAAGAGAAACAGCGTCGCGACTACATGCGGCGATTTCGTTGTTCGTCTCGCCTCGACGTTGGTCATTGTCGTCTCTGGCCAGCATGTTGGCGTCCATCGCCCATCTTCATCGTGACGACAGCGCGACGATAGAGCAGCGACCCGTGTCTGACCTATATTATCGCCACGAGACACCGAGGCTTTCGCAGATCTATCAGGCTACAAGCTCGTGTCGTCTACTCGTACACAATCTTAAATACCACGAAAGTTCTCAGGATTGCGAACGTTTAAGGCATGATGCTGCAGAAGCCACCTATCACTCGTCTCTTCCTTACGCCAGATGGGATGAGGGCAACGTCAAAATAACGGGAACCACTGGAGGTGGCAGCCAAGGCAGATAAGTTGCATAACATCAACTGCAAATGCTGACTTCAAATTTCCTTCGTGGAACACCGGAGGCATTCGGGGCGAATTGCGCCCACAAAACTATGTGAAAAACCACTGTCGAGAGCAGCACTTTGCCACCGCGTTTCACCCGCGGCGGTGGCTCAGTGGTTGAGACATTCGTCTACTGACCCGCAGTGCCCGGTTAAGAACCAGAACTCGACGTCCACGCTTCAATGGAGACGAAACGCAAAGGCGTCTGCGGGCTGTGCGATGTCGCCGCACGATAAAGGTCCCCAGGCAGTCGAAATTATTCCGCAGCCCTCCACTACGGGTGATTAAGACGCTTGGCTACTCTCCGGAGTACCCGAGTTAGAACCCGACCACGGCGGCCGCGTTTCTATGGAGGCGAAATGCATATATGTCCGTGTGCTGTGCGATGTCAGTGCACGTTAAAGATTATAAATGTAAATTGTAAACTGGTTTATTAGATGGGAAAGGCTCAGAATTTGTCACACACCTCTGTGGACATCTGAGCCGTGCCGGAAGGGAAGGAAGGAATATGGGAGTGCAAGCTGAAAGAGAGAAAGAGGTGACGCAGTAGACAGCTACTAAGTTATTTCGGCTACCTGGGGTTCTTCAACGTGCACTGACATCGCACAGCACACGGACGCTTCTCCGTTTATCCTATATCCAATCACAACCGCCAGCTGTCAGGTTCGAACCCGAGTACCGCCGCCAGCGCGCTCACTTTCCGGGTACCAACCTCGTCTCCTACCGATCCGGACTCCAAACCCAATCCCGCCTACACTTTCAAAGAAATAATTCAATTTTATCAATCCAGCCTTGCAATCTATCCTAAGCACTGCAAGGGCCTCACAAAGGCGGAGGAGCGCACTCTTCCTTCGCCTTTACACCAAAACTTTACTGCGCCCGGAAGTATGAAATACTTTGACTTTGCATGAGGAAATTCCCGCACTGTGAGGAAAAGTCCTCGGACATTTTTCGCATGGTCAAAAAGCCCTTAATCTTAAATAAAACTCTTAAATAATAGCAGTGTTGAACGAAAAAAAAAATACGACGTGCGCAACTTCTGACACGACCATTTACAAAATTCAACCCGGTAGAAATCTTCCTCTTAATAACGAAGTTGTGCAGCTAACCGCTCTAGCCATTGGCGTCCGCAGGGATGCTGATGATAAATATAAACACACACTTCGACTTTTATACATTTTTCTACTTTGGCCACTTCGCAGTAAATATGAGCAGTTAATACAGTAACACTCCAAACACATCTCCCAGCATTATGAATAAGAAAAACAGAAGGGGAGATAGGAGGAACAGACGGGGAGGCGTCGTCCGAAGCATCGGCTCCTTTTTCAGTATCGCATTTGCCTTCCTCCTCTTCGGCTGGAGGACTGTCTCATAAACATGTAGCAGCTGGGCAGGCAGGATCCTGTTCGGGTCGCTGAATGCAAATGAATCCTACGCCAAGTCCACACAAACAAAACTTGTTTTCGAGTATTAAAATAAGAGAATTGTATCTGTTTATGATCATGGAAAATAATTTACGCACTTTTTGCTTTGTTGGTTCAACACACGCAACATTGAACTTGCACATTCTGTCGTGTTTGAATTGTGGTGCTGGCGGAGACTCTTGAGAGTTCCTTGGAGGGCCAGAAGACCAAATCAGTCGATATTGTCGACCATAAACCCCGACTGCTCATTGGAGGGTCAAATTCTAAAGTTAAAGCTCAGCTACTTTGGTCATCTGATGAGAAGAGAGGAGTCGCTGGAGAAAGATTTGATGTTGGGAAAGGTTGAGGGTCACCGGAGAAGGGGTAGGCAGCGAACGCGATGGTTAAATGGCATCCTCGAGGCGCTGCAGATGAAGTTATGTGATGTTAGGAAGATAGTGAGAGACCGGAAAACGTGGCGTGATATGGTCTATAGGGTTACGAAGAGTCGGACACTACTGAACGACTGAACTGAACTGAACTGAATGCTCTCATACACTGGATTGAACAATTGGTTGCGTGGTGTCGTGAGATTTCGTTTAACAGCGTGGTGTCGTGAGATTTCTGACAGCTGAAGGTGTTTCCCAGCAAGAAATTAGCCGCCGTATGGCTACCGTGTACGGTGAATACTGCATTTCATTGGCCATTGTGAAGCGTTGGAGCAAAGCAGGACGTGAAAGTTGCGAAGACGATCCAAGACCGGGCCAAAGCCACCATGCAATCACCCCCAACACAACTGAAAAGGTTGATGAGCTGATTAGACAAGAATGAAGGATAAGCATCGACGAACTGGCAGAGCGTGTGAACATCAGTCACGGTTCGGTTCTCATTGTAATTAATGACCATCTCGGTTATCGGCTCTTGTGTGCGCATTGTGATGTCTGTGCGGTCCCGTCTGCGAAGGCGCCAGCGTGTCTTCATTACCAGGGGCACTTGAGGAAGCGGATATCAACCTGGACATAGTGACAGGCCTGCCTCGACGACGGCGGTCAAGGCCCTGCGCGAAGCAACAATCTCGCGTGGCATCGGAGACCGAGGTGCGGCGCACGCTCCGGGAGTCTGCCCTTGAAATTGCGCTCTTCCCAAGGGCAGCGGTGGAAGAAAGAGGCATGCATCACCGGCCCCGCACTGTGGTCGGTTTACCGTTACCAAAAGCACGCCTGAGAGAACAGACGCGCCGACAATATGATATCCTCTCTTCCGCTGCATCAAGAACCAAGCTACCCGTGGGAAGCTGGTGACGTATTCGTCGACGTGCCGTGGCCTACATGAAGGAATTTGGAAGGCGGGTCTTCATGGTGCTGTGTGCGAAAATGCCAATTGGTGCTCTTCGATTGGCCAGTGCTCAAGGACAAAGGATTGCTGGGGACATTGGGGGACTTTCTCTAATATCTCTACCATCATGTAAATAAATTTGGACTGCTTCTCGCTTCCGTGGTGCCTCGTCGCCTCACCTCACTGGCTTTCGCTACCTTCGGCCTCGGCCCTGCCGGCGTCACAACAGCATGGATGCCCAAGATTTTGAATGACCGCCAGAAGACAGAGAGGTTCGGCACTGCCTTGACTCATCTGATCCGGTATCTCAATGGGAGTGACGACTACTTATCTGCAATTGTGACCCGAGACGAATCATGGTGCCACAACTACTATACCCTGAAACACGACGGCAAAGCCTGCAGTGGAAACATTCGAATTCACCGCCCCCAAAGAAAGAAACGGCCGTTATTTCCGCCGGAAAGGTGCTGTTGATTTTTTTTTTTTTTTTGTCTGATGTCTAAAGGCTCAAGGAGACTACTCTTAAATAAAGTGCCCCATTTGTCATATATTCGCACTGGCTCACTTTCATTTCACTCGACCTCGTATATACGGAGAGGTGTCACTTGAAAGGTCACACCTTTACAATCACTAATCGCTCCGCACCTGAGGTCAAACCATCACGCCCGGTGACCTGCGCTAAACGTGGCGTAGTGGAGCTTCCGCACCAATAGCTCTGCCGTTTAAAATAATTTGATCAAAATTCGCCCAGCGGTGGGGATTATAGAGTGGAAGCAAAACCGAAAAATTAAAGCAGGCGGATGCCAGCGTAGATTCTGTTTTTCATCTGCACAGAACGTGCTTGCATGACGTAGAAAAAACTATATCATTAAAGCGAAGCTGATAATGGTCGCATTCTAATGCAAACTGTATAAAACCACTGGTTCTGGGACCCGTACACCTCAGGCAAAGCTGCACCATACTGTGGTACACTTTACTACTGCGTGCTACTGTATACTATAACTTCCTTGTGCCATTTCGGCCTCGTGCTTTTTTCTTTGTGCGTTTGTCTGTTGCTGTGCTGCTGCTTCCAGCGCGCTTTTTTTTTTTCTTTCTCGGGCTGCTTTCTCTCTATGCTGTTTTTTCATGATCTGTTCATTATGCTCTATTTGACGCATCCTTAGTTGACCTGTATTTTGGCCGAGCCATTATTACTGCAACCCTACAGCAACGTGCATCTTTGTAAATAGAGAGCTATGCTTTTGATAACAGGGTATAACGCCTTCGTCAAAACTTAGAGACCAGAGTGTCTGACTTTAAGCTGAGTAGTAGGGCACCTGTAGCTTTGTGGAAGCCCTACTGCTGAAGACAGCAGGACAAAAGGCCGTCTAGCATTCAGAAGGTTTTCAAATGCCGGGGTTGCATCACGAGCCACATGATGTGGCTCAAACCTTTGCAGAGGGAGTAAGTACGTGAGACAGCTGCATATTTCGGAAAAATAATCTCATTGATTTATTTGAAGCGATGGCGATGCCTTTCAATATAAGATTTATGTGGCCGCAGGGGTGGTGCAGTGGTTACGGCGCTCGACTGCTGTGCCCAAGGACGCGGGATCGAATCCCGGCCTCGGCGGCCGCTTTTCGATGGAGGCGAAAAGCAAGGCTCCCTTGTGCTCGTTAAAGAACCCCAGGGGGTCGAAATTTCCAGAGTCCTCCACTACGGCGTCTCTCATAGCCTGAGTCGCTTTGGGACGTTGAACCCCACAAACCAAACAGATATATGTGCCAGCGCTGCACTGGTAGCTTCTCCATAAGATAACGCGCGTTTTCAAGATGGTTTCCTTGCAATTGTGCAAGAATGTGTGTAAAATCCTGCTTGTGGTGATGCAACTCTTTGTGCAGGAGCATTTTTTTTTTTTTTTTTTTTGTGGTTTGCTGTCCTTAAGCTCGTCTTTACTGTTGGCCGCTACCGTTAATCTTAAGCGCAAATTTCTGTTTCCTCAAATGCTATGGGAAATTAAAAAAAAATGGAATCACATATTTTATTATCTAAGAAAGTACTATGTCCGTGTCTCTGCGCATGTTCGTTTCCTCTTGTTTCTTTGTCTCAGTAAAGCAGTTACATTTTCTTCCAGTCATGGGCCAAAATCAACTCGATCAATTCGCTTCTTTAATTCGTCTTACTGGAGTATGCTGTAACCGAGATTCTGAAAGCAGTATATATGATCATTACTTGTATCGTGAGAAATGAAAATTGCACCGTAGAGGCAGTATTTTTATATTTTCATAACCAGCTAGGCATGCTCTTTAAAAAAATTTCAGATTTAGAAACTTTTATCGAAACTGGATAATAACGGGACGGTTAAATATAAACAAAATTCGAACAAAAGCCCTGAAAAAGATAAAAAGGCTCCCATGCCACGGCCGCTCGATGGAATCGCACTATAGGTCTTCCATCGAGCGGCCGCGTGCCCATGCGTTCGAGATAAATCTGGATACATCAGCTGCGCCGAGTCTCAATTCTAGTTTCGATAGAAGTGGAGCCCAAAGGCGCCCGTCTGCTTTGCGGTGTCACCGCACTTTAGACCGATTTACGAGGCGTTACGTGCCATAATTCTTTTTTTTTTTCTGATTTTCTTTTTTTTTTTTCTTTTTTTTGCTTTCTTCCACCATGCTTCTTTTCCTCTCCTCTATTGCTTCCCTTATGGCGGAGTTCACGTGTGAACACTGAGCGAGACTATTTCTACGACTTCCCTTTCTTCACGAAAAATTTTCAAATATCTGATTTTTTTTTTTTTTTTTTTGACGGACTAAAACCTTGTCGCTTCGTCCACCAAGACGTTTCGTCTCACCTACCACGCCCTGGGAGCACGCGCGTCTGGCCGCGTGCGTGCGCTATACTTCCCACATTCGTTGATGAAGTCACAGGAAACCAAGTATATATTTGGTTATGTATCAGACAGCAAAAGAAATTCCTGACTGTCGTGCTATCGAGAACAAAAAAAAAAAAAAAAAATAGCCAGAGCTTAACTTCGCCTAAACCGATTAACACGTGTGAAGGCTCTGCTTGGCACGGCGGTTTATCACGGAAGTCTGGCAGGAGGTTTAGGAATGTTAAAGGTCTTTATTTTACGGCACACAGTTGGTGGCATATTTCGTCCGCTCGAATCCCTACCGCGAACTTCCCTTTAATGTGACTAGCAGAAACATGCTAAATGGGAAAACAAATGCAGACACAAAATGTACGTTGAACCAGAAATGGCTGCCTCGCAATTTTGTTACTTAAGAAGGGGAATCTGGCACCACAAATGGGGGTTCATTATTGACATCATACGAGCAAATGTTGATCCAGCGACGATAGTGGGGAAGAGGCCCTGCCCCAGCAGCATCTGTTGTGCATGCCTCTCCACTCGCTGTTTCGGTGCTTCGACAGTGGCTGGTGACACAGCTTCTATGGCACCAAGCGAAGCACAATCATTATGTATATATTGTAGAGTTATTATGCTTTCTAAAGATGGCGTAATTTTGCCGCGGCGCAAAGCAGCAAGCGAGTCTGACTTTCTCCTTGGGAAATATGGCATCGGGCGATTGTCTAAAAACACAGATATTAGCTCCAGTTGACGCTGAGACATGTCCTAAAGCCTTTTGTTTGCGATGGAGCTACTGTTCCAAGTGAGTGCCCAAGGGACGTCTGAGGCACATTGGGCAGCAAAATAAAGCTTAAAACTGCACATGTACGGTTATCGCTTATCCACGTACAGCAAGACACATGGTGATCTACTATCATTTGAAAATAACACCCATTATCTTACTCCACATGCATCATAAGGCTTGATAGATTTTAGAGATCTTGCGCGATAGAAGAAGAAACAAAACAAGTGTGTCCGCCGCCTCGATCTCACTTGAAGATAGTGGAATATCTCTACTAAAAAGAAGAGAGGACTGACGACGCGTGAAGAAGAAACAAAACAAGTGTGTCCGCCGCCTCGATCTCTCTTGAAGATAGTGGAATATCTCTACTAAAAAGAAGAGAGGACTGACGACGCGTGTGCCCGCGTGTTGCTGTTTATTCTTCGAGTTTAGCTTTTGCGCACTACAATGGTCATGTGTAGGACCATTCCCTTTGATTCACCAAACTTCAACGTTTAGTCAGCTACTTGTCTTTTTTACTTCTTTGATTTCCTGTAGCCCGGTTCTGTGGTGACACCAATATGCGAAATAGGATGTAACCGATGGTTCTTTCGAGTTGTGCGAGATGTCCATTGGTTGGATGAGCTGCAACGGTGTCCAACACATCATAACGTTGCACGCTCTCTGACACCAGTAGCCTCCTGCGATTGAAAAGGCCCTTGGGTAGAAAACGCCAAGGAGTCGAACCTGATTCCTCGGTGAGCGGCAGCCGACAGATACCGAGGGAGAGAGAGATGCAAGCGAGGCAGACGTAGGCGAGACATGTTAAAGATCTCATCGCCATATTGTACGAACGGGCAGCTCGCGTTTCTCCGGCAGACTTGACCCGCAAGACCGGAGGTCACTGTCGATAAGGGTATAGCTGTCGCGCTCTTCTCTGTTTCTTGCTGGCGGTTGTCCATAAGCACAAACACAAACAAATAAAACAGCCAGGACAGTTCCCACTGAAACGGCTGCCGGCTGCTGTACCGAGTTGTGAGAGGAGAAAGAAAATCAAGAAAACGCTGCCCATGGCTCCCGCGGACTCGTGTATCATGTTTCGGAATAACAGCTTGCGCTTTGTACGCGATGCGTTGAGCACACTGTCATTCACCTGTAAGGGGGTGAACTTCTTGCTCAGAGGTAGCCATATTTATGTATTTCGCAGTGCCTTTTTTTGTCACGTGTTCTCATTCGTCTTGCATCCCCATCCGCTTTAACCAGGTTATACGCTATTGTAAACTGCGTACGTTTAGAGTGTACGGGTCCTTGTTTATCATCCTTGGGCAGCCACAGACCCCCGAAATGAAGAGGTTTCAACTTGTTATCTGGCATTTGAAATATTCGGTCCGTACAGGCCAGAGAGGTCAGGTTAAAAACGCCCATCTTCAGGCCCTCTTGGGTCGAGCCGCTCGAGAATTGGTTGGTCCCTTTCAGTTTTTTCTTTAGTATTTTTTTGCTGTCAGAAATGTATTACGAAATTAGTGTTGTTTAATTGGTACAGAAGAAGGTAATGACGTAAAGTCTGGTCATAGGCCAACGACTTCAACAGATGATAACGTCACAGCCGGTAATCAATGCCGACATCAGTACCACTATCATCATCAGCTGTCACTGTTATAATCAGGAACTGTCACTGTCATCATCTTTCTCACTACCATAATCACTATCATCATCTTTAACTGCCACTATCACTAACTACCCCTATCATCATTATCGACCACTATTCCTAACTGGATTTCTTCAATGGCAGCGTTATACGTAAATAGACCCCACGGAATCTAGCGAAATGCGATATTTCTCGCGGACGCCCGCACGCAAGGACGGACGCTCATGAGCCTATGAAGGCTTTCACCTTAAAATGACAAATAAATTATTATAAATATGTTAAATTTCACGAACAACAAGAGCGAACGATAATATAATTTAAACAAAAAAGAGAAACACTCCACAATTTGACTACAAGTTTGCTAACAAAAAATATATTGATGCTATTATTAAAAAGCATGGACAACTGAACTGATAGTGAGTTCCATACTGTTATGGCTGAAAACAGCAGGGCTTACTTACTCGCCATAATTAGTGTTAACTTTGGGAAGCAGCAAATTGACGTTGTGAGAAAAAGATTACTGTTTATGACGGAATATGAAGGAAGCGCAGTAATTACAAGGTCACCATTACGAGAACTGTATATGAGTGTAGCTAATCTTAGCTGGTGCAGATTGACTAGAGGAAGGATATTGAGATTTCGGTACAGGAGGCAGCTGAGGAGTGGACAGGCGCATTTCATTTGCTCTCATCCCTAGTTCATAGGTGTCAACCATGTTGCTGAATGATTACGGTGCGGGAAGTTCATGTTCCTATAGTTTGACATAAAACCAAGTATTTTTTCCCACCTTGTCTCTTTCATTGTCTATTCCTGCATCTGATAAGCTGACCGCGCCGTCCTTCTTATAGTGAGGGAGCGGTGAATGTCAGAGACAATTAAGATAATGCATTCGCACTTAAATTGGCCTTAGGATATTTTATTCGAGCATGTCTTCGATGAGGTTCTGCTTGTTTTCTGGATAGAGTACGATGAAATATATCGAGGCCCATGAGGATTTTTAACGAGACATGCCTCGCTCCCTGTGACGCCAGGCGTTGGAGTTGTGAGTGAAAAATCATGGACATGGTTATGCGAGGTTGTAGTTGGGAAATGACACGGCAATGCACTGATTGGGCGTCGTCAAAGTTCCAATACTTGATTCGAAACTTCCCATAGGATCCACGTATAAAAAAATGGAGGTTTTTAATTACCGAATTTGGGTGTTTATAATCAGCTAAAGAGATGCAGTAGCAAAATTATTAATCGTAACAGTGATAGACACAATTATAGGGAAACAAATTCCGAGAGCACTGTGGAATCTACAGTGTAGAAACGCGAAAGACAGAGCGTTGCAGGTGCACACGGTGCATCATGTTTGCTCTCATTATCATTATCAACTAAATGCACCCTCATAATCATTGCTAATGTCATCATTGTCACTAACTGCAGCGTCATTGTCATCGCTAGTACCATTCTCAAGTTAGACAAGGAGGATTATGACGCGCGTTCTCGATCTGTACGCGAATATTTTGTGGAGAGCGTAACAAAAATCATTGAAGTCCTGATCGACAGACTGCAGCAAGTAAATTGCGGTTCTGTTTGAATAACTCAAGAAAATAAAATAGTTAAATTACACAATGCCTGTTAGAAGGGTTATAGGTGTGTGTGAAAACATAGCATGTATTTATTATGATACATGTATTATGATCATATTGCATTGTACTTTATTGCGTTATATTGTATTATATATTGCATTGTATAGTAATAAATTGTAGTGTTTTGTTATATTGTACTCTGAAGCCTTGAAGACAATGAAGTTAAAAAAAAATCCCGGGCATGGTAAAGCGCTCGGCTGGGTATCCAAGGGATGCAGGTTTGCCATAAGACGTTTAATTGGCCAGTCTTTGGGATATTCTTTGCTAAGATATGGCATGTGCTGTTTCTTTAACTTTTGCAACATGGAAAAATAAGATAAACCGTATTCTCAAGAATATGGCTAAGAGTGTCGTCTATTCAATACCCCATAAACTGAAAATTGTATTCTTTCCTTCAGGTTTGCCATCATTTGACACTGTGTTCAAACAAACCACTGTACTTAGATATTTCTGGAACTCTCAATTTAGGTTGTAAAATCCTATACCTATTCCACTATGGAAAACTCCTCGATATTTTGTCTCTACAGTGCGAACTCATTTTGGTATGTCTGTGAGGTCATATTATATGTACATTCAATGAGCTGCCTGATGACATTTTCAACTTGAACACTCAAAAGTAGTTATGGAGTGCTATTGCCGAGCTTGAGCAGCTCTAGTTCATGCTGTTTTCGCCTACAAAAAAAAAACTAATAATACTATGATCTGGTACCAGAGGTTGTTGCAGCTGCCAGACGACGCCATACAAGCCCAATTGTGGCTTTGGCGCGTCCGCGTCCTGTATTGTTTCATTGAAGAGAATAAAGTATTACTATTATTATTATTATTCCCGGTGGAGACGAAATACTTATTTATTTTTAACTAGCTTCCTCACGGTATACTGGCCGATGTGACGTCACAATCTCTTGGCATCCCGCGGCATGTCGCGAAGAAGTGTGACACCTCTCGTGGCCGGACGGACAGGGTCATGGCCGCGAGTATGAACCATTAAAGGCTCGCCTTAATAAAAAAAAGCGCTTTTCAGAAATCAATGCAGGCAATTGCATAGAGCTTTTATTGGCCACATCTAGATGGCGAAATAATTCATGTCCAAAAAATGCGTACTAGAGAGTGACTTTTTGAAGCGAAGTTTCGCAGCTTGTCTGATCAAAAAGCTGCGGTCGTCGGTTGGTGTGATGTCAAGATGCCGAGTGACGTGGCTGATTTGGTAGACGTTGCCAACTTGGGCTTCACCTTTGAGATGAGAGGGTGAAACTGGAATCCAGCCTTGCGGGGCTCTTGCATCCCGACTTACTGCTTCAAGGCCACGCAGGCACGTTTGTAGCGGGGATTTTTATCTATACGTCGGGTGATCTTTGACACAATGGGATATGTTAGGACTGTAAGATAAATGAGTATGTGTGGGATAACAGAGGCACAAATAAAAGATCGCTGATTATGCTAGTAACAAAGGGTATGATCGCGAACGTGAATAAGCAAGGAGAGCAGCAAATGGCGCCATTAACGCTTTAACGTCACACCCTTAAAGGCGGAGCTCAAAAGCCCTCCTAATTTCCCTCGATTCATTCCTTTCCTTTCTGGCCGTTCATGTTTACGACTTATGACGTCATAATTTTCATCTGAATAAGCAATATCATAAGAAGGCGGCGGCAATAATAGAAGGAAAGCAAAGTTAAAATAGCGTTATAAATAAAAGAGTCAAAAGCTTCCCCGTCGTTGGTCTTTTAGGCCGGTGCCGTCATATCCTGACGGTTCCAGTCAAAATGCTTCTGTTTAAATCTCTTTTCATGCCCCACCGCTATTAAGGTGAAAGTCTTTATTGCCTCATCGTTGTCGTCAGCAAAAGTGTCACGCTTTTGCGGAGGCTCTGATTGGTCGAGACGGGATGACGTCATGGAGGTCTCGGCCAATCACAGAGCACCACCACAGTACGCGCGAATGCATGCCTTATATGGCCATATGGTAATCAACCATCAATTGGTAATAATGACTCAATAATAAGTACTAATTATTGTTAATTAATAAGTGGTTAATTACCAATTACTAATGATTAAGTAATGACAAATTGGTCAATACTTACTAATTAGTAACATTTGCGTAATAAACTAATTAATTACTAATTAATGGTGCGCACCCGGCAAAATCAACCATACACCAGTAAATGTAGACCAACAGCGAAGATACAAGGAGCGCAATCTCTGTTGAAACTTGCGTTTTTCTCTCCTTTTTTTGCTCCCTTTGTGTAAAGTGTTCGCCTGACACTAAACAGGCGCCTTTCAGCAATTTATGGCCGGCGACAGCTCCTCCCCGGACCACCCTCTGCGGGATACCATGGGAGAGTGGCCAACGCCGGGACAAGCGGACCGCGGACCCCTCCGACCGGAGGGAGAAAAGAATGCGGGCAGACAGAACGAACGGGGAGCCCCATCGATAAGCATGTGCATTTCCGAGCTCTTGCTCCCCTCTTAAAGGCCCACTGTCCACCCTCGGGTCGAAAATATTTTTTTCCCCGGTGACTGTGAGACTTCGGTCCTAGAACGCAAGGCCGCAAAATGTTTTTGAAAAGAGTAACTAACAGCGCAGTTACAGCCACCGCAATCACCCGATTCTGTCATGCCTCTCTCCTTCCGTTCCCTCGCAAAGGTTTTTCACTCTCCTGCCCGAGGTCGTCTAGCCTCCGCAATAAAAATTCCCCTTCCTCCTCCGCGTTTGGCGGGAGGTGGGGCGTGGCTCTCCGCGAGCGCGAAAAAAAAAAACGGTCGATGGAGCGCGCGCCGCTGGATTCAGTCTGGCCGTGGCGAGGGAAAAGCGCGCTGCGAGCGGTAGACACCCATCCTTCTCCCGTCAGTCAGCGAGACGGACCAATGGACATCGTTCGCGGTACGTACGTCATTTCTGTGGCCCGTCGGGCCAGCGCAGGGAACGGGGAAGCTGGCTTCCCGGAGGAGAGCATGAGAGAGCTTTGAATTGTATTTTCGATGCTTTGCGGCGCGCGTGTCACTGTAGCATTTTGCACAGACTATCTCCGGTACCTGATCGAAACACTGGGCTCCTTTGCTTAAAAGGGCCTTCCCTGGACAGTGACCCTTTAAAGATGTTGTATTTGGTTCTCAATTGTTGTTGTAAATAAACGAAGTTATCTTAAAACTACAACAGCCGTAACGATTTGAATCAGTTACAACAGTAAAAAAATTGGTGCCGAAACCCGGGAACGGAAATCAGGACTATCGACCGGTGCCAGCGACTAAACGACCAACGACAGCAGCGACATAGATGTTCTGAGGAAAAAGAGAAAGACCATCAGAAGCCAAGCGACGCGGCTGACTAAAGAAACGGACGACATCTTGGGCGCTGAACCACTACCCACCATCGAAAAGGTGAGCGTTCTCATCGAACGTTTACAATTGGTAAAGCAACAGCTTATCGATGTGGATGCGGCAATAGAACCTACCGTTAAAGAAGATGAAGCAGAAGCTGAATTTGAACAAGTCATCGAATATAGCAACAAAGTGACTAACTGCATCTGCCGTCTAAAATTGAGAAAAGATGAAGCTGAACACGCAATCGGGACTCAAGATATCCGGAATCAAGCTTCAATTGGTACCAGTCCCGCGGCTCAGAAAATTAGACTTCCGAAGCTGGAGCTGGCAAAATTCGACGGCAAACGGAAAAACTGGCAGCCATTCTGGGAACAGTTCGAGGTGGCAGTTCACAAGAACACGGATCTTTCCAACATAGATCGCCTAAATTACCTAAAGACCCTGCTGACAGGGGAGGCCAAGACAGCTATCGCCGGACTGCAAGCATCAGGTGATTGCTACAACGACGCGGTCGACATTTTGCAGCAGCGCTTTGGGAATCAGGAAGCGTTGATTCAGGATCACATGCAAGGCCTGATTGATGTGAAACCTGTGTTATCTGCGAAGAACGTGGCGGCCTTGCGGCGGCTGTATGATGATGTAAAAGTTCACATGCGGGGACTCAAGGCGCTTGGCATCGACGAAGGTGGTTACCAGGCGATGCTGTATCCCGTCCTTCTCCGTGCTATGCCGAAGGAGTTGATCCTGGACTTTCATTGCACATATGATGAGGCCCACAAGGCAACAGCGTCAACGATGAGCGATGATTCTGGGTCAACGAGCTCGCCATCAGACCCCGCACAGGTGACGCCTCTGCAATCTCTGCTGAGGTTCTTCCGCTTCGAGCTGCAGAGTCGCGAGAGGACGATGGAGGACAGGCCCGACGACACGCATGGTAAGCCTTCTCCTCATTTTGATGGGCACAAGACCCGGAATCAACGAGGGAACTTTCACCCTTCTTCCGCCTCAGCCCTGCATGGTGCAGCATCCTGCATGGAATGCGTATTTTGCAAATCGAAAGGTCATGACAGCCAAGAGTGCCAATCGAAGATGTCAGTCAAAGAAAGAAAAGCGATATTAACAGCGAAAGGCGGATGCTTTCAGTGCACGAAGTATGGAAATCGTTCAAGGCAATGCAGAGTCAATATCAGCTGCAAAAAGTGCAAGCGCAGACATGCGACAGCGTTATGCGACCCTGCAATCAACGAAGCCGAGAACGCACGGTCGGCCAACGAAGGGGTGCAAACAGTAAACCTGCATGCTTCAGGATCAGAAAACCCCAGTCACCGCACCGTCCTAATGCCTACCGTGACAGCCCTGAACAAGGGAAGTAAAGCAAGAAAGGTTTCTCGAGTTCTCTTTGACAGCGGCAGTCAGAGAACATTCATAACAGAAGATTGCTCTAAAAAACTTGGTTGCAAATTGCTCGGAACAGAGATACTGTCGATTGGAATTTTCGGAGGACAGCAAAAGCAGCGCACATTCCGGCGCGTTGAGGTGTGTCTATTGGCAAAGGATGATCCGAAAACTCAGTTCAAATTTGAAGCCTTAGAAACGCCTATAATATGCGAACAGGCCATTCCTTGTCCAGATAAGCGAATTATAGAGACTCTCCACTAGCTTTCTTTGCCACCGGGTGACGAATGCTGTTATCCCAACACAGCAGGGATCGGCGTACTGGTGGACTCAGATCACTTTTGGGAGTTTCTAACTGGCAAGGTTAAAAAACTGGACGACAGGCTAACAGCACTCGAAACAGTGTTTGGCTGGGCAGTGCAGGGGCAAATGTCTTTCCCCTGCAAAGATGTAACTTGCGCCCATGCAGTCGTGCTAAGAACTACGATTGCAGACCAACAAGTTGAGCCTGTTTTGAGGTGTTTCTGGGAGATGGAAAGCATTGGAGTCTCTGACACACAGGAAGATACCTCCGACAAGTATCTCTGGGAAGGTTTTACCAAGACCGTAAAGGTTGTTGATCAGCGGTATGAGGTGAAGCTTCCTTGGAAGGAGCAAGTCGATCTTCAAGACTATCGAGCAGTAGCAGAAAAACGATTCCGCCAGCTGGGGAAAAGACTGACGCCTGCTCTAATGAGTGAGTACGATGCCGAAGTGCGACGATTGGTGACCGAAGGCATAGCGGAGATCGTGCCCGATGAGGCTTGTAGCGACGGTCAACATATTTACTATATGCCCCACCAGCCTGTACTTCGCGAGAGCAGCAGCACGACAAAGTTGAGAATTGTCTTCGACGCATCGGCTCATGGATTGGGCGCAAAATCTCTTAATGAGAATTTAGAATGCGGACCAAATTTAAATCCAGAACTACTTCGGCTGCTGCTGAATTTCCTACTCCATCGAATCGCGCTGGTGGCCGATGTGGAGAAGGCACTTCTACAAGTTAGGGTGGCTCCTGAAGACAGGGATTCATTGCGGTTTTTCTGGTATGAAAGCAGCCCCAAGACGGACAAGCCGCTCCCCAAAACCGCAGTGTTAAGAATGGCACGTGTGCCATTTGGAGTTACGTCTAGTCCCTTCCTGCTGGCGGCGACGCTGCGACACCACTTTGACAGTGTCAAAGACCAATACCCCGATACTGCTGAGCTTCTCAAGGGAAGCATTTACGTCGACGACTTGCTGTGTGGCGCTGCCAACGATGAAGAAGCCGCAGAAATTTACGAGCAGGCGAACGGCATTTTTGAAGCAGCCTCAATGCGTTTGCATAAATGGGGATCGAACAGCGAGAGGATGAAGTCAATTTTCCAGGAAAGTTGCCCGAACGAAAGGCCGCTAGGTCAGCCAGCGGACTTGTTAACCTGGCAGGCAAACGAAGACATTCTCACCTTTTCCCTGGACCCGATCATATAATTCTCCAAGGAAAGGATAAACACCAAGCGCTTTGTACTGCAAACAACAGCACGATTGTACGACCTTCTTGGATTTTTATTCCCATACTCGATGAGGGCGAAGGCGCTATTTCAAGAGATTTGGAAAGAGAACCTCTCGTGGGACCAACCGCTGCCAGATCACATATTGGAGAAGTGGACCAAGTGGTGTGAGGACCTTTCGTCACTTAACGATCTCAAGATCCCCCGTACCTACGATGCAAACAACGCAGGAGACCCGGTGCGCAGGACGCTGCATATATTTGCAGACGCGAGCACAAAGGCTTACGGCGCCGTAGCCTACCTTTGCACCGAAAACAGAACTGGGCAGTGCACATCCACCTTGGTAATGTCTAAATGCCGTGTGGCTCCAGTAAAACCTGTCACACTCGCAAGGCTGGAGCTGATGGCTGCATTGCTGGCGTCACGACTTTGCCAATTTTTGAAAGCCAATCTCGAAGTCGAGATCGACAACGTGTATCTGTGGACGGACTCCATGATCACTCTGAGCTGGATCCGTGGAGATGCGGCAAGGTGGAAAGAGTTTGTCAGAAACCGCGTAACTGAGATTCAGCAGAACACGGAAGGCACGACATGGAAGCACTGCCCAGGGAAAACGAATCCTGCTGACCTCATGACCAGGGGATTGACAAGCGCACAACTGGAATCCAGCGAGCTCTGGTGGAGCGGGCCACCGTGGATTACAAGCGCAGCTGAAAGGTGGCCAGCCGAACCAAAACCGGCCGACTTCACGACTGAAGAGCTTGAGCAGAAAAGGGAGGTCGGTGTCTTAAATTCCACCTGCGATCAAGGAGACGACTTGCTGGATCTGAAGAAATTCAGCTCAGCGTCGAGGGTAAACAGAGTAACAGGCTGGATTTTCAGATTTGTGCGAAATTTGCAGACTGCTGTCAAAACATCAGGCCCTTTAACCGCGGAAGAAACTGAACATGCAAAAACATTTTGGCTGAAAAGGGCTCAGAGGTATGCACTCTCTGAGAACTCGAGCGCTCAAAGAAAGGCAACCGCCTCCCGACCGACTCTCCCTTGAAAGATTTCAAGCTCTGGACAGATCGAAACGGGCTACTGAGAATTCAAGGGCGGATCTGCTCAGCGAACACAACGCACGATGAGCGGCACCCGATTGTGCTTCCCAGGCAGCATCGATACTCATCTCTGTTGGTGCACCAAGCCCATCGACAGCTGCTCCACGCAGGCGCCAGGGACACACTCGTACAGCTTCGAGAGAAGTACTGGATTGTGCGCGGCCGTCAGCTGGTGAAAAGTGTGGTGAGGTCGTGTGTGGTGTGTAGGCGGTATAGTGCTTCTCATTTCGATGCACCGACTGGGCTCCTTCCACCTGATCGAACGTCCCAAGCAGACCCATTCCAGGTCGTGGGCCTGGATTTCGCCGGACCCCTCATGGTGAGGGGGAACAGTCGGACGCTGAAGTCATATATTGTGCTATTTACATGTGCTGTGACTCGAGCCGTGCATCTTGAACTTGTTGTGGACATGAGTACGGAGCGTCTAATCCAGGCGTTCCGACGATTTGTGTCGCGAAGAGGCTTGTGCTGAATCATTTACTCCGACAATGCTCTTTCGCTTAAACGAGCCTCGAAAGATATGGGCATTTTGTGGAAGCTCCTGCGACACCCTGACACACAGGACTATTTCGCCAATTCAGGCATAGAATGGAAATTTATCGCTGAGCGGGCGCCGTGGTGGGGCGGGTTCTACGAGAGGCTAGTCCGCAGCGTGAAAACCGCGCTGAGGAAAACGATCGGACTTCACTGCCTGGACGCTATTGAGCTGTCAACCGTTTTGGCTGAAGTAGAGGCAGTAATAAATTCCAGACCCCTCACGTACACTTACGAGGACCCTAAGGACGGCGCCCCGCTGACACCGGCTAGCTTCTTAACCGGAAGACGCTTAACTGCTCTGCCTGAGACGTCCGCGGCTTCGCTGCGTGCGCTCTGGAAGAAAAGAGGCCAGATCTTGAACTTGTTTTAGCAGGCATGGCAGAGAGAATACTTGGGGCATCTGCGCTCTGCGTACGCCTCTAAGCGGACCAATTCCGCGAGTCCTCGAGTTGGAGAGGTTGTTTTGGTCCGAGAGAACCGGCCGCGACTGCTCTGGAAGAGTGGGATCATCGCTGCAATAAATCCTGGGCGCGACGGCAAAGTTCGCTCGTGTGAAGTCAGGATGTCGCAGGGGAACACGATACGACGCCCCGTTCAGCTACTGTACCCGTTAGAGCTTTTCGAAAACGGAGAATGAGCAAGCTTATTCGGCGGGGCAGTGTTGAAACTTGCGTTTTTCTTTCCTTTTTTTGCTCCCTTTGTGTAAAGTGTTCGCCTGACACTAAACAGGCGCCTTTCAGCAATTTATGGCCGGCGACAGCTCCTCCCCGGACCACCCTCTGCGGGATACCATGGGAGAGTGGCCAACGCCGGGACAAGCGGACCGCGGACTCCTCCGACCGGAGGGAGAAAAGAATGCGGGCAGACAGAACGAACGGGGAGCCCCATCGATAAGCATGTATATTTCCGAGCTCTTGCTCCCCTCTTAAAGATGTTGTATCTGGTTCTCAATTGTTGTTGTAAATAAACGAAGTTATCTTAAAACTACAACAGCCGTAACGAATTGAATCAGTTACAACAATCTCGTCGCTGCCAAGCAGAATTCACTGAATAAATGCACTCGCAGAATGTGAGAGTATAGTCACTCACTTTACTCGTAGCAGTATGCATCGCTACATACGCAACAGTCACGTAGCAGAATGCAGCACTCAGGCTTTCGCCTTTCATTCCTTTAGTTGCCAAAGTGTCCTCGAATTGTTTTCTTCGTATATGGCCACATCCACATCAACTAACCATCAAATACTGCAGAGTCTGCAAAAGAAAAAAAAAAGAAGAACGCTTCAAGTGGCTTTTCCTTAACCTTATCCCACAAAATAACTATTCGATGCTGCTGATGAAAAAAAAAGCATTTTTAATCTGCATGTCTTAATTCCGCCTCTCTCAGCGCTACAAAGACTAAATCAAGAATAATAGTCTTTATAATTAAACTTGCGCAACTGGTAGCAGTCGTACCGACGTACTCTCTGCGTCGCACTACATTATTTTTGATACCACTCCACGAACAAGCTAATTGTCTCCGTTGTATAGTTCGTGGACCCCGCTGTTTGCCGGATGAATTCCACCCGCAAACCCGGACGTTCAGGGCAGGCAGTACCGTCGATGCCGCTGCCTCGAGGCGACGGCGAGGCGCCAGCGGCCAGCACTTGTGGCTGCAGCCAAAACACCGTTCTTCGTTGCTGCGTTCTCCAACAGCGCATCCACAACGCCATCCGAGACGGGTACACAAAGGTTGGGACGACACGTACCGTCGTGGCGAAAGCTGGAGAGCGCACAATGCTTGAGGCACATGACGGCTTCGCGTGTGTTCGTGTGAAAACAACAAATTGTAAAGAAGAGCCCCCAGCAACGGGCTTGGACCCATCAGCCTCTTCGACTGTTTGCAGCAAGGGCGTGAACTGAAGGACTGAACTCTATGTAAGAGCGCTCGATACCATTGTTCTTCTGTCGTTTCCGTATGGCGTCTACTTCTATGTTACTCTTTGCGCTAATAATGAGAATAGAGTTCTCTTAATACTCTCAGTTCTAGGTCTCATGTCCCTTTTTCCCTACTGCGGGTCAGTCCCCCAGAGGACCTAGCCACAGCCAATACAGGACCCTCGACACGCAACACCGTCCATTACTTTTAAATAGACTATAGATGACAGCAACCTTGAAAAAAGGATTCATTTATAAAGCAAATTTAGGTAACTTTTTCAGAGTCTAAAATTCCTTTTTAACTTGTTACACATTTACAGAGACTTACATACTTGACTTGTTTGTTTTGTACAATGTACGACTGACGTGTGTGATATAGTTCTGTTTTCAGTTATTAATGCATTAGCCACACTGCTTGCTATCTTGGCTCTTCATCTCAGCTCTTTTTGTTTTGTATTTCTCAGCTGTTGTGACGGCGCAACATTGTGACATTTTTGTTATTACAACTAGTTGGTTGTTCTTAATTTTGCCGTTCTTTTTACTTCTCTACCTGTAAATAAGTTTACTTTTGTCCTCAGTATCATTTGAGCCGCGGCTATTGTTATTGTATATATAAGGCCCAGAAGCTGGTGAGCCTCGTCGATGTTTTTTTCTCGTGGCATACTCTTTCTTCCTTTCCGACGAAATAAAGATTGATTGATTGATTGATTGATTGATTGATTGATTGATTGATTGATTGATTGATTGAAGGAATGAGTATAAAAGTACAAAATGCTGCAAGGACTTGCAACTTATTGTTTCAATTTGCCTCATTCATATATCATGGCTTGAGCTGGATTTGAAATCTAGTTAGAATAGTTTAATGGTGCATTTTGAAAGCATACACAATTTTGTTACGATGCGATCTAGAACGCGTACTAGCGATACGAGGAGGAAGACGAAGCAGTGAATAGAAATGCTGCGAAAGTGCCTTTGAAATCCTTTTCGGTACAACATATGAAATGAGTTGGCAATAAACAAAAAAAAAAAAAAAAACACTTTTAACCTCGTCCGCTCGTCTTGGACTCACATTGTAAAAGGCACTTTTTATCACTGGCAATGTTAGTCATCTGTTGCAGCTTAATGCGGCAGGTATAGAGCAAAAGAAAAAGAAAAAAGCGCGAACACGGAACATCAGTAATATAATAAATGTAATAGATGACTAGGTGTAATACTTGTCTTTCCCGCATGCCAGATATAGACATGTCCCCAATTACGTAGTCTGTATGCTGTTTAAAGCTTTTTGTTTTTTTTTTCATACTAACATGACCTCAATTGCACATACCACAAAAATTTCTCTCCAAATTTTCCAAAAGCGGATGATTTCATATATATGATTCGAGAAGCCATGCTGTAGAACCTTTGAATTCATATTTTATTCGTTATAAAACAAAATTCACAATATCCGCATCTGGCATATTATCGGGACAGACCACGAGCAGCCAGCAATGATTCGGCACAACACTGTAGGGCTGTTTTGTATCCTTGGCCCGAACAGCCATCGGTAGTTGTCAGTCTTCTCCTCGGGACGACGCAGGTCATGAATGCACGCTCAGGGGTGGCAGAACTTCACACATTTTGCGATCCAGCACCAGAGTCGCAAAGTCCCGCGGCCGTCAGGGCTATCCTTACACCACTTGCACATATCTGTAATTCAGAATCCAGTTGGCACGAACGGAGGCTGACCCGTGTAGAGTTGGAGGGAACAAGAGTTTGTATTGAACACATTCAGGTAGCGCAGGTGATATATCAATTGTGGAAGCTGTTCAAGCTTCCTTATGATCTTGATTGCACGTTCCGAGTTTGCGGTGTGCGTTTGGGCTGTCCATGCAAGCACGAGATATGGAACAGGAGAGGATGATCAGACGAGTGGGAAGCTGACCAGGTCGGCGATCCTGCACTGGTTGCCGGCGTCCTTGGCTAGCAGCATGTAGCCGCTCTCGCCCCAGCTCTTGCCCCAGCTGCACGAGAAAAATAGTGGAAGGTGAGTCTGATTGGCGTCAGGAAGGCAAGGCACTCAGAACAAATGCTGACGACACTCTCTGATGAAACAGGGCTAACTCATTGTGAAAAGAAAAGAGAGGTTTACATCTGAAGAAACACAACATGGCGGATATGTTACTATAGCGGAATAAAACAAGCCTATGTTGTTTATTCTTCGGGGTGAGTCAATGATTTCGGCGGTCGATCGGCTGGCAAGCATGGAGCCGATGATTAATTCCCAGCATACGCGGCCGGCCTTTTTTTGAGGCAGCGTGCAAGAAAAAAAAGAAAAGGTACGCCCGGTGCACAGAATTTTGTTACGCGTCGAAAAGCCACACTGCAGTTTTAACTCAGAAGCGTCTAAGATATACAAGGCATGCCACGTAGATTTAATCATCGACCATTATAAATTGGGACGTAGACTGGTACCCCCGCCAGATGTTAGCCTAAATAATAGGGAACCTGTCGCGTGTAGGTGGCTACAAAGTATAATACGTTCATGAATCCGGTCTGGGCGTTTCACGCGCTACCAGACCTTAGCCTTAGAGACAATGATCTATGCAAACACTGTGGGGCGAGAGGGACCCTCGATCACATAATTTGGGAGTGCTCACAATCTCCAGGGATAGGACAAAATATTACAAGTAGAGAAGCCTGGGATACCCTGTTGCGAAGCGCGGACCCTGCGATCCAGCACCGCACCGCCCATCTAGCGGAAGAGGCCGCAACAAGCCAAGGGCTACCTGCCGGCCTCTAATCCGTGGGCGCACGACTCCCCGTCTTCGCTGGGGGCGGGGAAGAGGACGCCTATATCCGATGGAACTAAAAGTTGTGCAACCAACCAACCAACCAACCAACCAACCAACCAACCAACCAACCAACCAACCAACCAACCAACCAACCAACCAACCAACCAACCAACCAACCAACCAACCAACCAACCAACCAACCAACCAACCAACCAACCAACCAACAACCAACCAACCAACCAACCAACCAACCAACCAACCAACCAACCAACCAACCAACCAACCAACCAACCAACCAACCAACCAACCAACCAACCAACCAACCAACCAACCAACCAACCAACCAACCAACCAACCAACCAACCAACCAACCAACCAACCAACCAACCAACCAACCAACCAACCAACCAACCAACCAACCAACCAACCAACCAACCAACCAACCAACCAACCAACCAACCAACCAACCAACCAACCAACCAACCAACCAACCAACCAACCAACCAACCAACCAACCAACCAACCAACCAACCAACCAACCAACCAACCAACCAACCAACCAACCAACCAACCAACCAACCAACCAACCAACCAACCAACCAACCAACCAACCAACCAACCAACCAACCAACCAACCAACCAACCAACCAACCAACCAACCAACCAACCAACCAACCAACCAACCAACCAACCAACCAACCAACCAACCAACCAACCAACCAACCAACCAACCAACCAACCAACCAACCAACCAACCAACCAACCAACCAACCAACCAACCAACCAACCAACCAACCAACCAACCAACCAACCAACCAACCAACCAACCAACCAACCAACCAACCAACCAACCAACCAACCAACCAACCAACCAACCAACCAACCAACCAACCAACCAACCAACCAACCAACCAACCAACCAACCAACCAACCAACCAACCAACCAACCAACCAACCAACCAACCAACCAACCAACCAACCAACCAACCAACCAACCAACCAACCAACCAACCAACCAACCAACCAACCAACCAACCAACCAACCAACCAACCAACCAACCAACCAACCAACCAACCAACCAACCAACCAACCAACCAACCAACCAACCAACCAACCAACCAACCAACCAACCAACCAACCAACCAACCAACCAACCAACCAACCAACCAACCAACCAACCAACCAACCAACCAACCAACCAACCAACCAACCAACCAACCAACCAACCAACCAACCAACCAACCAACCAACCAACCAACCAACCAACCAACCAACCAACCAACCAACCAACCAACCAACCAACCAACCAACCAACCAACCAACCAACCAACCAACCAACCAACCAACCAACCAACCAACCAACCAACCAACCAACCAACCAACCAACCAACCAACCAACCAACCAACCAACCAACCAACCAACCAACCAACCAACCAACCAACCAACCAAACCAAACCAAACCAAACCAAACCAAACCAAACCAAACCAAACCAAACCAAACCACAACCTGCAAACTTCCCGTTCGGTGCTCGACCGACTGAACCAAAGCTGAGAGCTGATGTTTACGATTTAAACACTTCTCTAAAACTTTCAACAGAGGCGCGAGAGAAAAAAAAAAGTGAATAAAACGTCCTGCCAGCTAGCATGACTCATTCGCGTCTCATATCACTGTCTTCTGCTACAGGTTCAAGGCATGGCTGCAACGTGGTTAGTTCTCGTAACCTGCGAGACGCGTAGCTGCAGGACTTGTTCAGTTGACCCAGGTTAAAAAACGACAACCTAGGGCACGGTGACAGGTTTTCCTTACCTTAGTGCGATACGCAGCAGAGCATCAACATCTTAACTTTTTTTTTTTTGCTTTTACGTAAACCTTGTACCCCTTCAATTTTCAAGCCCTTCTTTTTCACCTGTTTCAATAAATGTACGGCCACCATCACTTCCCACTTAAGCACTGTTGCTCAGAGAATATTTTTAGCTGACTTGGCAACGCCCGAGACCTCGTGGATGTCACCAGTAGTTATGGGCAGGGAGTGGAAAGGTGGAGGCTCGTGTGACCCACCTGTTCTTGATGATCCAGTACTTGAGCCCCTTGTCGGTCACTCCGTATCCGACTATCAGCACCGCATGAGTCAAGTCGTGTTGGGCACAGCTGTCGTCTCTGTACACACCTGCGTCGAAATCACGCGTCGAACGAAAATCCATGGTAAGAAGTTCTTTCACTCGTTGTAGGCCTGCCACTGGAGAGTTAACCTCCGAGTTCGAGCTCACAGGTTCGATTCCCTGCCACGAAGGCGTTCTGCGACAACTCGGACGGAAACGGGAAAGCAGAACCAAGACGCTCTCGTCTACCTTCTCGCGTGGCATTCACGTCTAGGTAAACAGGCACAAAAACAGACGGAAGAATGGACGCATGGATGGATGTCATACCTCCTCCGTAGAATCGGAAGCTGCGTAGCTTGGCGTAGACGGCACCCGACACGGGCCCCACGGTGGCAACGGCCACCTCAACCAGTCGCTCGTTCCCTTCTTCCACCGTTACCGTGCCCGTGACAGTGGCTCCTACGCTGTCATTCCTGAAGTGGCACGCACCTTCCTGCAGTATACAGATCGCGGAAGAAAACTGAGAGAACAGGTCCATGTTGGTAAGAACGCGCGACTAGTGTTTCATCGGGGATCGCCTTCGTTTTGGTAGAACGTTGCCACTTCCAAGATAGATGGTTGCCACCTCTTCTTCCATTTTTCTTCTTACAGGCGGCAGCATCTAACCGGGGGCGCTGACAACGCTGAGGCAGCACTACGCTCATCGCGTACTTCTTTTGCTCGCACTAGTGAGTCATTTCGCCAAAGCTTTTGACAGGTAGCTTGTATACGGTTGACAGAGGGTTCTAAGAAACCTAATATAATGCGATGGGGGGCTAGTTGGTAATGCATTATTAAAAAACTTAACTACGCCAAAAGGACGGGACAAGAAAAGAAGAACACAGGACGAAGAGTGCGGTGAAAGCTTAAGACACACCGAAAGACGCGTTTAAAAGAGAAGGGGGGATGTACAAGGCTGCTAAAATGAAAAAAAAAAAAAAAAAAAGAAATGTCTCAACAGACCATTCTACAAGACACCCCACCTCCCACCAAACGCGTATAGAGGATGGTGAATTTGGCTTGTGGGCGCTAGACGGCCAGGAAGGAGAGTGAAAAACCTCTGATAGGGAACGGAAGGAGAGAGACACGTGGGATAATCGGTTGATTGATGTGGCTGAACTACGCTATTAATTATTCTTTAAAAAAATTGTTTCGGGCTTGCGTTCCGGGAGACGAAGGCTCACACTTGTCTGAGAGAATTATAGAAAAGTCGTACTCTGCCATTACTCATGGGATACCGGTCTACAAAAAAGCTTAAAATATATATTAGATTGTGGACTCTGTAACGAGTTGCGGGGATGGAGGTGAAGGGTCAAGCAATAATGGCAGCAGTGTGTGTTAAGAACAGACTAACTAACGCTATCTTAACGCGAACGAAAAACACTACATGACCCTGACTATCACTCGATGGTGGGTGTTGATAGGGAAAGGGGACGATGAAGGAGGGCAAAGAGTCAGCGCCAGAGAAGAAATAGGATTTTTTTTATATATATATGCCTAGCTGGGTCAGGAGTGGTCTTGCAAAGAACGTATCATAGTTGATGTTACTGATAACGACAGTGTGTTGTGCAAAATTCGCTAGAGGCTTAACGGATAGTCTTCTACCGTAAGTAGACCCCAATGACACCACGAGAACGACAGCAGAGGGCGCACCTTTCCATTGTAGGGGTAGCTGTCAGCGGTGTCGATGGCTCCGCGGTCCCGGACGCACTGGAAAGCGTTGTCCATGAGGCCACCCTCGCAGCCGCTGTTACCGTATTCCTCACCGCAGCAGTCCACCAGGTCTTGGGGACTCAGCTCCATCAATTGGCCAGTCTTGCGCGCATGTTGGCCCTCGATGGCGGCCGCCTGCCCACACGAATGTTGAGGTCAAACAGCGGACGAGGAACTTTGTAATATTGGAAAACTCAAACCCGGAGACTATTGCCCTCACCAACATATTGTCCTGCTTTGGGATCGAGACATGCCTATGCTAGAGCCATGTGCGCTCATAGCAACGCTGCATAACAACGCTGTAAACGTTATCCAAGCAGTCAACACACTGTGCCTATGCATGATAGCCACGATCAGGGTCAGTCACGACTTGACCTTTGACTTGGACCACGCCTTTTGTCCTTGAATCTGACATAGAGAAATCGCCTCCGATATTGCTGTCAACGCCGAGGCAACGGCAAGTCCTGAAGAATAGTGTTGCAGTTGCGCAGCAATCAATAACAGCAGATATTTGATAAGTGACAAGCGTGTGCCTTTTTTGGCCGACTAAACAAAAATAGGCTACAGAATTGCAAAACTTGTGCAACACCGGTTTCATACGATATTATAATTTCAGCCAAAATTATATTTTTGTGGATGTTATCGGTAATGGCTTTTCGTTGACAAGGCTTCAGTGTGATCGACGCAATATAGCGTATAGTAAAGGGCTCTGAAATCATATAAATCACCGACACCGAGAAAAAATTGCATTTCCTAGCGTCGAGGCTCCTCCGGTCGCTAAGTCACGGCCTCTCAATGAAGGCGCTGCTTTACATTTTTTTTTTCAAGCGAAAGTTTCACTGCGCCATGCATCTGCCAAGGTCAACCTGGCAGGCCGCTTGACATTCAAAGAGCCAGATGTCACAGTGTGGCTATATAGCTTAACATATGGGACCACCTATGGTGTGCCACCACTTGACCTTTGGCATTTGAAGGCAGATACAGCATCACGTGTTTTTCATGTAGCTGACAGCGCGCTCGCCTCCATAGTCTCGGCAATTTAACCGCCGCAAATCATGTCTGCATAGGCGTAAAACTAAGCCTAACCAAATCAATACCAAGCAATACGACGATTTCGCTTCGCCTAACTAGGCTTATAGCAGGGTTAGACCGTCAGATATTATTTTTTATCGTTTGTTTCCTCTGAACGGCCGTGGCCGAGCGCTCGGTCGCTCGCGCTCGCCGGGCCGGTCGGATCGACGTCTCGCCGGCGCTCGCTTTCGGAGCTGGCAGCCACTCGGTACGCTGCTGGTGGCCACCAATCTCGACGAGTAATGTGAGACGATATGGGGCCTCGCAAGTGAACCTCAACCAGAGGAAAGGAATTCCGCGAAAGAAAGTATCTCCGCCGGCATTAGATGATGGAAGGCGGCCGCCAATGCGGAACAGCAACGCCTGTTGCGTCGTATTGTGACAAGTGCGCTAGCCCGTCACAGACAACCGGCATTGTGGTTGTTGTTCATTGTAAACTTGTAAACTTCGACTTCATTCTTAATGTAGTTTAACCGTTGCACAACACTCACTGTTCAAAAAACATACTGCACAATGCTTGACACTGGTCTAAGGCACGTTCTTGCGATGCATGTCCGCTTTTGCGATCCAAGCGAGCGAAAATATTTTACTAAAACCATGGCGCTTGATATCAACTATCATTCGCCTGTTCCCACGAGTGCACTAATATTTTGTGCAAAAGCTAGTAAGAGTGGCTTGCACATGGTTTCTATACTTAATGTGAATAAATATAGGAAGCATATTTTGTAGTGCAAGGGGAGGGCAGCTAAATACCGTAACTGCTTTAAAATCTGCATGTATACTGCCGTATTCACAGACTTCAATAACTATAACTGTTTTTCAAGCTTCGCCAAAGTGTGCTCCGTTTTCATTTCGCCATAATGGAAATAGCGTCAAGGTCGAACCTATGACGCCATCTCAAGAGTTGCGATCTGCCGCACAAGCAAGACGACCCCCGATGCCGAAAGAGGGCTCTGGGCCTTGAGGGTATCAATCCGCCTTTTTCACAAAATGTGGCGCCATCTGGGAGTGGTTGAATATTAGTCTGCTACTGTTTGAAAACTGCCTTGGCGCCAGCGGAATGAAGGTGTGTGTTCTTGACAGCTAACGTCATCTATCGCATACGCCTGTCACGAATATTAACTACAGATGGCCTTCGAGATCAGCTACAGACGTCAAGAGCTGCGCATGCGTAGCTGGGGTTGGTGGTTTGTTTTCAATCATGGGAGAGCCGCGCATGCGCAGACCGGCCTTGTGAAAAAGGCGGATTAATTGCAGAACGGCTAACCATTGAGCTCGGAAAATGGACTGGGAATAACCAGGCGGGCTTCCAGAAGTGAGCGAAATAAACGCTGTTGATGATTTGTACGCGAAACAAAGCATTCTGCGGCGAAGTTACGGTGCCATGCTTTAAAAGCAGCGCCGAGGATAAGCCACTTGTGGAAACAACATAACGAGCTTAACCGACCGGCCGATACCCGATCGCTTACCGGTGCCACGAACTGCCAGTGTTGACTGGGGCATTTGAAAACTTGGAGGTGATGTGTTTTACACATACACACATTACATAAAAAAGAGAGAAAGCTTGACCAAGACGCGCAGGTCTGGTTCTCTGGACGTTATTTAGAAACTGTTATCTGCCCTTTTTTGTCGCCTGTTATGTATTGGTACATTGAAGTGTCCATGCAAGAAGGACATCGCCAATGGAACGGAGACAGCTCAAAAAAGGACAACCACAAAAGAGGACACTACACAAAGAACGCTACTTCAACAGATCCTTTCACGGCAGCTAAGAGTTCAGTATGAGGAATTGAATAAAATAAATACTCAACATTAACAGAGAAAGAATGTTTGAGGAATTGGATAAAATAATAAATAAAATAAATAAAAAATAATTGATGTTGAGGATTTATTTTATTCAATCCCTCAAACTGAACTCTTAGCTGCATATGCCATGAAAGAATCTGATGAAGTACCACTCTTTGCGCCCAGTGGTTGTCTCTTTTTTAAGCTCTCTTCGTTCCAAGTATGGATCACCAACTATAGCCCAGCACTGTGGTTTATTGAAGTACATTATTTTTTGTCCGCTTCAACACTCCTGGGCCAGCACCAAAAGGTCGATGCGTGACTTGTTTACCCACCGCGCTGAATGCCCAGCAGGCCCCGCACGTTCCTTGGTCTTTGACGGGAGAGACGAGCTTGCTCCTCCAGTCCACGGACGGGGGCATGGTGGGCCCAGTGTTGTAGGGAGGCAGGAACGTGGACGTGTTCTGTGCACCCAGGTACGTTGGCCGGAGCCTGATGCCACCCCCCATCTGCTCCTCAAACTCTTGCTGCAACTAGACCAAACAAAGGGGGGGAGGGCAGTGAATATGTGGGCAAATAAATAGGAAATCTCACTCAGGTGCACTGAGTGACAAGCGCGGCTTGGAATACCCACGTGATACTAGAGCACGGGTGTTAAATGGTAAAACGACAGGATTTCTTGAGAAAGCGCGAGTTTAAGCTTTTGTGTGGTCGAAAACTTACAGCTATAGAGAGCTGGACGACTAATAGCAAGTTTCCCAAGGGGCAGGCGAGCTGATCGAAAAACGCAAAAACGTCAAAGCATGTCACCCCATAAGCAGAAAAGAGCCATAACTGTCGAATCTAATCAATAAACAGAAGATAAACGACAGTGGGAACTATAATAGGGAATAAGCGAACGTGGCCTAAAAAATTACAGGACTAAGCTGCAGCCTGCTTAGGATCGGAAATGGCGAAAGCCACTTTACAGGACTATTTTCACTAAGTACATTGCCATTTTCATCCTTACTATCATCATCATTATAATCAGAATCGCTACTATAATCATTGGCAACTACATGCACCGTCACTGTCATCGCTATCAGCATAATTATCACTAACTGCAGTGTCATTGTCATCGCTACTGTCATCCTCACACTAGAGACAAGGAGAATAACGATCGGTTTTTCACGTGTCCGGCGTGGAGTAGTGGTTAGCGCGCTCTGCTGGGGATTAATGGAGGGATCATTTCTCGGGGATGACAGTTTTTTCTTTAGATCCAGTTCTTTCGAATATTTCATGCGGATATTTACACAGCACATGAGCCATGAAAGGCATCCGCGTCAAAATATAGAAAGCCTAAAAAGAGTGGAGAGGAAGTTGGGCATCTGCGAACACAAGGTATGCGCTCAAAGTGACAACAAGTTGTCAGCATGATTAAATAATAAAAGTCCAAAATTCCACACAGAACAACGCAAATGACGGAGACAGGGGTGTGCACGAATCCAAAGCACCAGCGGCGAAGAAAAAGAGTGTATGAGACCAATTCACAATCAACAAAAGTGGTAGCTGAAAACATATCTCTTGAAAATCGTAGAGATTAGGGTCATCGTGCGGGGAAACCTTCCCATCTTAAATTCTCAGCGCTCTACATCCTCGAGCGTACTGAAATGCTGGAAGAACATTGATATTAAATTAATCTGCAAAATAAGAAGAGGTATGAAATACTTGAAAAATTACAGAACAGTGTAAGCCTGCTGTTTGTTCCTTAAAAGGTAATTGTCAAAGTAATCGCTTACAAAGCAACATTAGAAGGTATTATGACTTATCCGTGCGCCCTTTTTTTGACGGTGAAATAATATGAACCGCACAACTAGGAGACGGTGACTATAAAAATAGAATTATCGACGAAAAGACGAAGAATCCATCTGAAGGGACAACAGTTAATGAACACGAACACACAGCGCAGCCTAAATAGCCGCAAACGTACAGAATTAAACTCGTTAGCAATGTGTGCCGCGGTAGCTTGTTGCAGTCTTACCTTCAATAATCCGCTAATGTAAATCCCGGTCTTTTTATTTACGCCATAGCTTATTGGCATTCTTGAGCCGAAAGCTCACTACCGTATAACAGTCGCCAAAAGTGTCGGAAAAATTCCTTTTGGTCGACAGGTTAATGACTTCACACCCACATGATCTTGCTTGAGAATTTCAAACAGCACACATTCAAATAAAGTTGTAGCGAATCGGGGGAGGATCCGAATGAGTCAACATTGGCGAATAGTTTGCTTAGCGGTATTCCAGAAAATAGATGCAAGTGCACACAAATTTGCCGTCATTGGGGTACAAATGCAGGCCTTCTGCACGCCAGGCAAGCAAAGAATGCGAAGGCCGTGAAAGGCCGTTACTAAGTTATAGCCCGCCCACCCCTTTCCCCTTGGCAGTGCACCCCCTCTCTCCTTCCCCCTGCCCGATACATAGAATTTTGCCCTCTCCCGAAGAAAAATATCATACTGCGTGCCTGTGATCAGCCTGACTACGCTCACAAAAAGCCAATTTCATCTTCCCATCTTTCTAATCATCTTTGTGCTGAGCCAGCTATGGCCATCTCATCCTGCAAACTTCCTTATCTAGTCCGCCTCTGCCAGGCTTGCCTTCCCATACAATCCAGCCCGATACCCTTAACGATCATCGGTTATCTTGCCCTCCTCTGGAACACATCCATATCATCTTCAGCAAAGATAGCATCAACCCGCGTCTGTCTTCCGTCCCACCCCGCTCTGTTCATATCAAAGTGCGCACTATAAAAGAAATCGTACCCTTTCTGCGTCTATAACTCATACCCTCCAGTAACTCAATTGCACCCTATATTTTAGCATACTGGAATGGGTTATATACATGAAATGAATTTGACAAGAACGTGGCGCCATCTGTCGCCATAAGGGTGACCTGTGGCATTGACAACCGCCTGACCTGAGTCAAAAGGGATCAGGACTTCTCACTTACTTACTTACTTACTTACTTACTTACTTACTATCTGCACATGCGTACTGACGCTCGCACGGTGGCGGTAGACGGTAGTGGTAAGCGGTAGCGCTAGACTAAAAGCCTCTAATAATCGGAACGCAGCGGCGAAAGGCCGGTGACGCTGCTCTGTCCTCTGCCAGGCAGTTCCGAAAACAGGACCCTCACCCCCGCTTCTTTTGAGTTTCCTTTTCTGAACGCTGTCATCAAGTTAAAAGGGTCAAGTGGTAGCTCTTGGCCTGGATGGAATGTGATATACACGCACTGAGTATCATCCTCATAAGTACCGTCTTCGTCGTCATCATCATCAGCCAGACTATACCCACTGCAGGGCGCAGGCCTCTCCCATATTCCTCCAATTAACCCGGTCCGCACTGACTATACCCCGTGCGTATACAAATATGTTCTTTTTCCTACGGCTCACGCAGCTCTTCCCTGCGGAAAAAAAAAAAAAAAAAAAAAAAAAAGCATTGAAAACTTCTATCGCTCAAAGAAGAGCGCGAACGCCTTGGCAGTGTAATAAAATTCCTGAAATAAAGTTTATTGCTTTTCTCGAGAGCAAAAACAAAATAAAAAAATTCCGAGAGAACCGCTGAATCTGCACTGGAGAAATGCATAATCCTGAGCGTTGCTGATGCACACGGTATATCCACGCCCCTTGTAGAGATTTCATATTGCGAAAATATGGTAGCAGCTGCATCGTTGCCACTATGTAGCAAGCTCATTTACACGACACTTTATTTTCTGATCAATTTTACTCATTTTGTTTGTGCTTTTTTCTTTTTCAAACGCCCAACTTATGGTCGCGTGACACACATACAGACACGTCACACTTCTGGTAACATGACCCTTATCGCACGTCCCGTGATTGGAGGTGTGACGTCACATCCGGACGTCACCATTACTGTGCCTAGCTATTTCAACGTCTGGTTGACTTTATTGCGTATAGTTAATTACCGAATTACTCAATTTTACCCATACGATTTTCCAGACGTGATTTTTTTTCCCCTCTATCTAGTAGAATCATTCGTTTCTGGTAACTCGCTCTGTTACGACAAAATTGTGCGCACAACTTTTGTGGCGCCAAACCTCAGACGTAGACACGTAATGTTTACGCATTAAAACAAGGTTTCAAAGAGAGTTTCTTTGCTCACATCTTCGAAAAAAAAAAAAAGTTTCAAAGAGGGTTTCTTTGCTCACATCTTCGAAAAAAAAAAGTTTCAAAGAGGGTTTCTTTGCTCACATCTTCGAAAAAAAAAAAAAAAGAACGCAGATTAAAGGCGTCATATGTGTGAAGCATGACAGCAAGACTATCTGATCGTATTATTTCGCTTATCACTTCACACATTCATCTTTCACAGGGAACAATGCGGTGCCATGTTGCTTTTTATTAAGCTTTTCTTAGTGGCGCATAAAACAAGGCGACACCGGACAAGAACGCTAGTTGGGTTAGTCTCGGAAAGCTATACACCGAACTGTCCGTTGTACGCATGCACGTGTTCTCGCTGATTTCGCAGCTGTGCTCCGCCACACGACACTTATTGACTCGGCGGTCGATGCTAGCGCGTTTAAGTTACAAAATTGGGAGGTTTTACCTATGATTTGCCAATTAATATCTCGCAGCTTTGCCCTCAATTTAAATTTATCTTTATTTCTATCTTACCCATTTCCCTATCTACGAGACATAGCGGTCATATATTCTTCTTCTGAGATATGTAGGCAAACTGATATTCACCGCCCGAAAAATTAGAGCCTGCCAGATGGATTCGCCCTCATTCCAATCCTCGTATAGCATTTCAGTGTCGTGATCTTGATATTCGATCACTCTGCCTATACGAAGTATATAGATGATCTCTTACCAAGTCAATTGCTTCGCTACTTATCGTAGACTATACAGGTTCCTGTTGAGACTGCTGCAGATTGCTTAGGCTCCCTTCATATTAATTTTAGACCCACTTTTTTTTTTCTTTTACTCTCCAGGTCCTCAGTATTTGAATTCGTGCTATGAGTTGGTTAGCGAAGCAATGCCATCAGCAAATCGGATATTGCTAAGATATTCTACCCCAACTCTTCTCAATGCAGTTTAATACCTATTTTAAACCAACAGTAAGTATAAGCGTAGACATCCTGCCTCCTTGCTGGACACATTTCCTGTTTGAAATTTTAATCCGGCAGATATTAAGTGGCCGTTCTAAGACTGAACGTCGCTGCTGTCGTAGCGGTAACCGCAGTGCAGATTGACCTGGTATAACCCCGCCTTTCCCATTGCATTGTGTGACAAATATTTCGTGTCATTCAATTCGATTCGAGTATAATCCCCAGTACTGCGCTCGAAATCACCTGCGAGCTTTATTCAGCTTTGCAGTTTCATTCCCGAAAAGTAATTTCACAGCACGCGTTCCAGAACAGGACTCACAACATCGACGGTACCTCCGAAGTGCCCTACTACACCAGCGCAACAAAAGAAGTGAGCGGAAATAGCCGCTTCATCTGAGCATGAAAGCCCGTGGCAATACTCGGCATTCTCTTAAAGCTTAGGCTCGAAATACGCCCGCAATCACCAATCATTCTCCACCAAACAAGGCGGGCACGACGGGCACAGCCACTCACCAGGTCACCGTATTGGTTCATCCTGAGCTTGAACGAGACCAGTCCGCGGCCGTATCGCTCGTTGTACCTGGCGATCTTGTAGCGGTTGTCGAGGAAGATCTTCATGCGGAACGCCTCTTCTTCCACGCTGCTATAGTTCTTGTCTGTGCGTCGGGGTGAGAAATGACCAGCTGTGAGATCTTATAGGACTAAGAACGAGTTACATGAAAAATCTCCTCAAGCACGTGAGAGCTATCAGCGGCGCTTGATCTGGCCGAGAGACGTAATTTTCCAACACTAGTGCCCCGTCAAATGAACGAGTTGCTCTTGGCGCGAGCGAATAATAATCGTATCCAGTGAGGCGACCAGCGGTGCTATATAAATACTGCGACAGTCAATGAGGAACGTGCAGACGAGTCCCTAATTATATACGTGTGCATAGATAGATGCTTTGTGAACTCCACCACATGTCTCCTTTAATTATTTCGACACCGTCCGGCTGCGACACTTTAAACATTGCAAGCTCTGCGGGCCCGGACTTTGTCTCTCGTTTTTTTTTTTTTTTTTTTTTTTTTTTTTTTTTTTTTCCTTTTTCATTAGGCGCTTTTTGCCGAGCTTTAAAGAATAGTAGTAAAAGGGACACTTCACTAGCTGTCTTTTTTTTTTTCCTTTTTCATTAGGCGCTTTTTGCCGAGCTTTTAAGAATAGCAGTAAAAGGGACACTTCACTAGCTGTCTTTTTTTTTTTTTTTGTACGCAAGCTTGCCATATGGCATATTATAGAAACTCATGTAAATGGTTTTCCGTGAGGAACTGGAGCAGGATCCCGCTCTTAGCGTTGTCGGTGAGCCATTTAGAAAAGTCCTCTTCCCCTGTTGTGGTTAGTCCCACTTCACTAGCTGTCATGCACCAGATATTCCCGCCAACTGTGTAACAAGGAATGCAGTAGGTTAGGCAGCAGTTCACTGACTCTGTGGTCACGACCAAAAGTTAACATATACCGCCTTTCTGTACACAAATTACAGAAAAAACATAGATAACAAAGAGAGGTAAGGCAGAGCAGGCGGCACATTAAGGAAGCTTCTCAGTTATAACAACTGGCCGTATTATCAGCTCTATTCGCAACTGGGTCGCAGGCAGTGATTTCTCTATATGCGCTCTAGAGGGTCTTTCCACAAGAATTGAAATTAGAGCGAGGGGGGGGGGGGGGGGTGCTTAATATATAGAGAAGCAACAGTCACCTTTCAATGATGTCAATAAGAGACTTCGTTAGGAATTAAAGGGGGCCTTCAGGAAAGCTATAGGCTGCATAAGCGCAAGGTATCATATTCCCCTTCCCCCATCCCCCAAGAAAAGTGTGCACTTTGTCTTGGTTTTGCGTAGGCATCTTCTTAATTACTGATGACGTTTTTACGGATTTCTACAAAAATGACTACCGCTTCTCTTTACACTCACATCCTACCAGGCCCCCTTTATTAGACGCCCGTAATCTCAATTCGTAAGGAAATACTTGGCCTCCGTGCTGTAGTACGGAGCTTCATTTTGTCATAATAATCCGACATGTAAATTAATCAGTGGAGACTAAAACTAATTCTTCTGAACACAGCAGTATTCTGTCATATTAGTATTTGGTCACTTAGAGATATGCACGAGTACGTTAGGTGCCGGCACTAGTGGAACCAGAGACCCTGTGCATCGTTCATCCAATTCGACGAACTCACGGAAACCATCAGATAATGTGCTCCATTTCTCTAGCGCCTATTCTACAGCGCAATTTACACATCTCGTGGGAACTCATAATCATAATCATCACCATCAGCAGGACTATACCCAATGCAGGGCAAAGGCCTCTCCCTTATTTCTCAATCCGGCCCTGTGTTAGTTGCACCCACTTGACCCATGCAAACTTCTTAACTGATCCGCCCACCTAAACTCCTGCTTCTTGGAATTAAATTTATTACCAATAGCAACCATCGGTTATCCTGCCCTGCCCATACCCCATTAGTATGTCATTAACTCGAGTTATTTACCTGGCCCACTCTGCACGCTTCCTATTGTTTAACGCTGTACCTACCATTTTCCGTTCTACAGCTCTCTGCGTTGTCCTCAACCTAAGGGCAACCATTTCGTTAGCCTCCACATTGCAGCCCATAGGTGAGTGCAGGTAAGATGCAACTGTTGTATACTTTCCTCTTGAGCGATACTGGTAAGCTGCTAGTTACTTTCCAAATGCGCTCCATGTAGGTATTATTCTCCTGGTTATTTCCGTTTCGTGGCCCGGATCTCAGGTTACTACTTGTTCTTAGTATATATATATTACCCTATATACTACTTTCCGTGCTTCGCTGCCTATTGTAAACTGCTGTTCCTCCAGAGGATGTTGGACGCTACCTTAGACTTCTGCATATTAATTTTAGGCTTAAATAAACATCAGCTGGGTTGTCATAAGCCAGAGCATGGATCCTGTTGACTGCGCCAGTGGATTTTAACCCGCCCCTCTGTCCGGGCAGTGGGCCCACTGCACCTGAGATGTAAGGACGGATATCTTGGACAAGACGGAAGGATGAAGATGAACTGAACTTATGACTTTTTTTTTTTTTTGCACGAAGTTATTTATATTCATTATTTACAGAAGATTGCACGTCATAACAAACACGAGTTCTGTCCTGGATCCCGTCTTAGTTTGGTGCCCTGCACCATCGGCTCTGCCGAAGTGGGAGTCTCTCCCAGGAAGGCGATCCCGCCACTTCCCGTGTTTAATACAACTTGTGCAATCTTCTGTAAATAGTGAATGTAAATAACTTTGTACAAAAACGTCATGGGTATATATCTTCATTCTTCCGTCTAGTTCAAGATATCCGTCTCTGACGGAGGAGGATTTCATGCAACGGGCCCATTGCCTGAACAATCAACGAGTTCTCGCCGACCCCTGGTTGGCGAGAGGTGGCGTGAAATTTATTGCCTACCTTTTTGATTTTACTGCCTAGGTCATCAATCATTCCTTGCAATTCATATCTTGAGTTAGAAAGTCATCAGAAAATCCCAGATTACTGGGATATTTTTCATCAACCCTTGTACCTAACGGTCCCATTCCAAGTCTCTAAATACTCCTTCAAACCAAGCTGTAAATGTAGTGGGGTGATCGTGTCTCCTTGCCTGACATCTTTCCTTATGGCAAATGTATTACTTTATTTATGCAGAATTATGGTGGCTGTGCAGCCACTATAGATATCTTCCAGTATACTTTCACATACAGTTCATCTAATCCCGACGAACTAAAAAAGCAGAGCGCGAACTTTGAACTGGTATTATCTCCTGCTTCCTTTCTGCATAGATATACGCCCTTACAGCCTTCCCTGCACCTTCCCGCATATCTTTTTAATCAGTAAGCATGCCCTGTGGAATTTGTTTTAAGCTGCCTCTTTGTCCCTTCAGATGGGTGCAGATAGCTGAGGCAGCCAGAAATTCTACTTTTCTCTGTGTGAATGCGCTGATTATTACAGTGACATAGTTCGTGCAAAGAACTTCTCCCTGGACGAGATTTCATGCTTAGTACATTCATTGTTTTTTTTTTCGTACTACACAGTCGTGTTTATGTGTGCGTATATGCAATGTTTTGTAAATTTCAGCCACGAGCTACTTTTTAGAATTCCTTCCCGCGCTCGCGCTAACTTTCGTACCTGCACCGGTCAAGTTCCACATCTGGCCGTTGTTGCACTGAATAGCGAACTGGGAGAAATATACACTCATTTACATGACCCATTCAACGGGATGTCAATGAGCACCCCACGAATAAACTCACGATGCATGGCCTTGAATTCCGCCCATTGCGCCTGGTCCCAGAAGTCTTGAAACGAAGTGGAACTTGGAACAACCAGTTGTTCCAAGAAGAGGACGATGAAAATCCACCAGGACTTCATAGCTGTACCGTAGGACGTTTAAGCACACCACGGTTGAGGCTTGTTCAGAACTGCCCGATTTTGTCTTTCCTCGGATTTAGTTCAAAATGTCCGTGAGGATACCAGACGGACCTATGTTTAGTTGAAGGTGGCGGTGCCAATTGGATAAACGCAAAAGAATAAATTTTCGTATGTAATTTAGAGCTGAGTTGATTTGTTAACGAAACACTTGACTGCGTTGTACATGAAGACCTCTCGTAACGCCATTAATTTGGCCGTATGCACTCTACCTTGAAAAAGGATGTAGCGCCTAAAAGACAACCCCTCCCTTGTATATGTTGGTAAATAGATGAGGAAAAGCGCTGTAAAATCCCCTTCAGATACATTTTGTACGTAAGTGCTACATCATAACTTTCAATGATTACCGGAAAGCAAAGCGAAGGGAAGAGTTCGCCACTGATGTGACATAAAGAAGCACCACTCACCTCGGGATGATGGTGAACAGTGTGATCGACGACGAAGAGTTAGTGTGTGAACGTTCCCGCCTTTTCAACCCCTCTGTTGCAAACCTAATGGTCTCCGTTTAGTCTATAGCAGGCTTTTATCTTCTTTGTTAGTTCCTTGTCACATGTCTGTCCTAGAAATCTTCGTCTCGTGCTCATCCCGTGCGCTGATTTGTTATCCTGATGTCCGCTCCTCCTTTGGTGCAGTGCATAGAGTTCGCAGAGCGTCTCCCAGGCAGTCGATAACGTGAAGACGTCACGGCCAATCTCTACTAGGTTGGTTCACACGCTCCGAGTTCATCGAGCTGCTGTACCCGTATTGTTTGTGTAGTAGTCCCGCCGAGCATGTTCATTGCGTTCTTATTTCATCAGCGTCACCTTTATATGTTTATAGCTACCATCCTCGGCTTCCAACGGATGCTAAGCAAACCTTTTTCAGGGAGAAAATTATAGTTATTTGACTTACACAAAAAGAAAAAAAAATGAAATAAAAAATAAATATTCGCTTCGCATCTGATCGACAAATATGTGCTGCCACATAATCAAAACTACAATTTATTTGCCACTGAATGTATTTGCCCTCCTCGGCGTTACTCGTGTGTAACCTAGAGTGTATCGATGTTAGCGACACCCGTTCTCAAGAAAAGCTGGCGTCGGCGTCACCATTGTGAGCGAAAATTCCGTACGGGCATGGCTCTAGTAGGTGTGTGACATGGCCCTTCATTGAATCGCGCATCTTTTGTCTTCTTGGCCGTCCTGCCTGCAGCCGGCCGCCACGACTTCCCTGAGGACCGCCACGGAAGACCGCCATAAGTAATAAATGATCCGTTCGTTATTACGTCCCGCCTCGGCCTGTCTGTGTGTCTCGCATGGACAGAGGAATCGCCCACACAATGACGTGACGAGGCCGCATGAAAAGAAACTTAAGTAGTCAAAGCGAAAACGGCACGTTTCGCTCGACCCGCCAAGCTATGTTGTGGTGATCATGTGGCAGAGGCGAACGCGGGGCCTCGGCGCAGTTGCGGCTGAGTGACGTTATAGTTGTCACGTGGTTTCTCCTCGGTTCAAAGTCAACATTACTCGTTCCGCGAAGAAGCAACGGTACAGAGTAGTAAAGATAAGTGAATTGGCATGTACCGCTAGCTTCGCCTTTGAGATAGTTAGATCGGAATCCAGCCTTCAAGGATTATTGAATCCCCTGTTTGACACGCTGTCCCTATTGGCCCCGCAGTCATGCCACAAGTTCGTTTACGCTGGGTTAAAGCGCATATTTATATCTATGTATGCTGGTCCTTCACATAATGTGGTATCTTACGACTGCATCCTAATGAGCGCGTGCAGGTTAATAGAGGCTCAAATGGAGATTGCTATTCAAACGGGCAGGAAAGTCATGAATGCGAACAAGGCTCTGCTTGGGAAGCCGGCGGGCAGGAGCAATCACAAAGGCTGTAAAGTCATATATACCCCTAAGAGCGGAGCTAAATTATGTGACACTTATGCCACGCAGGCACGGTCATACGGCTTGCATAAAGCGGCATTTTTTTATACGTGGGCTGGTAGCCTACGCTATCGCGTCATACCCTTAAAGGCGGAGCTTAAGTGTCCCCTGTTGTGGGCGCCACTGACGACAGCACCCCAAGCGGCAAGCTAACCAGGCGGACCGCCGGGAGAACCCGGCATGGGCGACCGCGCGCCAAGCAGAGCGAAAACGGGCGTCATTACCTGATGTATAAATAAACAGTTTTGCTTGTTATACCGGCTACGTCTACCACATGGCGGCAGCGGCGGGATAACGAACGCAGCGTGACACCCAGAAGGACAGCGAGCCCAACGTAAGCGGCAGCAGCGTATGCCAGACACTCGCGGCGCGAACGAAGAGCGCGCGAGCGGCACTCCGAGAATGACGTTCAACCCGCTCGCCGTGGAACTGCCGACAAAGCTCGATTTCCGCAAGCCCGAAGATTGGACACGATGGCACCGCAGGTGGGAACGCTACCGACTCATCTCCTGTCTGATAGGAGAGGACGAGACGACGCAAATCAGCACATGTCTCTACGCCATGGGCGAAGAAGCGGAGGACGTGCTCGCTGCTTTGAAACTGACAGACGAACAGATGGCATCATACTCCGCCGTGGTGAGAGCTTTTGAAAAGCATTTCCTACCTCGAAAGAATGTCATCTATGAGAGCGCGATTTAACTCTCGGAAACAAGAGCAGCATGAAAACGTCGACGCATTTGCGACTGAACTGTTCAAGATGGCCGAAAGATGCGATTACGGAACTCTCAAAGACGAACTGATTCGGGACAGGCTCGTGGTCGGCTTGCGAGACGTAAAACTCAGCGAGAACCTGCAGCTTGACGCAGAACTCACTCTCGAAAAAGCAATCACAGCTGCCCGCATTCAGAGAGCGTGAAACTTCAACACAAGGAAATTCGCTCCATCGAACAGCCAGCTCTCGACATGGGAGAAGTTCGCGACCAGACAAACGTCAAAACTCGCCGGAACGAAGCGAAGGTGCCTTTCAAGTCGCGCCCTCAACGTACACACAAGACGGGAGACGAACGCTGCAAGTGGTGTGGTGGTGTGCGTGACCACACGAAGACACAGTGTCCCGCGATAGACAAGACGCGCAACTAGTGTGGGAAAAAAGGCCACTACGCCCGCGTCGTCATGTCTAAGCCGAAGGACGAAACCTCGAGTATCCGACAACGACCAAAAGATTTCGGAGAGCTATATCTAGGCGAAATCAAAGTGGGAGTGAACACGCCGTGGAGGATTACGGCTACCGTGAACAACTTGCCTTTTACCTTCAAGGTCGACACCGGCGTTGATGTGACTGCAATCGCACACGACCAGTACGACAGAACCGTCATGGGACCCATCATGTCAACGCAACAGCTGTTGATAGGCCCAGGCCAGACAGCGATAGCCACTGTTGGCTACATCGATGGAACAGTCACCTGCCGCAACACTGAAGTCCAAGAAGCAGTCTTCATCATGAAAGGATTAAAAGAACCGCTGCTCAGTCGACCAGCTATAGAATCACTTGGGATTCTACAGCGCCTTCTTGAGCTAGAGGAAACCCTCACACAATCAACTGATGCCCCCAACTTCTTGGCGTCATACCCAAAGCTAACGTCTGGGCATGGAGTCACGAAGACTGAGTACCGCATCAAAGTCAAAAAGGATGCTGAGCCATACGCAGTCAGTTATCCTAGGCGCGTGCCTCTTCCACTGCTTCCACTTGTGAAGAAAGAACTAGAAAGGGTGGAAGACTTGGGAGTCATCCAGAAGATCGAGCGAGCAACCGAGTGGTGTTTTCCAATGGTTGTCGCACGAAAAAAGAACAATTAGCTGCGCATCTGCGTGTACTTTGGCCAACTCAACCAACAAATAATACGCGAACGTGTGCTCATGCCTACGGTGGACGAGTGTCTTGCAAAATTAGCAGGTGCAACAGTTTTTAGCCGCCTAGATGCACGAGCAGGGTACTGGCAGGTGCCACTGTCCAAGGACTCTAGCGAATACACAGCCTTCATCACACCAGTTGGCAGGTTCCAGTTCCTGATGCTTCCCTTCGGAATCTCCACAGCGCCAGAGTTCTACCAACGAGAAATGCTCCATGTGCTCGAAGAATTAGATGGTGTGAGTTGTCTACAAGATGACATCATTGCCGCAGGGAAGAGAACTGAGGAACACGACACCAACCTACTGATGGTGCCGAGGAAGCTGAAGATGCAGGTGTTACCCTCAACATCGACAATTGCTCCTTTCGACAAACAGAAGTAACATTCTTAGGACACGTCGTAAACTCAACAGGAGTTAGCGCCGACCCGGAAAAGGTCAGGGCCATAGTCCAGCTCGACCCACCATGTGATGTGTCAGAAGTCAGGTCTTTGTTGGGCTCTGCAAACCACCTAGCGAAATTTCTTCCAGAGCTAGCAGACTTTACGAAGTCTCTCAGAGACTTGCTCCACCAAGACGCCGACTGGCACTGGGGCCCAGCTCAGCAGCAGAGTTTTGACAAACTCAAGCAATCTTTAAGCAGGACGCCGATTCTCACTCACTACGATGCTCAGTCGCCTCACACAGTGTCTGTGGATGCTTCCTCATACGGTCATGGGGCTGTACTTCTACAGCAGTCGCACGAAAAGCTCCTACCTGTGGCTTATGCTTCACGCTCCCTTACGGATACAGAACAAAGATATGCCCAAATCGAAAATGAGGCACTGGCAATCACATGGGCTTGAGAACATTTCCGCAAATACCTGCTGGGATCAACCTTTCACGTGGAAACGGACCACAAGCAGTTAATACCGCTGCTGACGACTAAACGACTTGACGAGCTGAGTCCTCGCCTTCAACGTTTCAGGATGCGCCTTTTGGAGTACGACTACACCATGTACACTCCCGGCAAACAGCTGTGCACAGCTGACCTTCTGTCCCGGAAGCCATCTGGGAAACCAGCAGACAAAGAAAGAACTCTCGAGAGTGCAGTGCGCGAGTTTGAAGAATTAGCACTTGAACAGCTCCCTGCTTCAAACCAAATGCTGGACAAAATCAGGGCAAGCATCCAGTCAGACGAAACACTTTCCAGGGTGGCTACCTTCTGCACTACATTATGGCCAACTGTGCATGGGCTGTCACCTGACCTGAGAAGGTACGTCGAGGTGGCTAGTGAGATTTCGCTCGTTGATGGTCTGCTATTCAAAGGCGACAGAATAATCATCCCACCAGACATCAGAGTAGAGGTTCTGGAAAAACTCCATGCAGGCCACTTGGCCACAACGAGGTGCCGAGCGAGGGCAAGAGAATGCATATGGTGGCCAGGCATAGGCAAGCACATTGAAGACTACGTGGAAAAGTGTCCAGCTTGCAGAGAGCACAGAAAGCCAGAAACAGAACCCCTGCTACCCATTGCCAGCACACCCTTGGGACACAGTCGGCATGGATCTCTTCACGCTGGAGGGGAAAGAGTATGTTGTAGTAGTAGACTACTACTCCCGATTTTTCGAGCTAGAACAGCTGCCGAGGACAGCTGCAAAAAACATAGCCCATTGTCTTGGAGCCAATATGTTTGCACGGTACGGTGTTCCACGGACAATACGCACAGACAACGGGCCGCAGTTCACTTCCACAGAGTTCAAAGAACTAGTGCATCACTGGGGAGCCACACACACAACCTCAAGCCCTTACTACCCGCAGATCAACGGTATGGCTGAGAGGGCTGTGCAGACAGCAAATCAGCTTTTGTGGAAGTCTTCCAACATACACGAAGCGCTGCTTGCCTACAGGGCCACACCCAGCGTGGAAGGGTTTTCACCAGGAGAACTCTTAATGGGCCGTCGTCTGAACACCACAGTACCAACCACTTCGAAGCTGCTAGCCCCGAAGTGGGACGACAGCGAATTCAGACAAAATAATGAAGCCTACAGAGCTCGTGCAAATCGATCATACGACACCCGGCACAAGGTACGGAGCCGAGAGCGCTTACCACCAGGTATAGCGGTGCGCATCCTTGCTGGAGCTGCATCACACGGCGTGGTAACACAGCCAACTTCAGAACCAAGGTCCTACGTTGTACAAACCGACAGAGGACAAGCAAGACGTACAGCAAGACACCTGCAACCGTTGCAGGACACGAGCACCACAAGAAGTGGACATGTTTGTAAGCGACCAGAACGCCTGGACCTGTGAGATCAAACTTTCAAGGAAGGGGGGGTATTGTGGGCGCCACTGACGACAGCGCCCCAAGCGGCAAGCTAACCAGGCGGACCGCCGGGAGACTCCGGCATGGGGGGCCGCGCCAAGCAGAGCGAAAACGGGCGCCATTACCGGATGTATGAATAAACAGTTTGTAATTGTAAGATACTGTTATGTAAAAGGGAACGATCGTCCAATCTTCTGATGCACTGCAAGATATTTTGAACTTTGTCACTCGCTCGCCTGAATATAGTCAAGACTGCCATAGAAAACTAATTATGGAACCGTTTTTTAAGATATCAAAACAGGTTTACTTTGATGCTTGGGCTTCATTTACCTTAGTCCCAAAGTGACTCAGACCGTGGTGGGCGCCATAGTTAAGGGCTTATGATAACTTAAATCCCTTGGGGTTCTAACATGCGCTGGCAGTATACACAGTAAATGAGTGCTTTGCATTCCCCATTGAAACGCGGCCGCTGCAGCCGGGTTTGAACTTGGGCCCTACCGTTCAAAACCATTAATGGGAGGACCCAGGTACAAACCCCGTACCAAACCGTTAATCCTTGTGGGGCGGCGCAGTGGTCAGGGCACTCGGCTACTGTTAAGGATGCGGAATCGAATCCCGGTCTCGGCGGCCTCTTTCCAATGGAGGCGAAAAGCAAAGTACGCCAGTGTGCTGTGCGATGTCAGTGCACGTTAAAAAACCCCAGGTAGTTGAAATTACTTCGCAGCCCCACACTATGGCGTCTCCCATAGGCTGAGTTGATTTGGGACGTTAAACCCTACAAGCCAAACAACAATATGTTCAATAGTAGTCGACATGCATACAAAGCTTCGTTAACCAAGTCTTATACGAATTTAGTACCTGCGTGGATTATAGGTAGCTTATCTGGCTTGGAATGCAAAGATTCCTGGTTCAAATCCCTCCTCAAAGGAGCAACCTGATTGAGTTGGCAGCTGCGGTCCTTCAGCTCCTGTCGTCTTGTGACGTCACACAAACCGCCAACGAATCAGTGCCAGTGTTATGTCACCTGCCAATTACCGCAAACCCGTGATTTTTTGCTCATAGCGTCGACAACGCGAACGATGGATTTTCTAGAGGACGGAGCCTTTAACGCTTTCGTGGTAGACACAACTAGAAACAAAAAATTCCGAGAGTACTGTGGAATCTGCACTGCAGAAATGCGAAAGCCGGAGCGTCGCTGCTGCATATGGTGCATCACGTTTGCTCTAATTATCATTATCATCAATACTGTCATCATTGTCCCTGTCACTATTTGCAGCGTCATTGTAATCGCTACTATCATCCTCACTGTCATGGAGGAAGGAAAGCTTAGGAGAGGCCCTGACGTCATTTTTTTGAAGCCGGCGCGGCCGCGCCGCGACCGGACGCTGCAACGTCTCTCCTCCTCCTTTACCCTTTCTCCGCGACGCCACGTACCTAGGGCCCTTAGCAACGCTGTTGCTAGTGGCCCGAGTTTTCATAGCAACGCGTCGCCGTTGCTAATGGCCCGACTTGGCTAACCGTAAATTTTGACGTCACTTCCGCCACACTTTCTATAATGCATTGGGAATGGCAAGGGTCTCTCCTAAGTTGTTTCCTTCCTCCATGCTCACTGTAGACAAGGAGAATTATGATGTGCGTTTCACGAACCCGCGCATGTTGAACCGGAACGCTGAGCCTCTCGTTTCCCACAGTGCTCATTTCGGCCAGATGGTGCACCACCTAAGAGACACGAAGATACTATCAACCGGACTGGCTCCCATTATTGATGCGTTGTCTTCCTTTGCCACAGTTTTAGTGCAGTTGTGTTAAGACGTATTTTAGTGGCGTGGCGCTGTATATTTCAATTGAACTTGTTCGACTACAGGCTGATTACTTTGTAAATAATGTATATAGCACTTTTCTGCGTGCCAATGCGTGTAATGAATATCATGCTGGAAAAAAATCCCGGGCGTGGCGCAGTTGGTTAAAGCGCTCGGTAGGAATCCGAGGAATGAAGGTTCGATTCCCGGTGGAGACAGAATTTTGGCGTCATCAGGATGATTGACAGCTAATTTCTCTCTTTATACATCCGTTCTTAGCAAGGACACATCAGCGCACAGATTCCGCGCACATATTGCGCACAAGATTTCGTTCCATGAGCCCTTCTAGGCTCATGGAACACCTAATGGCGACGCTAATGGAAACGTTCGAGCAGCAGTATGCTTCGTTAACAGCTGATATCACGTCAAAATCGAACCGAATACCGAATCTACCTTCAGATGAAAACGCTGCTACGGTCGCCGAAGTTGAGAGACATCTGGAAGAAGCTAATGAGCTTCTGGAACAGATGGAGCTTGAAGTCCGTACGTTGTCTGCCGGCGCTCGACCTAAGTACCAAAATAGGGTCAAGAGTTATCAGGCGGAACTCACACGATTAATTTTTTAAGGCTTTCGCCTTAAAAAATTGGGGAGGCCTTTCAGCTTCGCCTTTAAGTATATGATGCGACAGCTAATGTCGCCCGTCTGCCGACTCCCAAAAAAATTCGCGGGAAAAAGTGACCTGACCTGTAACTGGTAGGAAAATCTGTTGCCACCCGTCTTTTTGCGAAAAACGGGCTGTGCTTTAAAGTGGTGGCGGGGCGCGAAGCGTCAATTTGCCGAAGGCTGTATGAAATGCCCCGCAGCACACGAGGACAATGTTGGGCAGAAGACGCAGCTTAATAGCAGGAACCAGTGTATAAATACAGAATGCTGATTCGCAAATCAAAAGCTTAAATACTGTCGCATAACCTTTGTTATAAGGATATATAGTTAAGAAGACCCACTGTAAAGAAGACAAAGAACAGAAAACGCTGCGGCATCGCCTTCACCATCGCTTGTCTCCGGCACCCATCTCGCTCGCGCTGAAGCTGTGCCCTGCGGCTGGTAATTCGATCCCTTGTGCCCAAAGTACTGCCAGCGCTAGACGTTCCAACCAACCATTAAATCCACATTACACTTGGTGGAGGTCAATCTGAAGTTCCCTGTACCCATCTCGCCCTGGAACTTCGCAGCAGAACATTGACTACCCCAATGACGGAGCCGACTTCATTGCACCTGCCTCCGCCCGTCACCTGCACAGGTGCGCTCCGTCAACGGGACCCGACTACCTTCAGCGGAAGCAGCGATGACGACGTCGACGATTGGCTGACCACTTACGAACGGGTCGGCCGTCACAATAACTGGGACGACAACCGTAAGCTCAACAATGTCATCTTTTACTTGAGCGACGTCGCTAATCTGTGGTTTCGAAACCACGAGTCGGACTTTTCCACCTGGGCGAATTTCAAGACTAAATTTTCTGATGTCTTTGGCCGCCCCGCCGTCCGAAAACTCCGCGCGGAACAGCGTCTTCGATCGCGACTACAGCTGCCCGGTGAAACGTTCACCAGTTATATTGAGGACATTGTTGATTTGTGATAGAGAAGGCCGTCCCGAATGGCGAAATGGGAGGCCTGTCGGCGGAGTGCTCGAGGATGCGTAGCCGCGGAGAGGGAGTCATCTAGCCTCTCTGAAGACATCAAGGCTTTTATACGTCAGGAGGTCGCGCGCCAACTGTCCCTACAGCCATATGTTAAGGAGTCGTCAACAACTGGCCTTGTTCTGGAGCTTCGCCATGCAATCCAGCAGCATGTCTCTGAAGTCCTCCCTAATCCTGTTCCTCAATCAGCTCCGGTCGCACCCTCAATGCCGTTACTCACGCCCACAGTTTCATCCTCCGGCGTTGCGCCACTGAGCTACGCTCCAGCATTCGCGCCGGCTCCTCCTCAAGTATTGCGTCGCACGTATGCCGAAGTCACTTCAAGTCCACCGCCTGAGCCAGCATATGCCTATGCTTCGCCCCCCATGCGGTCCGCACCAACAGCCTTTGCTCCCCCCTTGCGTCAGACACCATCTCCATGGCGCACTGAAGACAACAGGCCTATTTGCTACCACTGCGACATCCGTGTAGTGTACCGCTCTGGCCGCAAGCACTCTGACGCCGACGCTCTTTCTCGGTCACCGGTGCGCTCGCCTAACTCATCGTCCCCTCCTCAAGCACTCTTGTCAGCACTCACCATTGAGGATATGCCTTTCGAGCAACGACAAGATCCTTGGGTTTCTAACCTGCTGGATATCCTTGGCACTACTTCCGCGGCTACGCATCCTCGAGCACTCCGCCGACAGGCCTCCCATTTCGCCATTCGGGACGGCCTTCTCTACCGCAGGAACTACAACTCAGACGGCAGAACGTGGCTTCTTGTCATTCCGCGCCACCTCCGCTCCGAGGTTTGTGCCCACCATCACATTGACCCTCAAAGCGCTCATGCCGGCGTCCTCAAAACCTATGATCGAATTCGTCGGAGGTACTACTGGCGGGGAATGTACAATTTCGTACGGCGCTACATTCGCTCTTGCACCGCCTGTCAACAACGCAAGATTCCTCGCCACCCCGCTGTGGCCCTCTCCAGCCTTTACCTTGTCCAGCTCGCCCGTTTGATCGCGTGGGAATCGACCTTTATGGTCCGCTACCATGCACGGCCGCTGGTAATCGATGGGTCATCGTCGCAGTCGATCACCTGACCCGTTACGCCGAGACTGCTGCACTTTCCGCGGCGACACCCCGAGAGGTAGCCCATTTTCTTCTACACCACTTCATTCTTCGACACGGCGCCCCTCGCGAGCTACTGAGTGACAGAGGTCGTGTCTTTCTTTCCGAAGTAGTTCAAGAGCTCCTGCCGTCTTGCAAATCGATACATCGGGCTACAACCGCGTACCACCCACAAACAAACGGCCTCACGGAGCGCTTCAACCGTACGCTTGGGGACATGCTCGCAATGTATGTTACATCTGAATCGGGAAGCTCCAACTGGGACCAGGTACTGCCATTCGTAACGTTCGCGTACAACACAGCCACCCAAGCAACAACTGGGTTTTCGCCCTTCTTTCTCTTATATGGCCGTGAACCATCTTGTACTCTGGACACAATTTTGCCATACCATCCAGATGCCTCTGAGTACAGTGCCTTGTCAGATATTGCACAGAAGGCCGAGGAATGCCGTCAGCTAGCTCGCACGTTTACCTCCAACACTCAAGGCTATCGCAAAGATCAGCATGATACCGATACCCCTGCTCCCACGTTCCTGGCCGACAGCTTCGTTTGGCTATGCGTTCCTGCCACCAACAAACTAGACACCAAATACCACGGACCTTATCGCGTCTTGGAACGCACATCCCCTGTGAACTACGTCATCGAGCCAGTCACCCCTTCTTCCGACCACCGCCGTCGCGGCCGCGAGGTTGTCCACGTTAGCCGCCTCAAGCCATATTACAACCCTCTGGTCGTCTCTTCTCCCTGAGTCGCCAGGATGGCGACTTCTTCACGCGGGGGAAATGTAAAGAAGACAAAGAACAGAAAACGCTGCGGCATCGCCTTCACCATCGCTTGTCTCCGGCGCCCATCTCGCTCGCGCTGAAGCTGTGCCCTGCGGCTGGTAATTTGATCCCTTGTGCCCAAAGTACTGCCAGCGCTAGACGTTCCAACCAACCATTAAATCCACATTACACTACCAATTTGTTTTCGATATTCCTCTAGCCAATCTATCATATTGTTACGGACAATTCAAGGAGTAAGAAGCGGGCAGTGGCCCGGACAGGAGCGCTCGCGCTAGGCCCGGCAACATTTCAAAAAACGTCATCTCACTGTCGTCGACCATCTTCTCTTTCTGTATCCTCTGTTCTCCTGTTTTCATCGGTTTGTCGCTTCGTAACATTTGGTTTTAAGCGCTGGGTACTTCATCACCACCCCTCATCCTGCTCCGGAGCTTCGATGCCGTGCAACCTCTTGCGCCGTCGGCTGAAGGTTAGGAGGCATGGCATGGCTGTTCCCCAGCCTGCCGGACCCAGCAAGACATTGCCGTTCCTCCGCCCCGTACCCCCGCCCCGACCGCAAGACACGACGAAGGGGAGACTGATCCGAGACGCTACACATGAACACAGGAAACAAGAGACCCGAACGACCATATGTGCCGACCAAAGACCCCACGACCCAAGACACCGCTACACTTCAGGATATCCTGCCTATGCCATGCGGTGCATGCCTTGGCTTCCGCCATCGAGTCGTGGCAACGTGTGGCCCGAGAATGTCCTGGGCCAAGGTTCATTGGAAATCATCGCGCCGGCAAGCCGTTCTATTCTTCCTTCTTCATCTTCAAGCACCCAGACACGCCCATAATCACGCCATGGAATCATCAACATTGGTAAACTTCCTCGTCCAAGATCGGGACGATCGCTCGGTGACCCCGGGTCATGTTACGGACAAATCAAGGAAGAAGAAGCGGGCAGTGGCGCGGACAGGAGCGCTCGCGCTAGGCCCAGCAGCATTTCAAAAAACGTCATCTCACTGTCTGCATTATCTGCGGAGGAGGGCACCGCACAGGCGATAACAGCTGCAAGAAGCGATTTCAACGACACCAAACGAAAATGTCGGAGCACCAATCAAGACCCAAATCACGGACATGTGACGACCCAACATCTACCGAAAGGAAGGACCGCTCGAGCTCCTTCCCATCCTTGGACAGCGGACGCAGCAGCAGCCGTAGCGGACGGAGCAGCAGCGGCAGACGCAACGGAAGCAGCAGCAATGGAGGAGGCGCCAGCACTAGCAGCCCGACTCAGAGCCCCGGGTCGAAACAGGTGAGCTGGGCAGGAGCGGCCTCTCATGGGAAGGGGATGGAGCTGCAGACATTACAGTCTAAACTAGATCAGGCACTCCACCACATTCAAATTTTCACGGATCCAATCAAACACTTGGAGGAGGAAAATAGTAAACTAAAAGCACCCGCCATATCTAAGGACCCACCTCCGAAACCACTCCCATTGCCGGAAGTCACAGAAATGGAAACTACTGTGACCGCCTCAGTCGAAACCCCAGTAATCGTAGTTAGCAAGGAAGAAACACCTCGCAAAAAACGAGCAGTAGCAGCTGACGTAAGCAATACCTCAGTGGAGGATAGAGTCCCAAAACTCGAACAAAAAGTGGAGGAGCACAGCCAGAAACTCGATAGTCTAACCCAAAGAGTTGATAATTTAACACAAAGACTCGAACAACACATACAGGATGTAAATCACAAGTTCGGAGTAATTGACACCGTTTTACAGGAAATTTTACACCGGAGTTGATAATTTAACACAAAGACTCGAACAACACATACAGGATGTAAATCACAAGTTCGGAGTAATTGACACCGTTTTACAGGAAATTTTACACCGGCTTCCCCCTTCAGCTCAAGGGGCGCCAATCGATCTACCCCAGCAAAATGACCAATCCTAAAGCCGTAACAATTTGGCAGTGGAATTGCAGATCTATGCGCAACAAAAAAACAAATCTGCAGTTACACATTCAATCGTAATCCGAAAAACCTGACGTAATAGCGATTCAAGAACCCAGAATGTCTCGACTAAAACTGCGAGGGTACCGGACGGTTCTGCCATATCACATCAAAGAACAGCCTTTAACCACTACGTTGGTACATAGAAATCTTACCGTGGTTAACCACGAGATTGAAAACGTAGAGCTCGATTGTATATTTATTGAAATTCTGCCTAGCAGAAGAAACTCCTCTGTTACTACTAAACGCATACAGCCACCCCAGGGCACCGGCTGGACCAGCGAAAGCCGCTATACTCAAAACCCCCCAAATCGCAGGCCAAAACCCAACCCTAATTGTGGGCGACTTCAACGCTCAACACGTGCTATGGGAACACGCAACCATATCCAGGAAAGGAACGGCCCTAATGGATTTTATCCAGCAAAGAGGGCTCACCCAATACACGGACCCCATGCAACCTACTAGGATAGGCAACAGCGTGACCAGGGACACGTGCCCGGACCTCACGATAGGCAAAAATCTCCCAGACTTAAGCTGGAGCAACACCAGACAAAATCTGGGAAGTGACCATTATATCATAATGTCTAAAATCACCATTTCCAATTTCAAACCCCAACCCAGAAAAAACAAAATCACCGACTGGGACAAACTTAGGACTATCTGCGACCAAAATAACGAACCAATCATAGACTTAGAACACTGGACACAGACCCTCCTATCGGATGTGGGAAAGGCCACTAAGGAGTTAGTACATGACTTAGGCGTAAATACGGTTGACAGCCGACTTACGCACATGTGGGAGGCAAGCCTAGAAAAAAGATGGCTTAAGCAAAAATATAACAAAAAGCTTAGAAACAGGATCGTCACACTCACGGAAGAAATTCAACACCACACCGCAGAACTAGCGAGACAGCAGTGGAACCATATCTGTGAAAATGTGAATGGCAATCCAGGCACGAGGGAGACGTGGAATCTTCTGCGGCATCTCCTTGATCCGGAATCCAACAAAGCTACCACTGAAAAGGAAATCACCAAAATTTTAAACATAGACCCTGGCACGGATCAAGATATTATAGACACGCTACAGCAGAAATACTTCTGCACAACCCGTGAGACGAAGTCCCTGCCCGATTATAAAGGAGAGCCTAACTCCATCCTGGATGCTGACATAACAATGGCGGAAATAAGAGCAGCCCTCTTTAACGTACGTACAACATCCGCCCCAGGAGAGGACGGCATTAACAATAAGACACTCAGAAACCTAGACGACGCTTCCATCACAGCCCTCGCGGACTTTGCGAACGAGTGTTGGAGGAAGGGAAAACTCCCAGTGTCTTGGAAACATGCCATCGTTAAATTCATCCCAAAACCTGGCAAAAAGCTCCCGCTCGAAAACCTCAGACCTATTTCGCTTACTTATTGCATAGGAAAACTGATAGAGCACGAGACAGACTCTAGTCCCACATGCAAAAAGAGAATTTATATTCAAACCGATTTGTCTAGCAACTAACCCCTGCCTCGGGCTCCCTGGACGCCTGCGAGCGGTATACCGGACCTCCGGTGTCACCCCTTCCGGGCAATACAAGTTTTCACTACCACCATCCTAAATTACTTTCTTCTAACCTTATTTCTATGTTATAATCATATAAATCTTGAGCAGCTGCGGTGATAATGGCCAGCCTAGCCTTTCTCCGTTGTGCACATCGACAGTTGCAGCACTTCTTATCCTTTCCCATGCAATTTCATCTTTATTATCTTGGTATATTGTCTTCAGCATAAGGCGAAAATTAATAGGCTATGTTGGTGTGCCGAATGTGCGTACCAAACGTGCGTACAAAAAGTGAGGAAATGTGACAATGGGTTTAAATGATAAGGGATCAGTTTTCATTTTAAACCAGCCAAAAGACGAGACACAGAGGTGGTGGTGGTGGTGAAAAACTTTATTTAGTGGAGCCGCGAAATACTCGTTACAAGGGCTGGGCCGGCTCCTGATCACGGGTGGTGGCCAGCAGGCAGTGCCTGACGGCGACCGCTTCAGCCCAGTCGACCAGTCTCCTTTGTGGAGCCGGTTCTGAGCTGGAGACCGCGATCTCCCAAGCCTCGTTGTCCGTAAGGCGCCATTCGGCCGGTGGTTGAAACTCCGGGCATCTGAACATAATATGTTCGAATGTAGCTCTCGGGGCCTCGCAGAGGGAACATTCGGACTGACGAGTAGAGGGGGAGAAGAGTGCCAGCAGTGCTGGGGAGGGAAAGGTGCGGGCTTGAAGGTGTCTCCATGTTATTTGTTGTGGTTTAGTTAAGGAGGGGTGTGGGGGAGGGTAGTGAAGTCTTTCAGACCAGTAGTGTAGTGTAATGTCGTTGTAGGTGATCAGCCGATCTCTGGCACTGCCTAGGTCCTCGGTATCTGTTGCTCGGTCGACGTATGCTCGAGCAGCAGAATTGGCCGCTTCGTTACCGGGGTTGCCGGAATGGGCTGGTACCCAGACAAGGTCTATGGGTCGGGGTGTTTGAACGTTGGTAGTTAAGACTTTGTGAGAGGCAGCATGTAGCTGGCCTCGGGCGAAATTTTGTATGGCAGTTTTAGAATCGCTGAGGATAAGGGTGGCAGTGGAAGAGACTATCGCGATGGCTATAGCGGATTATTCCGCTTCTACGGACGTTCGGGTAATGATAGAGGCTGATGTGATGTGTTCGAAGCGGCTGGATACCGCGCATATCGCATAAGCTGAGCGGTGTGGATATTCTGCGGCGTCCACGTAGACCGTGTCGGGTTCGTTCGCATGTGCTCTGTGTAGAGCACTTGCTCTCGCTTTCCGTCTGGCCTGGTTATGAAGGGGATGCATGTTTTTCGGAAGTGGGTGGACAGTGAGGTGATCGCGGACTGTCTTTGGAACTGCATAAGTTTCTACTGGAGGGGCACCTATCGGTCTAAGTTGGAGAAAGGAAAGAATGTGGCGACCAGTTGGGGTAGTGGAGAGCCGTCCTAGTTGGGCGATGCGGTGGGCTTCCACCAGTTCGCTGAGGGTGTTATGAACTCCCATGCCTAAGAGTCGATAGGTTGTGGTGCGCTTAGGTAAGCCGAGAGCTGCCTTATAAGCGTGTCTGATGAGAGCATCCACATTGTCTGTCTCTGTTTTTGTTAGATATAAATACGGAATCGAGTAAAGAATGCGGCTTATAATAAATGCCTGTACTAAGCGTCTGAGGTCATGCTCACGCATTCCACAGTGCTTGTTGGCTATACGTTTGATTAGGCGGGTGATCTGATGTGTTGTGTTAGTCAGTCTGGAGAGTGTATCCGTGTTAAGGCCGTTGTCTTGTATGAACATACCTAGTATTCGAAGTTTGTGAACTTGTGGTACTGGCTGACCATCTACGGTGATGAGCATAGGGGGTTGGTGGTGTTTCCGCGGGCTTGGGTGGAGTATCAGGAGCTCGGATTTGGTGGAGGAACATGCAAGGCCTATTAAAGCTGCGCATCTTGACACCATGTCTGCCCCCTCCTGAAGAGTTTCTTCCATGCTACCTACATCCCCAGTGGTGGTCCACAGGGTGATATCATCTGCATATAGAGAATGGGAGAGGTTTGGGATCTGCGACAGCTTTTTAGCCATGGGGATGAGTGTGATGTTAAATAAAAAGGGGGAAAGGACTGATCCCTGCGGCGTGCCTCTATTACCGAGGGTAAAAGTGTGGTAAAAGGGTAAAAGAGAACAGAAGCGAACAAGACGAGGCTGGACTAATAATGATAACAATAATAATTGGCTCACAGGAAAGGAAAGGCGCAATGTCACACTTGTTCTGTGGACACCTGAACCGCGCCTCCACTGTCCAGGGAAGGACCTTTTAATCAAAGGAGCCCAGTACCCAGAAATGTGGCGCAACAAACACAATCACATGCGAAGAGACACAACACACGCGCATGTGGTTGTGTTTCTTGCGCCACATTTCTGGGTATTATGCAGCACCAACTTGCCCTTCAAGTTGTTATTTTGAGAAAGGAGCCCATTGTTTCGATCAGGTACCGGAGATAGTCTGTGCAAAATGCTACAGTGACACGCGCGCCGCAAAGCAACGAAAATACAAATCAAAGCTCTCTCATGTTCTCCTTCGGGAAGCCAGAGATCATATAATATGGAGATGCGTTCGTGCCCCAGGGCGCAACGCGATTAAAACTAGCGATGAATGGGAGACCACGCTAAGAAGCTCCGACGAAAAAACGCAGCGATTCGCCGTCCGCCTGGCGGCCGAGGCTGAAGACCTCTTCTCCTAGACGGGGCCGGGTGTCCTATGGCCGCGGTGCGACAGACTGCCTCCCCGGACGCCTGCGTGCGGACCCGTAGGTGGCTGCCGCGCCATATTCGGCGGAAATAAATGTTCTTTCTCCTCCTCCTTCCCTTTTCCCTGCGCTGGCCCGTCGATTGATTGATTGATTAAAACTTTAATTTCCACCGATTTAGGAGGCCCCCTACTCCCCGCTCCTGGCACGCAGGCCTGAGGAACGGGGGCTGGAACCTCCGCGACTAAGGACTGGCGAATATACATTGGTTATTCGCGGCCTCAGCCGCCAGGCGGACGGCTTTCTGCTGGTCAGCGGGGACGTCGCTTCGCAGCAGGGTTACCCAGGCTTCTCTACTTTTAATGTTGTCCCTAGCGCCCGGAGACTTAGGGCATTCCCAAATTATATGGTCGAGGGTCCCCCTCGCTTCGCAGGCTTTACATTTATCGTTTTTTCTCTCCTCTATCTGGGTTTGAAACAACCAGACAGGGTTCGGGAAATTTCCGGCTTGTAATCGCCGCCAGGCTATGGCCTCTTTATTATTTAAGCTAGGATCCGGTGGCGGCATCAGACGTTTTCCTAATCTATAATTTTCGATTATTTCTTTATAGGTTTGCAAACGTTCGTCCATCGCCTGGCAGTCGGGCGGCTCCGCGTTTGCCCGGAAGTAGAGATCTCGGGCTAAATCATGGGCCGCCTCGTTGCCGGGGACGGACGTGTGTGCTGGGACCCAAATTAGGGTGATTTTGCGATCAATTTTAGTTGCAGCTTTTAGAATTCGGGCGGCTTCTTGTGAGACCCTGCCTTTTCCGATATTCCAGAGAGCAGTTTTACTGTCGCTAAAGATCAATCTAGCCTTCGTTCCGACGCAAGCGAGCACTATTGCGACCTCTTCAGCCGTGTCTATGTTTCTACTTCGGATGGTGGCGGAGACGACTGGTGCGCCGCTACCATCGACTACCGCGGCGACTGCCGCCCCTGATAGGCCGCTTGCAGCGTCTACGTAGGCAACTTCTTTTACTCTGAATTCTTTTGCACTTTTAACCAGTGCTTCTGCTCTCTTCTCCCGTCTCTCCTTGTGGTATTCTGGGTGCATGTTGCGGGGGAGAGGACGGACAATGATGTTCTCGCGACATTGTGGTGGTAGGAAAACCTTGTCGGCTGTGCCCCTATCTATTTTTCGACCCACCCATTCTAAGATGGTTCGACCCGTGCTCGACCTACTTAATCTTTCATGTTGGGCGATTCTTACCGCTTCAGCAAGTTCCGTCCAGCTATTATGCACTCCCATTTCTATCAGGCGTTCCGTAGAAGAGGAGATGGGTAGACCCAGCGCCCTCTTGACGCAACGCCTGATGAGTGCGTCTATCTTTTCTTTTTCATTGGTCCTGATGTTGAGGAACGGTGTGGCATAGCATATTCGACTTATTATGTACGCCTGCATCAGTCTCAAGAGGCTTCTCTCTTTGAGGCCTCTGCCTTTGAATGCAATCCTCCTAAATATTCCTGTTACCTGCGTCGCGTAGGTAGTGAGTTTTTTTATCGTTCCGTCATTATACCCGTCCTCTTGAATAAAAAGTCCGAGGATTCTGATTTGCTGAACTCTTGGTACGGTTTTGCCGTCGACCTTTATTTCTACGTTAAAGTCGCCCTTGCACCTCATTGATTTTGGATTATATATGAAAAGTTCGGATTTTTGCGGAGAGCACGAAAGACCCCTTTCGGCCGCGTAGGACACAATGGTGTCCGCCGCCGCCTGTAGGCGTTCCTCTATGCTGCCATCGCTGCCGTTGTTCATCCAGAGATTAACGTCGTCCGCGTAAATGCTGAACTTCAGGTCTTTTATGACTTTAAGGGCAGCAGGAAGGCCTCTCATCACCACGTTAAAAAGGAAGGGGGAGAGCACCGAGCCTTGCGGAGTTCCTTTACTTCCCAGGTGGACAGTGGGGGATTCTAGGTCCTGAAACTTTAGTTTCAACGTCCTGTTTGTCAGGAAATCCATTACGTAATTATATGTCCTCTCGCCGACTTCTAATTCCTGTAGTCCCGCGAGAATTGCCTGGTGTTTTACGTTGTCAAATGCTTTTGTTAGATCTAGTGCTAGAATTACCTTCGCGTCTCTGGATTTCGAGTCAATTATGTCATGTTGTAATCGGAGCATTACATCCTGTGTGCACAGGCCCGGTCGGAACCCGACCATCTCATGCGGCCACAGGTCGTTTTTCTCCATGAAATTAGTTAGCCTTGTTTGGATTACGCGTTCCATAAGCTTTCCAATGCATGAGGTTAGAGAAATAGGTCTGAGGTTTTCCAATTTCGGGGGCTTGCCAGGTTTTGGAATTAGCACAACGTTTGCAGTTTTCCACTGCTGGGGAAGACAACCGCTACTCCATACTTCTTGCATGTAGTTGGTGAGTGCCGTTATGGAAGCGTCGTCTAGGTTTCGTAGCATTTTATTTGTTATTCCATCGGGGCCGGGAGCTGATCGCGTCTTTAAGCTAAGGATTTCGGCTCTAACTTCCGCTTCTGAGATGGGCGCGTCGAGGGCCTCGTTCGGTGGGCCCGCGTATTGCCTAAGAGGGAGGGATGTTGTATCGCCGACATATGTGTCTACGAGTTTAGTTATTAGTTCCGCGTCAGTCCCCTCGAACGCGTGTCTTGCCTTTGCTATTGTTGTGTTTGACTGTGTTTTCGAACTGTCGGGATTAAGAAGATATCGTAGCAGGCTCCACGTCTTTGAAAGGCTCATGTTGCCCTCCATTTCATCGCACCTGTTGCACCAGTTTTCCTCGCAGAGTTTAATTGCATAATCCTCAATTTCCTTATTGTGCCTGGCTATTTTTCGCCTTAGGTTTCGGTTCCATCTCTGACACCGGAGGCGTCTTTCCATACCTTTTTTTGCTTCCCACATGTGTAGGAGTTTCCTGTCGACTGTTTTCGGTGCATCGTCCCCCTCTAGGGTAATGGTAGCGGATTTAACGTGGTGCATGAGGGTTTCTGCCCAATCGTCGATATTTTCAATATTTTGGTCCATGTTGGCAGATTCCCTAATTTGTCTGAATTTCTCCCATTCAATTGCGCTGATGATCTTTTCTCGTCTTACTTTGACTCCCCGTTTAAGCGTTATTTCGAGGACGTAATGATCGCTTCCAAAGTTGAGCTCTGTGTTGTTCCACCTAAGCTCCTCTATGTTTTTGGTAAATGTTAAGTCTGGGATTGTGTCTTTGCTCACACTGTTTCCCACCCTCGTCGGGCAGCCAGAGTCTGTCTGCAGGGTGAGGTTTAATTCGTGAAAATCTTCCCATAACTGCCTGCCCTTCGGATCTTGCCTATTATATCCCCACTCTTGGTGGCAGGCGTTGAAGTCTCCTACAATTAGCAGGGGGTTAGCTCCGGCTGCCTTCATTGCTTTGCGAAATAATGTCTTGAACCTAACTTTGCGCTGCTGAGGAGAGCTATATATGTTTAGGACGAAAATACTGGGTTCCTTCTTCCTGCCCGTGATGATTTCAACAAAAACCGCCTCAATGTCGCGAGAACTAATTTCATGTTCGATCACCGCTACGTTCCTTTTGACGAATTGACCCGGGATTTTTCTCCCCGGCCACTAGCAAACGCTTGATATCCTGATAATTTAATTACTCCTTTGCCAGTTTCCTGTAGGGCTACGGCTAGAGGTTTTTCAACTATTTGCTCGAGATGTTGTTGCACTAACGCTCGCTTGCGCGGGAATCCTCGGCAGTTCCACTGCCATATCGTCGAATTAATCTTTGGTTGCGTTTTGCCCATGTTGGAATTGGTCAAGTATCTCTTCTCTCACTGTTTGCCTTTCTGCCATAGCAGCAAGAGCCGCGTTTGTTTGTTTAGATTGTTCCTGAACTCGGTTTAGGGCGCCTATGATATTGGTCATGCCTGTCTCAAGCCGCTCGAGTCTCGCCCCGTATTTGGCGTCTAGTCTACGCTCTATTGCCGCCAGCGGATCCGTTTCCCCGCCTCTTCGTTTCTGCGGGGGAGGTGGCCTGCACTGCTCAGTGATCATAGCGTCCTCCTCCGTGTCTGACGCCGCGGGTGGTGTTAGCACCTTTGGCGTCGCAGGTGGAGGTGTCGGTTTGGCTACTTGTTTTGCGGGGAGAGCCTGTGGAGGCGGGGGAGCCCCGGAATTTGGCTGTGATTTAGATTGGTATTGGTCCTGAGTGAGTTTCTTAATTATCTCCCTCAGTTCCGCAACTTCCTTTCTTAACTTTTCTATTTCTTTATCTTTTTCTTTGTTTTCCTCATCTTTAGCCTGGGGAACCCCACTGCTGAAACTCACGGTTTTACTGTCCCCGCTCGGGCTTCGCTTTTGGGTGGCCGACGGGTTCCTTGGGTCCCTGGAGTTAGCCGTGACTCTGGATTTGGACCCCGACCTGGACTTGGATCCGGACCGCTCCCTGCTGCTGCGGGAGCTTGATCGGTGACGTCGGTTGGCGTCCTCCAACTGCGGGAAGTCCCCGCTCTGCGCCCGGAAGCCTCCGTCCCTTTCTTGAGAATATCCGCGTTGGTCACGGTGGTCTCTTCTGAATTTCGAGCGTCCTCTGCGGCCGCTCTCAGGTGGGGTGTTGGGATATTGGTGCTGCTCGTTGTGCTGCTGCTGCTGCTGTTGCTGCTGCTGTTCGGCAATTTTCTGCTCCCATTGACGTTTTTTGGTCTGGTAGGGAGTCCTGTAGAGTTCTCTGCACTTCTTGTCGCCAAGCGGATGGTCTTTACCGCACAGCTGACATTTTATTTCGCAGGTGTGTCCCTGATCTGGGCGCTCTTCTCCGCATCCTCTGCACTTAGCGTTATTCGGATCTGGGCAGACATCTTCGCGGTGCCCTAGGCGCCCGCATGCGTTGCAAACCTCGTATTTCTTTCTGTATAAGACGCATCTTTGCCATGTAAGTGAGAGTTTCACCCACCTCGGCACCTCTGGTTTTTCAAACAGTATGAGCACGGTGGTTGAGCTCCTGCCCAGGCGCCTGGCTCCTAGCACGGGGGCCGGGTTGCCTTTGATCGTGCGTAGCCTTTGCACTATTTCTTCCTCGGTGATGCGAAGGGGAATGTCGTGTACCACCCCCTTACCGCAGTCTTCGGGCATAGCGACGTACGCCGTGATTTCAATTTTATGGCCCTCGAATTCGAGGATGCGTAGTGCGACGTATTTTCTTTTCCGTTCTTCGCTGTCTGTTGCGATGAGGATAGACTGCTGTTTTGTGTTGACCGAGAAGGTGTCTTCCGCGGCCTCTCTGATGTTTATATTTGCGGTGCGAGCGATCAACTCCGCAAGTTCAATGTTGCCATACTTAAGTAGGCGGCTGACTCCTCCCCGTGGGCGGAGAATTATTTTGTCAGTTCCGTCAGGTATCTTGATCGATTGCCTTTCAACCGACTTTGCTGCCAATCTCTTCCCGGCGAGCTTGGACGCGGCTCGCTCTCTCCCTTGATCATCGGTGACGCTGCGTCCCTCGTTCTCAAGTGGCACCGCCTTTCCTCTTTTCTTGGCAATAAACCACTGGCCAGGTTCTTTCAGCTCCGCAGGGTCTATGCTCGTTCCCTCCACGGTTTCCATCATTTTCGCCGAAATTCTAAACGGCCGGGGGTGCCTTTGTTTGCCTAGGCCTAACTAGGCCTAGTGTCCCCCGTGGCTTGCGAAGTTCTTCAAAGCCTCAAAAATGTGCGAAAGAATCGGCCCACCTTGGAGTCTTGATAATCCGCGGTGAGCGCTTCCTGAATAGAGTCGTATCCCAGAAAATTTCCGAAATCCAGTGGCCGAAATAGAGCGCAAGCGTTCGTGGTCGATGAAGCCCATCGATTGCACGTCCGCTCTCCAGCTTGGTCGGCGTGGAACTCCCTGGCCCGTCGAACCGCAGCTATGACATATTTGTCGAAAACGACGTCCATTGGTGCGTCTCGCTGTCTGAGGGAGAAGGATGGGTGTCTATCACTCGCTGTGCGCTTTTCCCTCGCCACGGCCGGGCTGAATCTAACGGCGTGCGCTCTCCCTCGCCCGTTTTTTTTTTTTTTTTTTTTTTTTTTTCCCGCAGGCGGAGTGCCACGCCCCACCTCCCGCCAAGCGCGGAGGAGGAAGGGGAATTTGTCTTGTGGAGGCTAGACGACAGGGCAGGAGAGTGAAAAACCTTTGCGAGGAAACGGGAGAAGAGAAACACGACAAAATCGGGTGATTGCGGTGGCTGTAACTGCGGTATTAGTTACTCCTTTCAAAAACATTTTGCGGCCTTATGTTCTGGGGGCGAATTCTCACAGTCACCGGGGAAGCAAATATTTTCGACCGGAGGGTGGACAGTGGGCCTTTAAGGGGAGGGAGGAAGGAGGGTGTGAAAACGCAAGGAGAGAAAGGGGTGGGGGGGCATAGTGGAAGGCTCTGGAGTAATTTCGACTACCTGGGGATCTTTAACGTGCAGTGATACGAGGCTGGACTAACTGGTTTTATTGAAGGAAAGAAGACAACGAAGACTCGCACTGAGATGCGCGCGCACAATACCCAAACCAGTGAAAGCGCAGGAACAATTCAAAGTCATGGTCTTACTATCGATTTAGCTAAAAAAAAAAGCGTCTCGTCTTTTGGTTGGTTTAAAATGAATGCTTACCAACTTACCCAGTCGTCAACCCTGTTAAGGGATTTGTGAAATGGGGTTGGTGATTGATGGTTAGTGATAAGGGGATATTAGCGATAATAGATTAATGATAATAGATTAGTGGTAATAGGGTTAGTGTTAAGGGATTATTGTTAAGTGGGTTCGATTCCCGTAAAGGTAATGGGTTTGAGTCATGTCACGTGGATACGACACTATCACGTAAAAAAGTCACGTGACAGCCAAGTTGCATGATAATTGTCACGTGGCTTGGAGAACGCCACACGACAGCAGCGACGCCATACCGCCTATCCCACACTTACAGGAGTACTGAAGCGAACGTGGGCCCGGAAAGGAAATTACCACTGTGTGGCACGAGCCCTGACCTTGCTAGCAAAATCTATAAAAGGGGCGCGTGATGTTACGTGTGTAGAAGCAGCGCTCAGGCTTTCGCATTTCTCCACTGCAGATTCTACAGTGCCCTCTGAATTTTGTATTCTATGACCTATGCCTTCTTGTTTGTTGCATGCTCCACGGGAGCTCCCGATTTAAGTTTCTAAGCACGCTTGCTATCCACGAAGGCATTTTATTACTTTCTATTCATTTCTGTATTTTTAATTCCACGGCCTGCCATCCGAAGTTATCGTATAGTGTAAAAAAGAGTGTGTGAAATTACAGATATTTTGAAAGAAAATTTCTGTCCCCATACAGAGATTATCTGTTCTACTTCATTGACCGAAATGCGTTCACGAAAAAGAAAAAAAAAAAAACAGTAACTTTCTTTTTTCCAGCCGAAACCTTGATTGGGAGACATACAATGCGATATATTTTTGTCGTCTGTTCTATTTCCTACCGCAAACTGATTATTACTTGAAAAGTAGGTAAATGCTGAATAGAAAGCAAAATGGTATGAAAACACCGAAGGCGCTGCCCGACGATCGGCTGCCTAACAATTTCGATTCGAAATAAGATAACTACTGGCGCCACACTGGACGACGGCTGTTGTAACGTGCGTCTTTCTCTCCTTCTTCTTTTTTCTTTCTTCTCTATTTTCTCAGCTATCCGCACGAGGCAGCGGAAATGGCTCAGCTACAGAGCCAGTAGCAGGCCCGTGCATTTTCTTTACCTTCTTCCCACAGTCGCAACAGGAACAAACTACATGTTCTGCATTTTCCCACTCTCGCTATTTGGTGGCTAGACCATAGTATGCTTCTATACGGCTAGACAGCCGTTGTTGTGCGGCCAACTTTGTGGGCGCCATCGAGTATTGCCAGTGCCGAGAGATATTCATGAGATGGAGTTAGCTAGGCTTTCGCCTTAAAAATGATGTTCATTAAAGAAATTTGCGCTTAACGCAACTTTATTGTTGTTACAGGCGGAAAAATCTGTGAAATGAAAGACGAACAAAAAAGATATATTCGCATCGTTTCTTTACCTGCGACCGAAACAGAAAACAAAAATGAAATCAGAAAACTCCATATAACAGAAAATTTTTGTCAATTTACAAAACTTTTCTATCATTTCTAAGCCGAAAAAACTGTAAAATCACAGAATTAAAAATAGAAAACAAAGCAGAGCAGAAAAATTCTGGCAGGACAGCTGCCAGAAAATTTCTGTATTTTTCACAGTTACAAATTATGATTAGTACGACCATCAAGGAATGAAAGTGAACAGCTAAGTGAAGCGGTAAAACGACGCTAGAAATTACTTAGAGGAAGGGGTTCATAGCGGAATAAGCGCTTCAGGCGCCGGCCGAACTATCAGTCACATATACGGCCGAACCGATCGACACTATTAGCTTGGCAGCAAATAAAGACCCTTTTCCTGCCAAAGCCGAGTGTCCGTAACTGTTTGGGTTTATGAAGCATGAACAATAACGGGCTGGACGTAACCGTATCATAGAGCAAAGTAACTAAAAACAGAGCGCTATAAAATTAAATTCATGCACATTGGTGACATAACCTGACTCAAGGTCAATAAGCAGGTGCACTACACGCATCCACTACAGTTCACTGCAGTCCACGCGGTATCCCCGTCGCACAGACCATTGTGCGAACATATTTTCAGACATTCTTGAGAAAATAAAAGGGGAGCACTGGCACCTTGAGGTGAGGATACAATGTCCAGAGATAGAAGAATTTTAGAATAAAGCGCGCGCGCTGAATGAATGCTGGGACGAATGGGCGATGCTCAGGCGACGTAGGTCTATGATGTAGGTGCAGGAATTTCTGCCGCACAGGAAGGCAGTGCAAGTTTTGCAACTGATCTGCAAATGAGAGGAATGCCCTGCGGCCGACTTTACTATGCTTATCCTTAACAGCATGCCTACTGTCATTTTTTTTTTTTTTTTATTTGGGGGGAGCTAGCTCTGAATATATGCAAAATAATTCGAACTCTATGTGATGGTGGTGGTAAAAATATTAGGACGCCGGCTAACAGGACCAAAACAACTTTGCAAAGCGCCCGTACAGATTGTCGCGTCACCTGTAGGCAGTTTCATATGGAATTGGCCGCTAGAATTTGTTGCGCAGTTCAGTCACGGACAGTCAGCATGGGCGCTTCCAGGAAAATATTTTTTTTTTTTTTCGTAACATAGTACCGAATTTGATGATTACCGCGGCTGTAGTAGCGTAAAAACCATAAAAACTCCTGCCGCGAAGCCAGCACGCCATCCATGAGGTTCGCTTCTTGCCGTTGCCGCACGCCCGCACCATTGTGATGGGGGCACCAAATAAACTAGGATACATCACCATGAACCAAAGCGCTATAGAAGGACTCTGGCTGAACAAAAGCTTAACTGACTGCACTAATTCCAAACGCTTGGGCAACTGCAGGCGACAAGGGCCCAATAAGAGCCAAAAATAATTCGAGCAGAAAATCGATACCCACATTGACATTAAACAGCCGAGGTTTCGCAAGTGAAAAAAACTCACTTGTCGCAGCATTTATTGACATCACAATTTTGTTTACTTGAGGCGCTGCTAGCCTCTAACAAATATTTATTTTATTCGGTATCAGATATTTGGTCCACTAATAAACTCTGCGATACGCCGCACTGTTACGTCTTTAGGATGCCACCAGTCTGATCGTCATCGCAGCAAGCAATATATTTTTGACTCGTAAGTGTACATAAGTAGATGAGATTCGCATTTCGTTGTATTGATATTAGAGAGCTTGAAACAGATGCTCGGCATGCGCTCGTTGTTTGCTTGGCTGGCATGGCTTGTGTGTGACGATCGTGGTCAGATGCACTCGCCGTGCCCGACCGTCGAGTCGGAGGCACGGCTGTAGGCGTAAAGAAAAAAAAATCTCAGGCTAAAAAAAAATACCCTCTTTGTTCTCGGCGAAATTTGTGTTTCTGGATCGCATGCGGTCGTATATCGCTATGAAAACATGGATGCGGCGCATCATTTTTGAATGCGCGCTGGAGGCGGGCGCTCACGGCCGCTTCCTCCGGGGTTGTGGTTGCCTTGTGCGATGCCACGGGATGGGTCGCTGTGGTCACTGCGTGTGGTCAGTCATTAGCGAGCTAAATTAAAATCGACGTTTAAAGCCGCGCGTCCGCGTGGTTATTAATATGCGCTCGGAGTCGCGTGGTGCGCGGGACATGGTTTAGTTTCGCTCGAAGTGTTCAGTTGTGTTCGGTATGAGAAGCGTGCCTTAAAAAGCAGTCATGCTGAACGGTGGCGCAGGTGCGAATGTCCATTTTGCGTCCGCGGTGGACCGTGCCTGTCGATGGCGTGAAAGGATGGAGCGCTCGCTTTAGCTTTGCGCAGTGTTGATTGGGCGGATTTTGTGATGTCTTTGGGGCGTTAACGGTGGATACGTTTCTTAATGTCTGTAATTCGCGTTATCTTAAAAATCGCTAAATGACGCGTGAAAGGGGAAACGTGTAGTGTGTTGCTGTATGATCCTTAGCGCCGCGAAATCTATTCCACCGAGCTGTGGTTAAAAGTTGGCGTCGAGTTTCGTCAGGTAAGTGTTTTGGTGTGTGTTATATCTATTTTAAGCGATGTGCCCGCCTTTTTGGACCCGACGTAAGCCCGCGCTAGGTCATGTATCGGCAGTCTTGCTCCTTTAACAAAGCACCTGTGTGAGAACTTGCGCTATTCGGTTGGGTATACTTTTTCAAAGCAGGCCTGCGGTGAAAGCTTAATAAGTTTGTATCTCCGAAACCATTCTGTTTTTGTTCTCTTGTGAAAAATAATGTGGCAGTGTGGACGGACTTGCTTACGCATTCCCGTGCAATTCCTCCTAATCGTTTTTCATTTTTCTGTTTTCTGAGTGCAGAAACGAAACCAGAAGGCTGCGTTCGTGGCAGCCAGGATGACACTGCAATATGTTTGCCCCCTGTGCCCGTACGAGACGCGGTCGCGGGGCATCCTTTACCGACACTTGCTCATCCACACCGGTGTCAAGCCGTACTGCTGCGAGCACTGCGGCCGTCGCTACGCCCTACCCGAGACTCTACTGGAGCACATGGCCGCCCACCGCAAGGAGCCACCGTACCAGTGCAGCCGGTGCACCATGGCACTTGACCACTTCTCCGAGTACCTGAGGCACCAGGTGTACCACATGCTCAAGAGCATCCACCGGTGCTCATTTTGTGGTGAGGGCTTTGTTTGGAAACAGGCTCTCAAGCACCACTCCAAGACTCACAAGGAAGGCAAGCACCTTTTCCACATGTTCTTCCGGAAAACATCTAGCAGGCGGACCTCTCGGTACCATGATGAAAATGATATGCCCCTTGATCTCAAGATGAGAGGACCTGCTGAACCAGGCAGAGAACCTTTGGAATGTACTTTGGAAATGAAAGCCGGCAATGGTTTGAGTAGGCTGAGTCGTCAGGATGGTGCACTAGAGCACCACAGGCCAGCCCCACTACAGCCACCATTGTTTGGCAACCTTCTGTCTCCAGGTTGCCCATCGCTTTTGGACAGCTACTTCAAGTTCTACATGTACCCACACCTTAATGCACCACTGCCTTACCAGAATGGTGCAAACCTGCTGTCCCCAGTGTTGCGTACCTCACCAAATGGTCACGCCAACGACGAGGAGCTGCTGACAGAAGCTGGTCTCTACGTCTGCCGGGTGTGTGGCTGGCAGTTCACTAAGGTGAGCCACCTCACAGCCCACATGTACATCCACACTGGTCGCAGACTTCACAACTGCGACGTGTGCGGCAAGGCCTTCACGCGCAAAGGCTCGCTGAAGCTGCACCGGCTGCAGCACCTTGAGGAAAAGCCGCACCAATGTGACATCTGCCACAAAACCTTCTTGCAGGCCCGCTATCTCCGTGCCCACCTGCTAGTCCACCGCCGCCAAGAGTCCACCTCCTCGAGACCTCCGGAGCCGGAGCCCGCGAAGCGCCTGGATGCTCCCATAGTTCCGCCAGCATTCCAGGCTGCCTTCCAGACCATGGCGGCTCGGCGCGCTCCAGATGCGGCGGTGGCACAGCTGGAACCGGAGGGTGCAGAGTCTCCCGAGTCGTCTGGGAATGCGCAGCCGTCTGCTCACCGATGCCCCATCTGCCAGAAAGGTTTCTCGCAGCCGTACAAGCTGCGGCGCCACTTGGTGATTCACGCCAGCCCGCGCATTCACCAGTGCAACATCTGCCAGAAGGTGCTGCCCTCGGTGACGGAGCTGCGCAGCCACAAGAAGTCGCACGGTCGTGCGCGGCTGCACTGCTGCGAGTACTGCAAGAAGGACTTTTCCTGCTCGTCCACGTTGCGACGACATGTACGTATCCACACAGGCGAGAAGCCGTACCAGTGCGAGGTGTGCCTAAAGCGCTTCTCGGACCTGTCCAACAAGAACTGCCACATGCGTACGCACACGGGCGAGAAGCCCCACCGCTGCCAGGTGTGTGGCATGCGGTTCTCCCTCAAGAATGCCCTCAACTGTCACATGCGGAACCACATGCTGTAGACTGGGTCACTTTTGAGCCGAGAGGGGTCAGGCACCTGTGCTGAGTTTGGCAGCAGCCGTGCTGTCCAGGGTGTCTTGCTGTAAGTGCCTTCAATCGGGGCAGCTCACGAGCTCTGCTTGTTGATGCACCCAATGGTTTGTGGGTTCCAGTACTCTCTCTGCATGTGTACAATGTTTCTGCAGCGGGGTGCCAATTTGCTTGTAGCTCTCATTACCTCATTTTTAAGGCTTATGATTGCAGCATGCTGACAAAAGCAACCAATCAACCAACCAACTGCATTGTGGTTTTCCTTGCAATTTTTGCGGCCAGTTTTCATTTTTTATTGTACATTCTCCCAGGTTCGAATCTGGCCACAACGTCTGCATTTTGCTGCAGGCAAAATGCAAAAGGTGCTCGTGTACTGTACGATGTCAGTGTATGCTAAAATCTCCATATGTTCTACATAAGTCTGAAACCATTCATTACAGCTGCCCTCAAAGCTTGAGTCACTTCAGTATGCTCCATGTAACATACCATAGCATAATGCAACGTAACACAACTAGTTAGTTTGGAAGAGTAGTGTTGGAAATAAGAAATTTTCCTTCTATATCTTTTTACCGTCCTGCCACTAAATGTAACAAATATTCGTTCTCTATAGCCTTCTTGTCAGGAAACTTATAATTTAATTAGGAATGCATGTGTGATCAAGCCTTTAAAATGCTTTCTGGAAGTCATTTTCTGTGTTGCCTGAAGACATCCGAAGGACGCGAATTAAATCATACTCAGTCTGCAGCATTATCTCCCCTACCACATGTGATGACTCTGTACTTTCATACAGAAGGTGCAATGATAGAGAAGCTGCCTTAAATTAAAACGGCGCATTTATAAATTATAAAAGGCCAATGAATGAAATACAAATATCACCACTACTGGCCATAACACAAGCAAACTGTGGTGCTGCTAATATTCTTTTATGGTTACTAATTTCTGAGAGGGGGATACATTGCCATTCACTTACAGCCAGTGACTACTGAGCCATTTCCGGTTCCTGTAAGAATAATTTTTATGTAGTTGATATAGTATGCCTTATGGCAAGTTTACAAAAAAAGAAGAGAAAAAAAAAAAAGGAGGCTACTGAGCCCATTTCATCACTGACAAATTTTAATCAAACCTTAGAAAAGAGCATTCCATTTTTACATTCATTTTTTTTCAAGGACTATGGCTTTTGTTGTCAAATTTTCTTTTCCTGCCACAAAGAAAAAAGTGCTTAGAGTTCTCTATGTCCCCTTATTGTAGGCTACTGAAGATGAACTTGGAGAGCTAGACAGAACTACAGTAGGCAAGGTGCTTTGTGTCACGCATTTCATTTATTCATTTTACCAGGCTCATTATTTTTAGAACAAGGAGCCTGGGAAGCTGCGTTGTTGATTTCTTTGTCTCAGTTCTTCGCCCTTATCAACGGCACCAGTTTTTGTTTTCTTTTAATGCAACAGACAATGTGTCATTGTTCTAATTACCAGTTAGATGACCTGAAGATATGTGCTGTTGAATGCAGACATCTTGAGGTCTGTAAACACAACCATGAAAGAATGATGCAAAACTCAATATGAAGGCTATCACATTTCCAATATGTGATGCAATTATATCTCCTCGTGATTTCTTTCTTTTTTTTCAGCTTGGCTTTTGTCGCTCTATTATTGGTGAAATAGTCTGAGTCATCTCATCCTTTAGAACCAGGAAAGAGGCGAGCCCATTTCTGACTGGTTGCAGGAGGAGAGCATGTGACAGACATACCTTATTATTCGCTTTGGGTCGTTTAAACTCTACTAACCAAACATACCTTATTGGCTACACTATGGCAGTGTTTCACTGGGAATTCCTCAACTGATATCATGTCAGAAGTAAACAGAGTGATTGGGCTTTGGTACTAAACTACTGGGGCATGTGATCTCACGGAATTTCAACAAGAATATTGCTTTTGTGTATTTGCCCGAACGCATCAATTTCATACCTTCGACTTTTTTTTTTCTTTTGTACCACACATCAGCAGAGGCGAATCGCAACAGCTTATATTACTTATATTACGTAGAAGAGAAATCGTCAGAAGCAGGAACTAATTTAATATTTCATACGATTCTTAATATGTCTTTAGGTCACTTTGATACTATGTAGACTTTCCAATTGGAGTGATGTTTTTAGTGCATTTGAAGAAAGCTGTTTTGATGCCGACATTGGAACTTAGCATCTTCACTTAAATGCCTCAGGCACTTGGGCAGGCAGGAAAGTGCATCAGCAGAAATATTAAGGTTCCAACAACGCTTGCTCGAGCAGCTAAATGATGGCTGCATTTCAATGGAAGTGAAATTCAAATGATGCTTGCTCTCTCCTTCCTTTATCCTTTTGCTCCTAGCACAGCATGATTTTTCATCAACTCACTATACTCTTATTAATGGTGGTGGTGATGAAATCCTTTGCTGCAGAAACGTAGCACATGCTTTGAGGGTGTGAAGAGCATATGCTGAAGGTCATTTTCTAAAGTCCACGTATCACTCTGTGGTGGTGCATAGCCTGCAGTGCTCGTGAGCTGTGCTGTATTGTCGTGCTTGCAGGGAGGTATGCTGGGCTTCTGTGGGTGCGTTGGCCTGCAAAGAAAAACAGGCCATTATTTTCCATCCATGCTGCTATTCTCGCTTGCGTACGATGGTGTGGTGGCAAGTGTCGCCGCAGCTGAATATAGCCTCAATATTCGTTTTTCCTTGTACCTGAATAAGGATGCAAGACATATGCGGCTGTACTGTCACCTGTTCTTCCTTTCTCTATGTTTGCACGTTGTGATCTTTTATGCTTCCTTCACTGGATGTTTTGGTGACTTTGGATTTGACTTTTATTCGTGCTTTGAGTGTAGTCCTGCTAACCCAGAGGTGTAGGTAGCTCAGGTGAGGATCCTTATGCCTCTAGTCATTGACATGTCAAGAATCCAGGAGGTTCTCTCTCCGGGGGTAAAGGTTACCGAATTTCTTCTTGCTCAATGAAATATTTCCCTAAAAGCAGGGGCTGACTTACGGAACGATCTAATTACAGAACTGGTCTTGAACTAATCTATTAGCCCTTGTTTTATCCGTCGGCCCTGACCGGTGTTCATATTGACCGACAGAAGTAGGGATAATGGATTGGCTGAAATCTGCTTAAGTGATTAGATTGTTCCGTAATTCGGCTCTAGACTTTTTAATCAGAATATGCCTTTTTAGATGTGATAATTTCTCTTGCGCTCAAACTCTCCAGTCTAGCAGACTAAGTGCAAACACCTTTTCATCAATGTAAAACAGGGGAAAAGATTTGCACTTCGGATGCGATTCACAAGTCACAGTTGACCGACTGATGCATCTGGACAAGGAAGATGACATGCACATAGTACATGGTACTGTACATACTAGTGCAACCGCGGGTAAAAAATATTAGCACAAATGACTGGGGATCAGAGCTGTGATATCGCACCACACAGCACTTCGGTTCGCAGGCTTGCTTATCCAGTTATTCTAATTTTTGCAGCAAAAAAAAAGGGTGTGTGTTGGGGGGGGGCAGAAGAAATCTCTATCAAGCATGCCACCGCCTAAGCATCATAGTGCCACCCTTAGGCGATTGCGAATGTGGAATTTATTTTTATCTGAGTCATGACCAAAGATGGCTTGTATCTTGTTTATGTTACGCCAGCAAAAATAAATTTCTCGGAACTCCCCTAATACTGAAGAATAGGAACAATAGGGTACTCTCGTTTGAACCTCTTTGTCAACCACAGCACCACACGTTGTCATTCCGGTGATCTGGTGTTTCATGGTGTGTGCTAATCTTTTTTACTCGCGACTGTACGTTCATGTTTTGGCAGCGGGCTTCCGAGTTGACGCTGGTGCTAGCTCGTAAATTTAAGAGGAAGCTATACCTTGCTGCATAAGTGTGTATTAATACAGCGGGATCAGTGCACTGAGTTCATACAGGATCATACTTTCTTCACTTCTTGTATTCACAGCATCACTTTCCCTTAACATAGATTGGTGTCTCTAAGAGTCATCTGGTTTATTCGCAGAGGAAGTCACGCGTTCCAAACCTTAAGTGAGTTGTAGAGTCTTGAGTGTGAGTAAATCGGCACTGCTTATGGCCAGTAAATAGTAGTTGGCACTGCAAGCAGACTGAGATATTCAGCAGTTGCTCTTTGGACAAGATCTGTTGTTTTTATGCATGTGGAACATAACAGATGTTATGTAACCATTATAGACACGTTAACATGTTTCCTATCCAAACTATTGAGGGAATCAGCCAATCCCATCCATATCTTGTGCAAAGTTTACTTTTGGTTTTATGGTTACCGAAATCATCTTGTATTGCGGCTTTTATGCTTTTTGTGTGAGATAGTATATCAAAATGTATCATCATTTGTATTAACATTAGACCCGCCAGACTGCTTGATTGCTCATTGTTGGTTTTAAGATAAGTACACTTGCCTTTCAAGGTGCATTTCCCCCTCAGTTCTTGACGTGTCATTCACTATGATGGCAGCGTTTATTTGCAACACCCTTATTCGGTGTTTTAGGCTGGACTACATTTCTTTTCACTGTTTGATCCCGATGCTTGTGTTTACAGTGTGCTAAAAAATTTGGTTGACCTTTTAACATGTTACATTTATAGTTGTAAGGTATGGACACACTGGTGGGAAAACGCGGGCGGCATGCACCTTGCCGCAAACCCACGACTGAGGGTAGATCTGCCCTGGGACCGAATGGGACCATTCACCGTCCATCGCGCATCGCTGCATTGGGAAGAGCCAATGAGAGGCGCCCAGCTCAGCGACGTGAGCGTCAGTTTCGCCACCTCGTGGCTACTATTGAAGTTAACTTCCAGCGGCAGCGGCGGTAAAACCACGGTCAAGCGTTTCGTACCAGGCACGGTAAAGCAAGTGTTCTCAATTTGTGTCTCCACGTTGGAAACACTGCCTCAGTGAGAGAAAATTATGGAGAAGTTTCTAGAGACTGTTCGGTTATTCCCCTTTTACGCGAAAATCAACCGATGAACGGTCACCGGCAAAGCATTCGATCTTGCAGGCAAGTCATTTTCATACTGGACATGAGCGTCTGTTGAACATTCACATCGGGAAAAATGTACACTGGACAGTACACTTGTTTAGAATGCTCGAGTGGTGTGCTGCGGAGAAAATGCGATCATCGCACAAGATGACAGACAATAAGAAGCTGGAATGCGGTCTGCTGGCTGAAAAAAGAATTGCAGCTCTGTTTCCGCATTCAACACACGGCGCGATCAGTGCTGTCATGTGACCTCCGCGAGGACTTCCTTCCGCTGGGGGTGCGCCACGTGACCTCCCGCCAGTGTGTCCATACCTTTACGCCTCATTATTTTGAATTTGCTTTCTCTTGTCTTTTTGAGCTTGTGGTCTTGGAAGGATCACTTACCGATACAAGGTTCTCCTTGAGGCATCACACTGAAAATGCTTGCATGAGCCTGTTCTATTGAGTAGTGCATGACTGTTTCATCTTGAAACACAAGACCAATCTCGAATGCATTGGTGGGCAATACTATTTTTGTGTTGCAATCTCAACTTGCTGGAAGAATTCTCTGACATTAGCAAATAGTAATATGAACATTGGAATAATTTTGATTGCTTTCCTTTGGGTTAGAATTATTTCACTGATTTGCTTTAAATTATTATAACCTTTTAAAAATATAAGCTTATTTTTGAATTTATGATTTAGCAATGTAATATTCAAGAGGAAGCACTTACACATGTTTCATGGCAATGTTCATCTAGCAGGCCACTGAGGCAGCTTTCTTAGTGACCTTTGTAACTGGTAGAGCATGTCAGTGTTTTGTTTGACATGTGACATTATTTTGTCAAATAGTATTGAACACACTCTAACCTTTCTCGCTTGTGTGTACGAATGAAGCGGATAACCTCTGTAAGATGCTGGCCTTTCTTTACCCTTCATTAAGTGAGGTATTCTCTGTCTTGTGGCTTTGTTATTAGCTTGGCGTATGGCAGTTGATTTTTCGTTTGCTGTATGTGCAACAAAGATCTATGAATGCTGAAACGTAGGTATTTTGCCATTTGTAGTTTTTTGGTTTTGTTTCTTGCACGTAAAGTGTGCACACATTTTGAAAGCTGGTGTTGTCCTGTGCAAGAAAAACTTTTTCATGCGTTAAACATTCATACAATATTCATGTCGTAGAGGTAGAGCATGCATTGACCCAAGCATTTAAACAGGGTCTCGTCTTGCACTTACTTTGTTTATATTACTTAGTGCATTGTGATGCAAAAAATGCAAGGTCAAGTGGTCATTATGCTTTGCGTTTTTTTACAACTCATTTTACTGCAGTATGCTCAAAAGGCTCACATTTAAGAAATGTGTTGTTTGCAGCTTTGTCTTGGTTGTACTTTGAAACAAAAGTGGTTCTTCAGGTTAGGTAGCTCGCAGTAGATCAAGCTCGAGTTGTTTTTGCGCCTTGTCCGCTGCTTCCCTGGCGTCTACCCTTGAATGTATCATGAGGAGTTCTTTTTTACATTATAGCTGGGAGCTTCACACGAGGGGGTGATTTGTTTTCCTTGTGTTGTTTATCTTCTGCGCTCTGGCATTTGTCGTCTTGCTCACTCCTGCTCTTCAAAACTGAGCGATACTCATGGCTGAGAGGCTACACTTTGATGTTGGGCAGATCAGCACCCCCAGATGGGTGCCGTGCACCATACGACTGTTGTTTCTTTCGGAAAAAAAAAAAAAAAAAAAAAAAGAATGTAAGACTATGCAGCCGTAATGGCAAGAAAAATCTACATGTATCCAACCACCTGTCTCCGTGCTGGGTACGGTGTGTAAAAAATAACTCACTTGTTTGAAATGTCCGGTAAATGTACAGAGTGTATATATTAATCGTAGCTCGGTGATGAGTCGCATTTAAAAGTGTCGTCTGCGCCCCACAATGGCGCCAAAGTCGTCTGCTACCTCACAGCTGATCATTGTCGTCTTTTTCATAGTGAGCAGCCCAGTTGGCTGCTGTAGCAACAACTTTCTCTCAGCATGGGTTGTCTCGGCTTAGCTCAGTGAGCTGCTTCTCTTTTGTGTAAGTGTTGTGTGTGTTCAACTGTTGGTACTCCAGCCACCTGATTGGTGGGTGATGGTTTACACGAGGCATTGTATCGAGCTAGTGACGAAGGGCATTTCTATCGTTGGGTATTACGTTGTGAAAACTGATTTTACGTATATACGTTTTTTGTTGCCTGCGTATCGGCATCAGCTCATAGCCTAAGAGGCATCCATGCAATTAGTTGTACTGGGTGAGAGCATTGTGGTGTGGGTCTTAGCACTGCATTTTGTCACTTCACTTTTACTTTGCCAGTAAGCTAACATTGGGTATTGGTATTTGCTGGGAGGGTAAGGGCGTAAATTCATGCATGTTCCACATTGTGTTACAGAGCGTGCACAAATAGTTGAATGCATTTTTTTCTAGCTGTGCCCAAGGTTCATTCGGGTGTAGAAATATCCAGGATGCATGAGCAGGAGCTGATATCTGTTGTTAGCTGTTAGCTTGAAACCAAATTTATGAAGAGTAGGTGATTACTAAACAGATTTGCTATGCTTATGTGTCGGGGTTGTTTTTGTGTGGCCCGGAGACTTTTCTCCCCGAGTTTACTTTTGTACCCAGGTTGTATTCGTGGAGTTATAATGTATAGTGATTGGTGTAGTTAGTTAATCCTAGCTAACTTTGCAAAGCTAAATGCGGATAAAGGAATGCTTCCTTGTCACGTTTTTATTAGTCATGATGCCATGGAGAGGACATTTCCTGCTATGACCACGTATGCTTTATAAAAGCCTTCGAATGCTCACGTAAGCATTCTTGATTGTTCTAAATTTTGGGGGTGAAGTAAATATTTAGCAGAATTTTTACTCTCAAGCTTTGTTTTGCTGTTGATCTCCGTGCTCATCTCATTTATTCATTTGCTAGTATTATGTGGAACATAGAATCGTTTTGCCCCCTTTCGTACATGCAGATGTGCTGGTGCAATGCTTATTGGTTTCAATGACCTCGCGGTCTTTGCTGGGTATGTGTAAATATTTCGTGTTATTAAAAGTTGGAAATATCTAGCTACCTCAGGTCACTGACCAGCCACCACTCAAGACGTCCAATGTGTCGGGCTAGTATATGCGCTCGCCGACATTTCGAGTCAAACCGCCGCTTGCTGCACACGTTTTGGTGTTTAGCACTCTAGTGACCATTTCTTGTGTATGCCTCATTGTTATGCATAATTGTTCTTCTTTTGGACTTCGGAGTATTTTCTCCTCATGATTTATGCAGAATGTGCAAGCTGGAATACTATTAATGTTTATATTATGCGAATATTGGCAAACAGTGCTGGAGTTTATAGTGCTGCAAGCTAAAACTGACTTGAAAATCGGAATAGCGTAAACTGTGTGCTGATACGTAACAAAAAATTTATTTGCAATCTATAACTGATAGGAAATTGAGAGATACGAAAAGTCTGTGATGGTATTTAATGTAGCATTTGTTTTACGTGAAGACATTTGTTTTTGTGCGTTACGGATTCTCCTTGGTCAAGGTCATTAAGACTGTTTTACAAGACCAGCCGCTGCTTTTTGTTAACCATGTTGGTTGAAATGGCAGTGTATCCTCTATTTCATGCGATCTCGCTTGCGCGTTTGTACTTTCAGGAAAGTATGCAACAACGGTGTTATTTTTTGCTTGTGACTATTTTGTTTTTGTGCTTGTAGTAGGTCTGTGAGGTATGACATATCATAGAGCAAAAGTGTTTTGTTTTATGAATTTCTTCACGAACTCGTGCAAAATGAACGTGGTACAGGAGTTGCTTCGTGATACTTTTTTGAGCAATTTAAACACATTTGCGCGACGTTCCACTTGTTTCTGTGTGCAACATTTATGCTTTGTTTCAAGCCTTAGTGTTATTAATAGTTCACTATGGATTGCCATTGTGAAGAAAGGTCGTTGTAGAGGGAAGGAATGCAGCTAAATGTACCGAGTTAGAATATGCTCAGTGTAACATAGTGTCACCTCGAAAATAAAGCATCAAAGTAAATATGAAAACGATGTGTCTGTGTGTTGTCTCTCCACTCTTCATTATCGGCGGAGTCGTCTCAATGTCCAGAAGTACCCGGGCGGTGGTATGAGCTTTCCCTTACTTCTTCGTTCATTTCACTTCTTTCTCGCCGCTGTTGAAACTTGAAGCAGTTTGAACTTTTGTGCTGCGAATACAGTACATGCAAACACGCATCCTAACTTGGAAACCGAAACTAGCGCTTAGTTGGCTTACACTGCGGCTATCTACGGCTACGATTATGGCTATAGCCTCGAAGCTAGCCATGCCAAGGAAAGTGTGAAGAAGGGTCCATGTGGTTAATGGGTTAACGGTTACGAGCACTATAAAGGTGCATTCACAACTATAAAACAGTGCGAAACCATTGGCTGGCGGATTAGGTTGCGCAATTGTTACTCGGGTTACGCTTCTTGTTTGCGTTACCAGCGTTTGTGGTAGGTTTGAAGTTCCTGTTGGTGTGCGCTCGCAATGTTAGCCTGTCGGAGACTAGTAGCTCTTCGTTCTCAATTACCACCTCTACAGGGCGAGTAACATTTTTTGTTTTACGCATTTGCACGTCACTGCTAAAGAAGAATATTATCCTTGTGCCTTTATCTTGCATTTCGGCAGCAAGCGAGCTCGCTGAGAACGTCGTGTGACTAGTTTTCTTCGCAGGTCGTAATTACACGACGACCCAGGCGCTACTGAAGTCGCAGTCGTAAGTTATGCATGTTACAGAAAGGGGAATATAAGCCACGCTTGCATGATGTGACGAAGGTTGGCGATGTTGGCACACCGAGCTGTCGATGCTGATTTTTGTTTCTCGCTTGTAATGAGACGTTACGTACGCTTGTTCTACAGTAAGATTAAACTTTCGCTTTCGGCTAGCGCAGAAATGGCTTGCTGCTTTTGCTGCTTACCAATTGTGGCTCATAAAATTCTTAACGGCTTTGTTTGAAGGAGCCTTTTGCCTCATCTCGGAACAGTGTGGCAAGGTGTCATCAAAGCGAGATTTGGCCAGCATTGCGGCATTTGTAATTTTGATTTAAATTCTGGTTTGACTTTGTAACTACTAGAGTTTGTTGCGGACTGCACGATCAGTGTAGAAGCAAAATATCGTAATAAGAAAGTATGCAACTTATGGGATTTCGTTAGCACATGCAGTGACTTTGCACCTCCTTTGACGGTGCTCTGTGCGCAGAAAACAGAGGATCGTGGTCACAGATGACGGTTCTACCATAGTCATGTGGCATCCAGAGGAAGAGTTTCCCTATGAGCACACGAAGGTATGCAGTGTTGTCGTCTCCATTATTGCTTCTAGCCGTGCGTTTCTTGCATCTATTGTGCTGTGCTTAATGTGTTCTCTTGGTTTGTGCATTTCAGCCTCTCCCCAATATTCGACCCAAGCTGAACGAGGTATGTGTCCATATGCTTAACTTACATTTTACGAGTTAAATGTTTCATTTGTGCAAGGAGCGGCATAGTCTTTTTCCCGACCTTATTCACAGGAGAACTGGGATGGGAAGGTTTGGGGTGTCACGGGAATCAGTCTATGCGTTCTCCTTTGGTGTTATTTGCACCATAGTAATAGTTGTATGCAATTATTAGTGCAGTAGGATTGTCCGCCATTGTAACTGCCACCCTGTCACCCTGAAAGCACCCATCTGGAAAATGCTTCTCTACAGTAGAAAACATGAAGTCGACTGGGTGTTGTGTTGGAAGAGCGTAAGCGTCGAAATATTCTATCAAAGCTATTGTAACTCAGAGACAGAACTGCATCTGCAGCTAATATTGTGGAACACAGGATGCTATCCTCCAAGCTGCATCATTGCAAAGTATGTGCTGTAAAGTAAGGGGCCAAGCATTAATTTGTTAATAGTATACGTGCATTATAAATGTCCACATCATGCATATACACACATGCATAAATCAATTTTGTATAAATATGCTAACTGTGTGTGGTACAAAAATGAAGCCCAAGGGAACATGCTCCAGAGTGAAACATTTTTGTTAATAGTAGAGCCAGGTGGCTAGAAGTGTTCTACATGAGTATAAAGTGTTCTGCCTATAAATTTTTTGAATGTTTAAAAAATTTACTTTTTAAGTTTCTTTTCATTGATGGAACTGCAATGCTTTTGCTAACTTCTATGTTATTGACAAGAATAAATTGTAGTGAAAAATCGCTGTATTTTGTATAAGGATAGGATGGAACCAGCAAAAAAAAAAAACGTGCACAGGAAAAACAAAAAAGCATACAGGAAAGACTAACTACAGTTATTCGTGACTTCGGGGCTCAGATATATACAGGGCACTCAGTCATATGACTCTTTCACAATCGCTATCACAACCTTCAGTCATGGAAACACAAATTTATTATGACCTTATCTAACAATCGTTTATCCAGTTCCTGTTACCTACTTCTAGTGCACGCTTTCTTTACAAAAGCAGTGTGAAAATATTTCAAAAAACAATTGACAGAATAAAAAAAAAAAAAAAAAAAAACAATTGTGCATGGGTGTCCATACTGGGTGAAGAAAGAGGCCTCAGTGGGAAAAGAGTCATGGTGAACCCTTGCGGAGTGTGCGGTTGGTGTGGTATATGAAGTTCCACTGACCTTCGGCATGGCCTATGTAGGCCTTACGGCTTGTTTTGTTAACGATAGAGCATTGGATGGTTTGGTTTGGTTTGTGGGGTTTAACATCCTAAAGCTACTCAGGCTATGAGAGACGCTGTAGTGGAGGACTCCACCACCTGGGGTTCTTTAACGTGCACTGACATTGCACAGCACACGAGCGCCTTGCTTCTCGTCTCCATGATAGGGCATTAGAGCGCTCAAAAATGCTAGAAATGGGAACGGGGTCTAATTCGCCCCTACATTACAAAGCGCGCAAATGTGAGCCGACGCTTGATTGTGTAAAGGTTCTTGGCAGGAGTTCTTGATAAGGCAGCACGTGAAGTCCTTGAGGCCTTCCTCGTTGCAAAGAATGCAAAGAAAGGAGATGCATGCTGTAGCAATGGCTCTATTGCCCTTCGGATTAAGGAAATCACATTCTTAGAATCGTTTTCATAATTACCATGCCTAGAAATTAAAGGTATCTGCTCTGCAAGGAGTTGATATATTGTTGTATACCCATGCGCAAAAGCTTTTCTTTTTTTTTTTACTGTCTTATTCGATTGATTTTGTTTTCTGTTGCACAAGTAGTAAGGTTGCTTGAAATAACAAAGAAAAGAGTGTTATAAAATTTCTAAAAAAATATTTAATGAGTAAATATGAAACTTTTTAAAACAAACTTGGGAAAATGCAGCTTAACCAGCGGCAAAGTATCACATTTCCTTAGAATTCTCCTGCAGTGTATGAAGATCCTTCGTTGGTTCCAAAACATGTCCTTGGTGCAAGCTTTCTTCGTCATGTGGCGACAATGGGACTTGGCTTCAGCAGTTTCTTTAGCAGGCAGACACCCTTGAGACTCGCAGACTGTCACATGCATTATTCAGTAACATCAATCCCAAGGAAGTAGGATACATAGCTTCTTCAAAACTTGCTCAAAGCCTGTGTGTTCCTCAAAACGCTATTTTTGATGAAAATCGCTAATTATTCACACGCGTCTCCCCTTAAATGTATGCATGGTTCATAGACAGGTTGTTTGTGCTTTTCATACACCTACGAAATAGCTTTGTAGAGTGACCTCACGTCCCACGACTCGGACTGTCCCGTATTGAGGGTTATTGTCCAGCATCCTGCAAGAGATATGAAAATCTTCAAAAATTTCCTATATTTCACTCTTTGCCCTTATTTTTTGGCAGCGACTTGAGCTCAGGTGCATCTGGCCTCTCTGAGGATTTGTTAGCTGCAAGCACTGCAACTTCCGAAAAATCTGCTAGCCGCGCAGTTCACGACGGCGACGAATGCTACGGTACCAGCTGCGCATGCGGATGTGGGGCCGTGGTAGAACTCACGCTCGCGTCGTTTCTTACCATCAGTTGGCAATGGCAAGTGCGCTTCCGGTCAGTATAATGCGTCTGAAATAGTGTTACGTGAAAGCATGTATGGTTATTCGGTCGAAAAGCCGTCGTCATAACTAAGTTTCAACTCGGGTGTTGTCGCAGGTGTTGGGAACGGGATAGAAAAAGTGGCGGCCTGTATCTTAGGCAGTGTCACTTCCCTTACGCTGTGGTTCAGGTGCCCACTGAAAACTGTGACATATATTGCACATTCTAGTAGTTACCGACATTCTAGTGGAAATTAAGAAGAAGAAATTGGACATGGGCAGGACATGTAGTGCGAAGAGAGGATAACCAATGGTCGCTGAGGGTAACAAACTGGATTCGAAGGGAAGGAAAGCGTAGCAGGGGGCGGCAGAAAGTTAGGTGGGCGGATGAGGTTAAGAAGTTCGCAGGGGTCAAGTGGATGCAGCTAGCACAGAACCGGGTTAAGTAGAGAAATATGGGAGAGGCCTTCACTCTGCAGTGGGTATAGTCAGGCTGATGATGATGATGATATTGCACATTTCATTCGCCACTTAAACAAAATGAAGAATATTTGCGGCATGAAAAGACTATTAGGTGTACTCAAGGTGGAGCTTGAGCACCCCACTAATTTTATTGGCTACATAAGTTCCGGCTCGGGTTTTGCCTGAAGTATTCATAACATAGCAGGGAAATTGTTGGGAGTTTTTTGCATGGAAGTCCTGTAGTCGAGGGTTCAGGTGTCCAGTGAGAACTGTTACAGATACCGCTTATTTCTTTAAACCTATTTACAAATTACATGTAGATGGCTGCTTAAGAGTTGTACAGATCATTTCCGGTCCTTTCACAAAAAAAAACGTACTTGAACAAAAAAAGAAAATTTGCATGAAAAGACTGCAATAAAAGTGCTATTTTCTTGTTTTCTCAGATATATGTATTTGAAATTGAGCTTGCATTAATTAACTCTATTGCCATTTCATGAATATCAAAATATTGTAAGAGAATATTTATTGCTAAAATCGAAAATAATTATTAATTTCACTTCATGCTGTGTCAACCGTCATTGTATCTTTGTCAACTAACATGAGCACCATCTTGTATTGCATGTTTGTGCTTGATGTTCCTGGCATTGCTTGGTCAGAGAATATTGTTGTAGTTGTGCGTTATTGAAATGCCATGTTACAGAAACATGCAAATGAGCTGAGAAGGAATATGAGAAAAATAGTACTTTAGTCACTTCATTTTAGTTGCACGCTTTACTTTGTAATAAAAATGTAATGCATAAGGCATCGGTATGCATGGATCACCGCATGGTATTCATGTACTGTTATACTGTTCGGGTTTCACCAACACTCCTAACATGTAAAAACATGTTTAGGTTTGGTGATGCATGAAAAAGCTGCAGTGTAACTACTGATACGTCACTTGCTGTCATTCCCGCCCTTAAAGCGGGCTGGCTTAAGTGCCGTGAAGTGAAATCCTTGGATAAGTATACTGAATACTTTTTCATGCCTTACATACCATAACCACTTCTTAAGCGTCACAGCCTTCATTTGGTTGTTTAAATCGGAACTGAAAGGGCATCAAGGCGAAATTCAATTATAAATTATTTAGCCATTACAGGAGAATACCACAGGATGGTCCATGTATTCAAATGCCTCACGCATCATTTGAAGGAAAAAAACTTGCAACTACTAATTGCAACTCCTGTGCTTATTGTGCCTCCTCAGATTTTACTGAAATATTTATGAACATTTCTCACAATTTCTTGGTTCCTTGTGCCAAATTTTGCAGTGGTGTGACGTTTCGTTTCAGCACAAATGAGTTTTAAAATTTCTCATTTGTGACTTCAGTTGGAGAGAATTATAGTGGAAGTAGTGTGAAAGACGAGGACAAACGGGAGAATCAAGACACGACATGAGTGCCAGCAAGAGATTTCTGCAGGCAGCCTGTGTGCGTGACACCATTAGGCGCACGGCTGTTGATGTTTGCTGTGCTTCTGCTGAAGGACACCATTTCAAGCTTGCTTTTGGTCATTTCAGACATATAAAGGTCCAAGCTGTCGCTGTCACCAGTATAGTCAGACAATGTGCTCACTGCATTTTTTGGAACAATATCTGTCGCATCATTGTGTCACGTGGTGGTGACAAGATTGGGCTGACTTGCGCCCGCAAAAGGACTAAGCAACACGGTGGCGGCAATAGCAACAAACGTGTTCATCGATCGTTGAACTAAGAATGCCCGTCGCACTCGTCAATGCTCAATTTAAAGGCTGCTCAGAACAATCTAGATAACGTCACAAACTGCTACTAGCACAACATGGAACATTGTAGAAACATACTCGAGCGGTCGATATCTTCGAGACAGATCTCGGGCGCATCTTGCTTGACAACAAAACTGATAAAGGTGCGTCTCGCGACATTGAGCATTAACAAACAAAGAATACAAAATTGATGTGCGATCCAGAATCAGAGTGATAAGGGCGCATGCCGGCGGCTGCCAAAAAAACAACAAATACAGTTTTGTAGGTTTTGCATCAATTGGAGGGTCTGTCCTTATGAATTCACTTGGTCAGAACCTAGTTTTTTTCAGTTTCCCGGTTCTTCATCCTCATCATCAGCATCAGCCTGGCTATACCCTCTGCAGGGCGAAGGCCTCTCCCATATTTCTCCAATTAACCCGGTTCTGTGCTAGCTGCATCCACTTGACCCCTGCAAACTTCTTAAACCTCATCCGCCCACCTAACTTTCTGCTGCCCCCTGCTACGCTTTCCTTCCCTTGGAATCCAGTTTGTTACCCTAAGCGACCATCAGTTATCCTCTCTTCGCACTACATGTCCTGCCCATGTCCATTTCTTCTTAATTTCTGCTAGAATGTCGGTAGCTTGAGTTATTTCTCTGACCCACTCTGCACGCTTCCTATCTCCTAATCCCGGTTCTTAGTGTTTTAAAATGCCGCTATTTGGTATTTTGAAAAAAAAAAAAAAAAAGAAACTGGAGGGGATTTTAAGGAAAGTGGCTTTATTATCTACTTAAGCAGCTGAAAAAATTCCCGTAGCCGGCCTTTAAAGATGAGCAAGCAGAGTACTCCATGTGGAAATGCAAATTCCCATTACTCGTTTGTGCAGAGTGGGTCCAAAAATCTTCCACAATTTATTTCAGTTTACTAAACACTTTCACAATTTTTGCATGGAACATCCCGTTCATTTGCAGCACTTGCATGCATCAAGAAAATGGGGAGGCAAAAATGAAATTGAAAGTTAGATTTATTTCTGAGCACAGCGGCAGTGTATTTACTCACGACAAGAAAATGCATTGGTTTTGTCAGGACAGCGTTGTGGAGACTAATTTTGTTATTTAATTTTTCTTCAGGCAAACTCTGCACTGAAACTGCAGCACCGCCTGGAGAACATTGAACTGCATTTCCGAAATGAACGGCTGGAAATCGAAGAACTGCAGAAAATGACGTACACCACCAAGCACCGATGGTATCCGAAGTAAGTGTCGTGCCCGCTGTTATGTGGATGCCTCTATATCACAAGCTTATATGCTGCAGTGGAAGTGCAGTGAAACCTCGTTATAAGGAACAAGTAAAATATCAGAAAATAGTTCGTTATAGCTGTAATTCATAATATAAAATTTCCCAAAATATACATGCAAGAGAGGCAAAATTCAGTCAAGAAAGCTGCATCGACTCGGATGGCACTTCCTTGGATCAAATCCGTTTATTTGCGTGCAAAGAACTGTATTATCGCACTGTTCTTTTTTTGTGTTGAATGTGCTGCGTGATACGCAACGCGTTTCAAGACACTTTCCAAGCACTCAGCTGGAGAATCTGTGGCTCTCAATAGCACTGCAGTGGCGATGCAGCAAATCCAAGGCAACGAGTGCTTCCTGGGATGTTGGGATGTCCTTGGCATGTGCGGGATCAGCTTGAGCTTTGTCGATGAGGCATTCACACGAAACCTCCGGAGCGATTTCAGCATCCGTTAGTTCAGCCAGGGTCACTGTGGTGCTTTCATTGCCCACAAAGTCATCGACATTCTTTGTTTCGAGCATGCCGCCTAAAAAACGCGATAAATTTTTCCATGTTTCATTGAGTTCGCGCAGCTCATCTTCTGGCTCGTCATTTTCCTGACATACGTCTATTGATGCGCAGGCCTCTGCCAGTACGACAAAACCTGCATGCCGAAGGCAGTTGGCGGTCGCTTCACCTTTCACATTGTCTCATGCTTCTTCGTGGAGGGCAGCGAGGACAATGGCCATTGTTCTTTGTGGCGGCTTAAACATTGAATTGCTCCCAGCAGATAGATCTTCAACTACTGCTTCATCCGAAGCTTCTTGAGAGGAGCGTCAATCAGCCTCCTCTTATAGATTGCTTTGGAAGCCCTGATGACACCCTGATCTAGGGCTGCTGCTTTGCCGTCGTTGTTGGCGGAAGAAAAAGAACTTCAATGTTACTGAGTTCAACATCTGTGTTGTGTGTGGTGAAGTTATCCACAAGGAGCCACACTTTACGACCCTTGCGCACAAGATACAGCCACTTTGGAAGAAGTTCACGGGTCACCTAAGATTCCTTGTTCAAAGCATACTCTAAGGGCAGTGTGCGGCAACCCTTCGTGCATCTCGGTGCTTTAATTTTTCCGATTAATAAGGGGCGCATTTTTGCAGTGCCATCCATGTTTGCTGCAAGCAAAACAGTGATGCGGGCCTTGCCTTGCTTGCCGCCATGGCTCGGTTCTCCACGTGTGTCAAGGGTCTGCTGCGGGAGCATCTGTCAGAATTGTCCCATTTTATCCACATTCAAAGTGTCCTTTGGCTCGAACTTCGTGAGGATCACCGGCGCTCCTCTTCCAGCCACGTTCTATGCTTTCATAGTTAGCCGTCTGCTCCTCCAAAAACGCCGTAGCTGGCCTTAAACCTTTGCAGCCATCTGAAGCTGGCCATAAAGTTTTCGACACTGAAGATAAAAAGCAGTCTTTCGCTTTTTGTTGGAGCATTGGTCCCGACACTGGGATGGTCCGAGCTGTAACATTCAGACACCATTTGTACAGTGCCTTCTCCACATTGCTGAAGGCAGATAACCATCTTGTTCTTTAGAATACTGCTCAAGGTACTCCTCGGGATGCCAAACAAGTTGGCAAGAATGCACTTATTTCCATTGTTTTTCATGCGTCGAATAATTTGCAGCTTTGTCTTCAACGATAGAACCATTTTCTTGTTTGCGTTCACCGCCATGATAAAATGCAACGCACTCACACGCACATTTGTCACACAACCATGCCGCCAACCTTGATGCCGTTACACCTAGCACTGAAGCTAAAAAAGTAATAGCAACAAATGATCACTCGGCTGCTGAAGAGGGGCGCTGTCGGTGGTTGTGAGGAGTGGGCAGTTTCTTGGTTGTCTGCTCTGTATGCCGCTAAGCCTTATGTTTCGCTGTCGGCTCCGGAGGTAGTCCTGAATGCTTGCTGCACCACAAAACATTTGTGTAGTGTAACAAAGCCTGCTACCTGCTACTGAAGAGGGGCGACGCGAAATTCGTTTTATCCATTCTATGCCAAGCCGAGCTCTCTATAGGAAGTCAAAAATACATGCGTTTGACAAAAATATTGGGGAAGAGTTCGATATAGCCAATAATTCAGTATATCCATGTTCGTTATACTGAGGTTTCACTGTATTTGCTTTAAATATAATTTGTAGAAAATTGAACTGAAAATGCAACTTCTTTATAAGGGCTGCCTCACCAAACTAATCAAAAGAAAAGTGTGGCCTATGAAATAAAAAGTAGCCTGAAAGCATCTGCCTGGAGGTGACAAGTAACTGCCTTTTAAAACTTGATAAATAAGTGGCGCCTATTTTTTAATTTTCAGCAATGCTTGTTGCTTTCCAAGTTCCTAGATGCGCTAGTCACTTTGAGTGATTAGGCAAGTGTGATGGGTTTTAAGTTGTGCCATTATTTTTCTTTCCTCTAGGAACAATTTAATGTGATCCACTGTGTACTAGTTTACTTGTTGGGTGCGTGGTGTTTGCAGCAGTAATGAGCGAAATGTCTTTGTGCATACTATTAACTGTTACACACTCTATAGTTAGCTTGAATGTGCTCTCTCATTTAATGACTGCAGCACTGGCTGGTGGCTTGGGCACCTACCTCGCATATGGGAAATGCGGGATTTGATTCCTAGCTCACTAATGAAAACCATTGGCTTCCCAGTCGGCATGAACTTTGCCCTGAAGACCTGATGCTTGGCTTGCAACTTGTCTGTGGTAAAGTGCAAAAAATCTATGCACACAGGGGAGTCTGACAAAAAAAGTACACAAATCATGAGAGAGGCAGAACCAAATAAACACCAAATTTTTCAATATCCCCACAAAAGTCCAATGCCTGGATAGTCACGATGTGGTTGTCCTGGAGGCTGGCACCGCTCCCTTGCAGAACCGTGGCTAGTCAATCAGTGGGCTTGCCTCGGGAGACATCTAGTGGCACTTTGATAGAAGTTAACTATGGCACGAACTGATTACCAATGCCATGCAGTCTTTATTTTATTCATATTGCGTGCCACAACTGTGCGTTGCTGGGTGCATAGCTAAGCATGTACACGTATACAACGTTCACTCTACACAAGTCCTTTTGCCTTCCTGCCAAAACATATGTTGTCATTGGTCAGGCGCAGAGGACTTTTCTAGAAACTTCGAGCTACTTTGCTGGTCTTTTGCCGCCACGTCCTAACGAAGTGGAGAGAGTGCCGTTTAGTGTGCCCAAGGTTACATGCACCCTACGTCTAAATAGGAAGGTTTGCTCCAAGGCTGTCAAATTCTCTACAATATTCACGACCATGGTTCCTTTGTGCTGTGCCAACTTTGCAAATGTGTGCCAATTTTGTGACACTCGCATAGAGAACAAAACACTCCAAGTGGGGGAAAAAATTTAAATGGGTAAAGCATTGGCCATCCATTTCTATTTCCCGTGTTTCCTTCCTTCGTTCATTGCTTTCTTCTGCTGAATTGTATCAAAGTAGGAAAGATAAATAACTTGTTGATTTTCATGATTGTGAGATAACTGTCAGGCAATGTTTTTTTACTGATAGCTCTGAGAGGCAATTCATAGCAGATGTTTTTTTAACGAGAGGTTCACACAAATGTGGTAGAAAAGCAGACTGCAGTTTATAGTGAGATACTGTTGTGGTGATAATTATTAGGCTGCAGAAAAAAAGAAGGAATTACTTGCGTTGGCAAGGTAACCGCGCAGTAATGTCCGAGGCAGAGCAAAGTGTCACTATTTACTGTTAGGCAGAAAAACAAAGATTAGTCGCAGCATTCTTTTTTTCTAATGGTGCTTCAATGAAGCAACAATAATTAATTTCTTGTATTCTTGAATTGTAATGCTAAATTGATTCATGCACAATAGTAATAGAATGTTGTAATCTAATTTAGGCAAGCTACTGGTAGTTCTAATATGTTGAGGGTTTATTTGCTCTGTAGTTCAGTGTGACAGTAAGTTTCAGTTTGTGTTTAGAAGCCTTAGTTTTAGTTGCCTTATCCTGCAAGGAACTTTAGACCAGAAAGTTGGATAGGACTTGTTGTTCAAGAAAATAGCTATGCTCCAGCTTTCACGATAGCCATTAGGTCAGTGCTAATTAGGTGATACCTTTCATAATTGACTTGTCTGTACCCAAAAACCCTAGGCCTAAACATTAATCTTGCTGTTACCGTACAAGTACTTGAGGGCAATAAAAAAAAATATTTGCCCTACTGTTAACTGCAGTCAAGTGGACGCATTAGACCACAAGATCTGTTGATCTTTGGTACTCGCCTTTTTTTTTTTCTTAATTTAAGCAACTAAATATTTAATGTAAGAATTGAATTGAAGTCTTTGAGCATATTTGCATGCACCATTGCAAGGCTGTTCTTGTCATGTGGAAAGAGGTAAGTAATGTTGTTATTCATTCTGTGAATTATTTTTCGTTGCAGCAACAACAAGAAGTATAAAGATCCTAATCCACCGGTCGACAGAGAAGGGCTCTGAATGTAAAAACAGTCAAGTATGTGTAGAGGGCCTTTCGGGTGTGCTGCCTAAATTTCTTTTTCAAGTGTGTATTAGATTTGCATACAAAAGAATAATAAAAAGAGAAAGTGAATGACCTCTTTGTTCCTCACACTTAAAAGGTGCCACTACCTGTTGTTCTCAGCACGATACTAGCCACTTTTGTGTTTTCAACTCCCCTCACCCAAAGTCGTCTTTACATCGAGATGCGTGCCATGTCAGACTGCGCTCCTTTAGGGAAGGAAGTTTAAGAAAGTTTGTAGCAAAAGAAGATCAGTCATCTGCTTTTAAGGGTAAAGGGAGTACTCTCATTTTCAATGCGCTTCACTTCCGAGTCGCTAAATAAACTTTTTCTTCGATAATATAATTTTTTCTCTTAAATATACTAGTTTTTATCGCATGAAATTAGTAATTCAGCACAGTTAGTTGTGTTAATTCTCGACCCATAATCTCGCTTGACTGCACCTGCGTTGTTTGTTTTGGTCTACTGAATGCACGCTCGCAGCTTGCACTCGGAGTGGAGACGGCGGGCAGAACAGTAGCACAGTATGGCCATCGCTCATTATACGACCAAAATACACCAAAAAATGTGCTTGCTGATTACTACTGTGGACGGAACGACAAAAGAGTGTCGGTGAGGACGCCGAGTCACAGACGCCGCACATGGTGCCCAGCAGAGTGGACGAAATCGCTGTGTTTAGAACATGCCTGTTGTTTTCAGCAAATGTTATTTTACAATGATATGTCTAGATAAATTTATTTTGCGAAGAAAACGAAGTGCAAAATACATCAGTTTTCTGAACGTTATTTTGTTAGTGTTTGTACAAAATAAGCTGGTGCCTAATGGTGCCCTTGCAGCTTCTGTGAGAAGCTCGTTGCAGGCTGTGTGACACGGCGATGACTCCTTTAAAGCGAAACTCCCTATTACTCCCCTGCGCTCCTTTAGGCCAAGGAAGTTCAAAGTAGTTCTGAGTAGGCCATGTGATAGGAATTAAGTGACGCTTTGGGATTCTGTTGGGATCGGTTTTAGCGAATTCTTCGGAAAAGTGAATGCTTGCTGTTCTGGCAATATTAGGCAGTGCTTTTTGTGGTTTACAGTATGTGGAAGAGCAGCACACTTTTCTAAAGCGTTATCCAGTGGTTCTGAAAGACTGAAGCCCACAGTGTTTGCACATGCATTGTGTAAACTTGATTTCAAACATGGTCTGCTTCTGCAGGGGTGGAAGGGCTCCTCCATTTGCTTTATTCTGCTCCAAAATGCTATATTGCACCAGAACAATTCCAAACCGGCTGCCCTGATAGTTTGCTATCAAATTCAGTTTTGCCGCACATTGTGTAATAATAGTACTATTGGCTTAAAAAATGCGATCTGATTCACTTTGATCAGGAAGCTGTGAGAAGAGCAGCAGGTGTGTGTAGATGTAATATATATATCCCCCACCTGTGTAGATGTAACATATATATCCCCCACCTCCCCATCCATTTATTTTCCCCTAGTGCCCCTTCCGTGGGTGCTCATGCATTGTACCAGAAAGCCTCCTCTTTGGAGCTATTTGCAAGGAATGAATGGTGATTTTATGTTCATAACATGTGTTTTCACAAACTGGATGTGTGAACTGCATGTGTACATGATTCTGCAGTAGCTTGTGCTGTGCTTAACAAGCAAAACTAGAGTGAAGGTATATGGTGATTGGTGATAATTTGAACCCCTTTATAAGGGGCATGCACTGGGTAGTAGTTTTGTCTCTTATATGAGAGGTCTCTTATAAGCAGGGCACTACATTTACATTCTAACCAGACCGTATTTCGGTGCAGGCATCTTATGGCTAAAATACGCAAAAAAGAAGGGTACATCATGTTGCAAATGTGTTATTTTAGCTTTCATTTACATATTGCATTTGCTTGGTGGACCACCACACTGACCACACCTCGCAACTTTCTTACATTTATTTACTGCTGAAATAGTAGTTGTAAATCTTGGTCTGATTCGTGGCTGCATTGATGCTGTTCGACACAGCCTCTCCCAGCTTGAAAATCGAGACAAGAGCTTCATGGCCGATGTGCCAAAGCTGTATATGTTGGCAAATTATGTTTGCAGCAATTGCAAAGTGCGATTACAATGTGACGTGGCACTACTACAAGGATTCAAGTAAAAAAAGCGCCATGAAAATGTAAAAGCAACCAGCTTACTACCAGGGTGCTAGAAGCAGCTAAAACTATAAAACATTACTAGCAGAAATATCCCTAGGAAATTTATGCTTGTTTCACAAAAGGTGACACCAGCTGTGAGTAACAAGTCCGTGAATGTCGCTACTGAGATGAAAAATGAAAAGCAAACAAAGCATTTTTGAGTGGAGTTGAAACTAGTTGAATAGCAAACAGAGCAGCTTACTTGTTTTTACCAAAGCAGAACCACTTCTGTTTTTATGTAATTTGTTTTGGTCTTGGCTTGGCTATGTCTTGCTTTCTAGGCACAATGACTTGTTTATGTCAGTGGCACCAGCTAAGTACTTTCTTTGCATTTACCAAGAAAATTTGTCTCTCATACTGAAATGCAACATAATAGACAATTTTCGTTATATTCTTCAGACTAGTGGACACAACACCTACACTAATTCATGATGGGAAGCTCCACTAATTGGAGAACCCAACGTGCACTCCCAATATTCTTGCTTAGATGTTCGCATATGAAGTTGCACTTGCGCTCTTTGTGGCAAGCTTGAAGAGCGTCTCTACTTTGCATTCCCACTGCACAGGCTTCTTTTAGTCATAGCTGATTGACTTGCTCTTCGTTTGCTGAAGCTACAATTAGTAATAATGGCACAGGTATGTCTCTCTTCTTTTGTTTTCACTGTAGCTGCTACTGAACTTGGCGATGGATGGTGCCACATCTAATGTTAAAACGTCTGTTACAAGTAAGACTGAGTACCAAACTGTAAGGCTAATTTGTCCTTTATAGCCAATTGTCTTCTACATGCAATGTCTGTTAAAAATGAGGTCTAATTAATGAACGTCATAGGGCGGCCAAGCATTTGGGTGAATGGTGTCTTTTATACCCGATTGTCTGTTACATCCATGTCTCTTATAACGGGGTTCAGCTGTAATATGGAATAGATTACAAAGGTGGAATTCATTCAAAGCTCATGAAGTGACAGACCACGCATTGTACATCCAGCTGTTGGTCTTTCGCAGTCACATGTGCACATAAGGCAACAAATCTTGGTTGACAAACTATAGGTATGAATCTATAATTAGAATCAATGGAGTATTTTGTTAATAAGATCACTTTTCATGAAACCGAGAAAGAAAGGCTATTACCGTTTTCACTCGGTCGATTTCTGTGTCCATTGAGTAAATGGCCATTGAACTACATGGGATTGCCCGGTGCTGCACGACGGCTTTTAACCACCATCAGGCTTACTAGGGGTCAACTTGCAGAAAGTTTGCAGATGGCCACTGAAATTTTGAGGACCCTTGAGAGCAGCCTCTAATACAATGAAAGCTGAAAAAATGAACTGTAAAGCTCACAATAAGCAAACAATTTTTGATTTAATTGAAAACTTTAGGCTATGTTAACACTTCAACTCAATTATATGTAGTGGTGAACCTTGCTCATAAACAGACTCTGACGATACAGTTTTTGTTGTCACCTGTTCATTTCACTTGTCTTTATCTTTAGCACGCCTTTCGACAACCAAGGCCTGCAGGTGTCCCACAAATGCTGCAGTGATGATGGCAGTGAAAACAGTAGTCACTAATCTGTGTTACCCTCAGTGACAAAAGGAATGCTTCTGAAACAAAATGCTTATTATTATTTCTCATTCTTGCCCTACACTGTTTGTGGGTGGTGCCCTTTTGAAATATGTAAATAGCTTCTTCCAAGCAAAGCTTATTACTTAAAAACAGTGCTCACCTTAATATGCAACTTTCAGTTTATGAATTCTTCACTTTGTGTTTCTACTAAATGTTGTAGCAGCTAGTGCCACCTTTGAGGTTGGATTTTGACTGCTCAGTAACCACAGAAATTCGTCATGAGGCAGCGCCATGTCCTGACAGCATTGAAAAATTTCTGTAGCCGTTGACTCAGTCGGCTTTCAGATTGCCCATGTGACTGTCATTAGAAGAAACGTTTTATGGGTACCATCCTGCTATTGTATATGTTAGTAATTATTCCTTACAGCTAGCTTTAAAATGAATTAATTGCTTTGCATTGCCTGCAGCCTGTGCCACAGCAGTACTTATGCATTGATGTGCGTAGCTTTTTGCCAAATTGCTCGTTTCAAATGTGCGTATGCTGTAACACGAGCACAGCTTCTCAACCTCTCTCTTCAAAGTTCGTGCCGGTTTTCGCCTGCGATTGCTAAGTAATTTTTAACCGAATTTTCTTTTCTCATCGGTTTCGGTTTCAACAGCTGAGAGATGGCCGTGACGTCACAAACAAGTCTAGGTCATGAGCAGCATGAAAAAACAGCAGTATAATTGCTCACTCTTCGCTTGTTGTAATTCCTATCCATAAGGCAGGCTGGCTTTAGCTTCATAGTGAATTAAAAGTGACAGATCAACAATTACATCGCTGTTTTTCTTCATCCCTCATGTGACCTAGACTTAACTTTGATGTCACAGCCATCTCTTGGCTGCTGAAACCAAAACTGAAACCGAAGAGAAAAAAAATTCAATTATAAATTATCCGGTGGTCGTAGGCAAATATCACGAGGTGATCCGTGTGCAGTAATCAAACTTGAACACAAAAATTAGGTGGCTGCTATACTCATTTAAGAGCAAAATTATGAGACAGTGGAGTGTGTGTAAATTAATGATTTGCCGACCCGTGAGCACTGTGATTTAGCACATGCTCTATTTTTGCTATATTTTCAATATAGCAGCAGTTTATTTTCTTTATTTTTGAGTTCCTGTGCCTACGTATACATGTTCTTGTGTTCTTGGGGCACTTCAATTTTGCGCTTTTGAGTGATATCCCCCGAGGCACTCCAATGTGTTCAAGATATTATCTGAGTACAAATATTATTATCTGGAGGCTTATTTAAATAAGCCTTCATAACACCTTGAAAGAGAGATTTAGTAACTTAATAGAGTGTAGCTGTAGGCCTCTTTATGGGACATCGCAAGGAACAAAACTGCAGAAATGACTCTTTCCTCTGTCCTCTAGCATTTCTGTGGTTTTGTTCCTTGCGAGAGAGATTTAGTTTGAGTCCAGCTGCAGGTTTATAATTTGGATCGAGGGCTATTCATTTAAGTGATCGACCTGTCAAATGTGTGCTGATGGAGGAATTTTTGTGCTCCCTATCTCTATAGTACATCACTTTTCAGTACAGTTCCCACTAGTGGAAATGCGCTTCCGCTACCAGTGCAAAATGGCTTCACCCGGCTTTGAGACCCCATGCCGTTGTACCTTTGTTTCTCACAATAAAGGGACAAATGGATTAGGGTAAAATTCATGTCTGAGCAAAGAGTAATTTCTGCAATGTATTGTCGATGTCGGGAATAACCGTCTTCATTGTTGCATGTCAGCATGCAGGGGCTAGAATAATGGCAGTCAATGTGCTTTGCCACAGATTTAGGCTAGTAGACATAAAGTTGATGTGGTTTTGGGAAAGAAAACTTTCATTTCACATTGTAAAAGTTGCTTTACATTGGTTTGGTTTTGTGGGGTTTAACGTCCCAAAGCGACTCAGGCTATGAGAGACGCCGTAGTGGAGGACTCCGGAAATTTCGACCACCTGGGGTTCTTTAACGTGCACTGACATCGCACAGCACACGGGCGCCTTGCTTTTCGCCTCCATCGAAAAGCGGCCGCCTAGGCCGGGATTCGATCCCGCGTCCTTGGGAACAGTAGTCGAGCGCCGTAACCACTGCGCCACCCCGACGGGGTGCTTTACATTGGTCATACATGGGAATGAGTGCCCTTCTTGAACAGTTACCACCGATTTGCTGCACTGAAGTAAAAAGTTACTCCAGGTTGTTATCCTTTTGGCAGGTGAGATACGGTTGTCATAATAGAAAAGTTCATGGTTTGCACGATTTCAGCAATGTGATGTGAAATTTTTGGTGTTATTTCTGGCAAGGTGTGGTATGCTTCTGGCTTTGTGAACTCGAAATCTGCTTTTTTCTGAGTAATGAAGCAATACATTTTGTTGCTGTAATAGGTGTAACCATGGAGTGCTAATTTTTACTGTTACTTGTGGAATGTCTAAAAAAAAATTTTTTTTTTTTTTTCAGAAATGTTAGTAAATATTGCTCCTTGCCTTTATACTGTCGCCCGTAGTAACAATAGTTGCTGCTGCCTGCATGGGGCGGATCGACAACAAAGAGGAAGATTGTGCGGAGTGCACGTGGAGCCGGCCGCCGCTGCTTTGCCTTGCTCCAGCTTCTATGTTTGCCTTCACTAATGTCCGACTCGCGTACGCGATTATGCGCTTGGTGGAGTTCTGTTTCTGAATGAGCACCGCCTCAAAGGCCCTTGTTGCTAGCGTCTGTGTGAAATTCACTCTCGCCGTCCTGGTCAGTGTGCCCGATTACAGGGGAGGTATACATTTTTTTTAAGGCGGTCAATGCATGCTGCTGTTCATCTGACCACTGGAAGGCGATATTCTCCTTTGTGAGGTGAGCAAGTGGTGCAGCGACAGAAAAATTGGGAACGAAGCGCCTATAGTAAGTTCAAAGGCCCAGGAACCTCCGTACGGCACTCTTGTCTGATAGGGTGGGGAAGGAGGCAACAGTGGCTGTTTTATCGGGATCTGGATGGGGAATATGTTGCTTCAGTAATATATCATTTGATACCAGTTACCCACTACTGTGAAATAACTTTGAATTTTCTCTCGAGGTTTTTGTAGTAAAAACCAAAGGAAACATGAATTGTGTGAAAATAAGCAGGAACTTCAGGTTCACTCTTCAGGTGAAATCGATAAAACAGCCACTGTTGCCTCCTTCCCCAAAAAGTTGAATGGGCCTTAGCCAGCCTTGCTAAGAACAAAGCTAGCGGAATTGATGGCATTCCAGCTGAATTGCTTCAAAACCTCAACCATGACGCTGTTAACATTCTGCATACATTATGTCAGAGGATTTGGACAACCCTGCAGTGGCCACAGGATTGGAGGAGGTCAGTTTACATCCCCATTCCAAAGAAAGGCAGTGCCAAAGATTGTTCCAACTACCGCACGATCGCGCTTATTTCGCATGCTAGCAAGGTGATGTTGGAAATCCTCCAAGGAAGGCTGCAGCAGTATGTGGATCGGGAGCTTCCGGACGTGCAAGCTGGGTTTCGCAAGGGCAGAGGAACTAGAGACCAAATTGCCAGTCTTCGCTGGATCATGGAAAAAGCAAGAGAGTTCCAGAAACCCATCTACTTCTGCTTTATTGATTATGCGAAAGCGTTTGACTGCGTAGATCACAGCAGATTGTGGCAAGCTCTCCAAGTGATGGGAGTTCCAATTCACCTCATCTGTCTCCTCAGGAACCTGTATGAAGGACAAGAGGCCACAATCAGAACTGGGCGTGGCCTTACTGATTGGTTTCCGATTGAGAAAGGAGTGAGGCAAGGCTGCATACTGTCGCCCTGCCTATTTAACCTATATGCAGAGTGCATCACGGAGTCTTCAGCTGGAGTGAAGATTGCTGGAAAACGTATCGACAACCTTAGATATGCAGATGATACCACTTTAATGGCAGAAAGTGAAGTGGAACTCAAGAGACTTCTGATGCGTGTACAAGAAGAGAGTGAGAAGTTTGGGCTTAAACTGAACATTAAAAAGACAAAGATCATGGCGTCTTGCCCTATCAAGTCCTGGAGCATCAATGGACAAGAAGTGGAAGCTGTGGCAGATTTTCTCTTCTTGGGCTCCAAGGTTACCTCGGAAGGAGACTGCAGCCATGAAATTAGGAGACGCCTGCTTCTGGAAAAGAGAGCAATGGTTAGCCTTGACCGCCTAGTAAAGAGCAGAGACATTAGTCTGCCAACCAAGATCCGTATAACTCGTGCTATGGTCTTTCCAGTTCTGATGTATGGATGCGAGAGTTAGACTGTGAAAAAGGCTGACCGCCGAAGAATTGGCGCGTTTGAATTGTGGTGTTGGCGAAGACTCTTGAAAGTTCCTTGGACTGCCAGAAGATCAAATCAGTCGACATTGTCGACCATAAACTCTGACTGCTCATTGGAGGGTCAAATTCTAAAGTTAAAGCTCAGCTACTTTGGTCATCTGATGAGAAGAGAGGAGTCGCTGGAGAAAGATTTGATGTTGGGAAAGGTTGAGGGTCGCCGGAGAAGGGGTAGGCAGCGAACGCAATGGTTAGATGGCATCCTCGAGGCACTGCAGATGAAGTTATGTGATGTTAGGAAGATAGTGAGAGACTGGAAAGCGTGGCGTGACATGGTCCATAGGGTCACGAAGAGTCGGACACGACTGAATGACTGAACTGAACTGAAAGCAGGAACTTATGTTTATGTCTAGTACATCGAAGGACTGCATTTTATCAACCCAAGAAGGCAAGTTCATTCTTGTAAAGGTGAACTGATACCTCAGTAACACTTTTTAGGCCCATATCTTGCAATGCTAGGCTTCAATGATTTCGTGCGCCTTTCTGTCTTTTGCCTATAATATTTCTATGCTTGAAAAGTGGCATACATTTTTTTTTTTTGTCATTTGTTTCGTAAGATTGGCAGTGTCTAGGCAAATGTTGCTCACAGTGCGAACCCAAGAAGTTGCAGTGCTCTACCAGATATTTATTGATGCAGCGTCCCATCTGCCCTTCATGTACTGACCCGCAGCTAAGTGGGATTTCATAAATAACTCTCGTTCTACAGGGCACATACTTTGTTCTTTGGTTGCCCCCACAGTCTGCTTTGTTTTGAATGTTGTTCATTAAAAGGCAGAGACGAGACTGTTTACGTGGTATGGAAAAGAAGACATTCACATCAGATTTTGGTTTATAGGGTGTAACATCCCAAAGATAATCGGGTTGTGAGGAATTCTGCTGTGGAGGGCTTGAAATAATTAGACTACCTGTGGTTCTTTAACCCTGTAACCGATATCCTGCTGAACAAAAAACTTGTACTGGGCTAGCACTGTTCACTATAAACTGGGCACTGAGCGACAACAAAAATGGTGAGGGACACATCATGAGCTGAGATGACATTTGGCTTGGGATGAGCCTGGCCTATCAAGTCTGCTAGGGAGTCAATGTGTGCTGATATTGCACAGTACACGGACACCTTGTGTTTCTCCTTCATTGAAACTCTGCTGCTGCAAAATAGCTTCTGAAAATGTTACCTGAAACCCCTAGCAGATAGTCTGCCTTTTGCTCCCCATTTTGGGGCCTTTCCTTTGGTAACTAATTGTTAATTTCCTTTCATTAGGAAACTGGTTATGCAGGAAGAAGCATTAGTTGGGTTCTCTCGCTGCTCTTTTGGCAACTTATTGTTATTTAATATCCTTTTGTTAGGAAACTGGTAAGTGAACAGCAGAGCCAGGAAGAAGCATCAGCTCAACACTCCTAAACAGTACCAAGCAGGGAGGAGAGGCTGTTCCAGGTGTTCAAGTCATGTGCTTGAATAGCATTTTCATCAATTTTTGTGTTTCAGGCACAAGAACATTTAAACACGAGATTGCTTAACGGCCCGTTTTCTGGAAAATTTAGTGTTAATGTGGTGAAAAATTGTAATTGCCAGGTGCCATGACTGGCACTGATTGGCCAACAAGGTGCGTGACATCCTGAGATCACATGGCACGGTGGTAGGAGGTCTCCAACTCGTGCAGCTACTCTGAGTAGGAGGGTGAGGCAAGAATGAACTGTTTGCGGAACTCCGCAAGCAAGCTTCTCTGCAAGGCTTCTTTTTTAAATAAAAGGTATCATTCCCAGATGCCCTTGCGCATTATTTGAAAAAAAAAAAAGAAAAAAGAGTAGAAGTTGACTTCAAGTTGGCTCGGAGAGAGGTGTCAGAAGGGTACAATGTTTTGATACCTCTTTTTTTTTAATAAATAGAGCATGAATGGAGTGAGGATAGTCCAGCGCCTTGCTCCTTGAGAGTGACTGGGTTCAGCCCGTTCATTGTGCTTCCTCCCTTTGACATATTCACGATTCGCAATTGTAAATGCGCCATAAAGAGGTTCATTCTCTTTTCGGTTCAACAAAATCTGTGAGTGTCATCTGATAACGAGATTTTGGGGTTGGAAAACAAGCCCTGCAGAGAAGCTAACTTACAGCTTTCTGCAAGTGATCTATTGAACCCTACAGGACTCGATGTAGAGGGTCGGACATGCTGCGCTTAGGCCATGCAAGCACAGAAAATGCACCTACTCAAACGAGGGTCCACAGCGAGAGTTGCAGACTGAGCTGTTAACGCCGTCACATCATACCCTTCAATAATTGTCCCCCAAGTTTTGTTCATGAAGGGTTCTGCTACATCTGGTTGTAGCCAACAGAGGTCTCTCAGACGTTAATAAATGCATAGTCATGAGTAAATGTGCGCACTTGAGTTCATCATAATTGTACTTCATGTCTATCTTGCATTGTGCGTGTGTTATGTGCATTGGTGCTGTTATGACATGTCATGCGCTCATTTTCCCCACAGATGTGGTGTTGGTAACTGCCTTATCGCTTGTGTCTGCGCACTAAGATATTCTCATTTTACAGACGCATTTGTAATGTGCTCGTCATCATGGTGCAGTCTTTTTAGCCGTCCGTCTGCTTTGTACACCATTCTCAAGGGATTCCTACAGCACAGGCTATGCTAGTTATGTTGCCTTCTTGAAGTATTTTTTTTCTTTAGTCCTTTCAGAACACTTGTTACTGCATCATCCTCATTGTTGTTTGTTACTGCATCATTGTTATTAGCATTGTTCATTAGTGCTGTCGCTTGTTCCGAATTACAGGGAAGAAAGTTATCACTCCCATTGATTGCAGTTGTATTTTGTTTCCCAGGTATATCGACAAATGGTATGTTGACCTTATCGTCACTGGTGTACAATGTACAGTTAAACCTGTATAAAATGGACCTTAATTTAGTCAATTCCTTGATATTGCAAAGTTTTTCAATTCCCCAACTTTGTAATCATTGATGTGCATTTATTTGAAGATTACATGTAACAAACATAGTTGCAGCATTTGGCCTTGCTGTAATGAACTAGCGGTACCTACTATCTCACAGCTACTGCTGAATTACTAGAAATTAGGAAGAACCCCGCAAGTTTCATGATGATAAAACACAAGCTGACCTGAGTGGAATGCCTACGTTTGCAGTGAGTGACTGCAGTTGATACTACGTGCTGTGGTTTAGTGCTGATGGCTCGTCTATCTGGTGAAAGAGGCAGCCTCGATTGCCCTCTCTCTTGGTGCATTTCCTTTCAGGTCTTCAACCTCTAACCAAAAGCCTAGATGTAACGAAAAATTGCTGACAATTTACAATGTTATAGTAATCAGGTTAAACTGTATATAGGAGCATACATAGGTTTATAAACCGTCGCTAGCTTTTATATGTTGTGACCACTTATTGTGGCTGTGATTGTAGTGGAACTACAAAAGTACATATGAAGGGGCTCAGGTGAAAAAAAAGGAAGCAGGAGAAGAGAGCGCGGGGAATTTGCTGAATGTATTTTGCCAGCATGGCATTCGTGACACTGCCAGCTTGTGCCAGGTGCGTTGCAGTGAGCTCGAGTCCATCTTGTGCAGTGCACCTATGTGCAGGAACCAAAGTGATACCCCTGTCACACGGACAGTTTCGATCCTCATTGAACTCGATCTGCATTCAACTCAATGCAGATCGAGGTTGTCACACAGCAACATTTAAGTGCAATCGAGCTCGAGCCTACTTGACTCGAAGCTGGTTCCTCAATCGCACTTGTGATTTCAAGCATACTCGAAAACGGTCATCGACACCCTCAACATCAGTGAACTCTAAAATTTGAAAACGAATGAATAACATATAAATGAATTAAAAGGCATGATGGAAATTTTTTAGAACATTGCTAGAACATTCGTAGAACATTAAGCTTGTGAGCTAATTTTATAATCTCTACACCACGGTCCACTGCCAGTGGAAGCAAAGATGGTGTCCTGTTTGACTGCGTTAGTGTGGAAAATGTGGAGCAAACCTATAGTATATTTCTAGGCAAGGTAGCGAAACACTGCAACACTCATTGACTGCTGGGAAGATAGATTAGGTGTCCTGAGGTGCCAAAAGTGAAATGCTGCTGTGTACGCTGAAATTGCGCAATCTTTACCCCAATCTTGCGTTTCCTTTTGAAGCTCATTGTGAGTGACGGCAGACGACAGATCGCGAAGGAAATTTCTCAATGCTCATTAAAACGCCCGTGTAGCACCGGATGCTTCAATCCTTAAAAGCGTCAATGCAGATCGAGTTCAATGAGGATCGGAAGTGTTCGTGTGACAGAGGTATTGCGTAACAGTTGAGCAGCATTGCGCATTTTCTGCACTTCTTGCGTAATCCTCTTGTGCAGGAGACGAAGATACAGGGCTCAAGCATGTTTAGGAAACTTGTGCCTTGATGCCTATTTCAAAGGCAATGGACCACTTGTAGCTGTTGCTTGTGTAAAGTCCTAATGAGATGGGGCTCAGGACATGAGATGGGGTTATTGTCAAGTTATACAGATTCTTTTGCATCTGTAACTTGGCAGTCAGCTGACTCATATTATGACCCTTTAGTACCGATTGTTCTGTCATTTAGCAGCTATAATTCTTTTAACTCTGCAGGTTACAGCATGTCAGCATCAATGCCAGTACTTCAGTGTTTCACAGCATTACTTGTTTTGTATGAATAGTTGCTTAAGTAGCGAGTATTATTGCAAATTATTGATCCATATTTATTTCAACTTTTTCACTTTTTGATTAATATATTAGATTTGGTAGTAACCGCACATTATTTGTATGCAATGTAGCTTGCAAAAAAGTATGGTTAGCACACCTTTGCTTATGGCTATATAGCTTGTCTCTCTGATATTCGTTCAGATGTGTGTGCAAATACTGGTTTTGGTGTATTGTAGACTTTGATCCTACCAAGCTGCTCAAAAAGTTCTATATGTAGCGAAAAAAGTTAGGCAAGTTAAGGTCTCATGTGGAGAGCAGCAGACAATGTTCTTCACTTTTGCCTGTGTTTATTGCAATACAGTCCACCAAGAATAAAGTTCGGTATACCTTCGCAACTATCGGGGCTGTAATTGTAAGGTTCCTGTACAATTTTAAATGCAGTTGTATTAACACGATAACTTTAGAGGCCCCATTCACCAGAAAATCTGGCGTTGACATTGTGACCTAAAAATCACCAGCACGATGCTTGCAGGTGGTAGCTGGCAGCTGCTGACATGGCCTTGCACTGATTGGACGTAGGATTGCCTGACTGAATTTGGCAGGATCTGCCAACTCTATCCTCTCCTTTCATAGTGGAGGGTGATATGAGAATCAGCTTGCATTCTGAGTCAGATACATTACCCCTAGGCCATGCAGGTACATTCATGCTGTTTGGCTAAAATGGGATTTAATATGTCTGGTAGTAGTCTATGCTATTATGTCATACTTTTAAAAACATAGCCTTAGCATCCCCAAAAATTTTTTTGTTTTTTATATGCGTAAGGCTTGAGAAAAAGTAGCTTATTTAATGTTTCAGAAATTCTGGGAATAAAAGGGCTTCAAGAACAATATATAATGCTTGATTGCCTGATTGCTGTGATGGCCTGATTACTGGAAAGAGACTTATCTTCAGACTGTGCAAGCCTCAAAGGTGGTGGTGCATGGTCAAAGATGCTTATTGCGGTCATACTGTAATATTGAAGTGGACATAGAGTTGGGTGTGAACTTTACCTCCAACTGAAAAGTTATGGTGAAGTTCCACTGAAGGATTGACATCCATGGAGTATCAAGATCAGCCCAGCGGAGTATATTTGACAGTAGTCGATCGTCTCTCATATCCTGTCACAGAGTATGGCTAATCAATGAGCTTCTATTTTGATGTTTTGCAGTGTTCAGGTCCAAGGGAAAATTGGAGTTTTATGGCAAATAATCAACTGTGGAATGCTCAAGGCATATGTTGATAAAATAGTAGTTGTAATATTACTACATAGTAGCAGAATTTATTAAGGGACAGTACATACTTAGGTGCCATATCAACGGCTGGCTGGACGGGCACGCACGGTTCTTTTTACCCTCAGCACCATTCCACTTCAGCCAAAAGTACTTATTGTAATTGCGTAACATGTCTTCCCGAGAATTGTACAATCTTCCTAATTGTTAACATTTTTTTTTCTAATTTTTATTTACAGTCTCTACTCTTTGCACTTTCCTTGAACCCTTCACGCTGCGAGCTCTTTAAAATTGCCAGTTGCTAAACCCTGAGTAGTCGAAATTTGGGTGTTCACGGAAATTCTGGAATTGTTCATAAATGCACTACCAAGTGTCAGTGTGGTTTGAAAACACGTATTAGCAAAAGTTTTAGCCGTCGAGAAGAGATAAAAGAAAAGAATCACTTCTCAGAAGATGGCGACAGTTGAGAATATCTTACTAGCTGCTACCATCAACTGCTAAAACCAGTTAGCTATAAAGCGGGATTTTTCGGGCTGACATTTATGATAAGAGGGTTGTCAGCGCAGAATAGCATATATATCAGACGGTTTTTGAAGTCGTTGAAAAATCTGCTCTCTCCAAAAAATTAGAATAGTCTGTCTTATTGTTTGCCTAGGATCATGGTGCCTAGAACCCACAATCGAGAGTCAGGGTTTGTGAGTGAGTGTGAGTGAGAAGACTTATTTACACCGACATGGACCTCGTGGGGGGGGGGGGGGGGGGGGGCAGGGGCTCAGCCACGGGGAGAGTCTTCTAGCTTGCCGGCTCACCTGCGCCGTGGCCGCAGAGGTCTTGGAGTAAGCCTCCTCCGCCAGGTTTAGGACGCTCTTTTGTTCATCCGCATTTGGGCTGCGGATGTAGGTAATTTGATCAAGGGGATCAGTTTCTTTAGCTCCCGGAGAATCGGGGCATTGCCAGATTAGATGATTTTGACTTAAATGTACGTTGCAGAGATTGCAAGTCTCTGGGTCACCTGTCAATTCATTATGCAGAGCTGATGCAGGGTAACATAAGGAAAGAAACGATTGGCCTGAATTTTTCGCCAGGCCCTGCATTCTGAAGGTATTACGGACCTATCTGGTGGGGGATAGATTCTTCTGTTTAGTCTTGGAGTCTCAGAGAGCTCCTTGTAGGTGATGAGGGGGTCTTTGTCTCCGGGTAGCGGGGTATCCGCTCGGGTGTATACATCTCGAGCGAGGCGATGGGCAGCCTCATTGCCTGGTAAACCCTCGTGAGCTGGAACCCAAATGACTGAAACCTCCCGGTTTAGTGGGTGCTTTCTCAGTAGACTGGCCGCCTGCTTGGAAATTAGGCCTTTGCCGAAGTTCCTAACAGCCGCCTTATTATTTGATAGTTTTTAGTGCCTGCTGCGAGCACGGCTGTTTTTTTTTTCAAATCAACCGCTCCTCCCTAGCCGGCCATCGGTTTCTTTTTCGTCTGGTAGGTGCCGCACGTTGTTTAAGGGAGCATATACAGGAACACTAAAGGGAGCTAGAGTACCAAAACCACCGTGACCAAAACCTTTGGTGTGTTACGCCGCGGCGCCGGAGCCGCAGCGAAACGTGTAGGCGCCCTAGATACTGGTGTGCTCGCCTCCACGAGTACACCAGTATACTATCTTCACGAAAGCAGGTGAATGTGGAAAATACCAGCAGCTTATTTCTGCGGCTTAGTGATACCAGTGCCGCAGTTTGCCATTAACTGTTATATTGGACTGTAGAAATGGCCGTCCCGAAGGCGTCGGTGGTATAGTGGTTAGCATAGCTGCCTTCCAAGCAGTTGACCCGGGTTCGATTCCCGGCCGACGCATGTTTTTTTTTTTTTTTTGTCTTTGTTTTTGTTTTTTTCATTATGCTTTCGTAGGTGATTGCAGAGAATTTTCTAGAGCACGTCGAACGGATCTGCTCAGTGCTTTTGGTTGGCAATCGCCTGTCGCTGCGTAGACGTTTCAGCAGCCTTTCTAGAAGCACGGTCACGTTGCCTATATGCGTTTAGTGGGGGTGAAACGCAAATGCATCTAACGTTAAAGATCCCCAGGTGGTCGAAATTAATTCCTTCGCTACTGCTCTTTGTTATTTTCCCTCCCGCGTCTTTCTTCATTTGCGGTGCGCTTCTGTACGGTTCAACTGCTACTGCGCCTTTCCTTTCCAATAAATTAGGTGTTCTTGGTTTGACTATGATCTGGTTTCAAGGCCGTAAATCGGAGCCGGGCGAAACTAGGCAAAAAAAAAAAAAAAAAAAGATTGGACGGGGGGGGGTGGGGGTGGGGGGTGGGGGGGGGGGGGGGTTAAGCATGGCTTGAAGAGCGAAAGCTGCACGTGACTGGTAGGTGGGGCTAGCCTGCCACTGGTGGTTGTTGTTGTGGCTGTAGAAAGTGTAGAAAGAAACAAAAGAAAATGCACGGGCCTGCTACTGGTTCCGGAAGGGCTTCCTTGTACTGGCTCAATCCGCCCTAGGCAAGATAGGATGTCAGATTGAGCCAGTACCCTTCAAGGAAGCCCTTCCGGAAGACGAAGACGACCCCCAGTCAAAAAAATTCAATGGGTCCAATTGGGAATTTCCCAATTGAAATGAATTGGTCAAAAACCAATTGTGTTTATCGCCACCCATTGGGCCTGACCATTTGATATGAATTGGTGCTCCCAATTAGAAATAATTGGTCACCCATGAAGACCAAATGGTTCACCAAATTATCTCAAATGGCATACCCATTGAGCCTAAATGGTTTGAAATCACATAGCTGAAAAAAAAAAAAAATGAGAATGGAGATGCAATTTCAATGTTTTGTGCCCAGAAGTTATAGGGGAGCCGACTTTTATACAAGAGGAATGAAATTACAATTTTTTACAGAAATCATATATGAGAGACAAGCAAGCATTACACACACAGAACTAACACAGATTCAATGTATATATCCACAGGTTCCAGATTTATATACTCCATTCTTTAAACAGTGCTGCTTGGACCAGTGACGCATCTTTGTTATTCAGTTAACTTATTTAATTATGCCTGCACTTACAGTGAACACGATATAATCAATTAAAAAGATTAAGCGGCATATACTTAAATTTTTCACTGTTGTCTTTTATAAAGGTATGTATCTCTGTGCACATCTCAGTCAAGGATATCACTGACTTGACTTTCCCAATTGGGAATGTTTGCTTAGGACCAATTAGAACCAATGGGAAGCCCAGTTGGTAGCCCAATTCGTTTAAAATGGGCATCCCATGTTGGGAGCGAAGAAATCCCAATTGGGATTGAAGTAACCCATTGAGCTTCCCATTAACCCAATGGGTTTATTCAATCCCAATTGGGATGCCCCGTTGGTTTCTTCAGTCCCAATTGGGACATCCAATTGGTTTCTTCATTCCCAATTTGGAGACACGAAACCAACTGGGCGTCCCAATTAGGAGTGAGGAAACCAACTGGGCTTCCCAAACGGAAGTGAAACCAGTTTGGTTACACAGTACCCATTGGACAAACCATTTCGGATTGGCGAAACCAGTTCAATCTGACTGGTCTTCCTAATTGGACCCATTGATTTTTTCTTACTGGGCCGGCCATTAAGACCAAACCCCTTCCCTGGAACATGACGCCGGGCAAGGACGAGAGGCGCACCGCGCGGGCCAAAGCCATAGCCCGGAAGCTGGAAGAGAACCCCAGGATCCTCTACGCGGACGCCTGGCTTCGAAAACACAGTGACCGTGCAGCGGTGGTGGTTACGTCAAAAGACAGGCTGATCGTCAGCGCGTCCATAAAGACAACAGACCCCGCAGTTGCCGAAAAAGCGGCCGTGGCCCTCGCACTCGCACAGCCGAGAAGGGACACCGTGATCATCGACTCAAAAGACAGCCTACGGAAGCTTCCGCAGAGGGGTAATCTACTCCGCGGCCCGAGCCATTCTATCCAAGCGCAAGCCTCCGGGAAGAGCCGTAGAGCTCGTGTGGGTCCCGGCTCACTCGCAGGTAGCAGCTATAGGCAACACCATCGCAGACTACCATGCCCGAGAAATAATCCGGGACGAGCACGAGTCAGAAGAGCTACCGCATCCAGTTACCAGCTTTCGGGAGATAACTCGTATATACCGAGAGGAAAGCTACAGCCTGCCAGAACCGCACCTCAAACTCACCAGGCAACAACAGACGGTCCTGCGTCGAGCGCAGGCGGGATCGCTTGCGCATCCCGTACTGATGAACCACATGTACCCTGCGGAACACGATATGCTCTGTCCGCTTTGCAAAAAAGCAAAAGGCAGCCTGCTGCACATTTTGGCAGAATGCACAAAACTCAAGACCCCCCCCCCCCCCCTCCTCCCCTTCCCGCCAATACCCCCAGTCCCCAACCCCTTGAGCGATTGGAGACCTTGTTATCCAGCCCCGTCCTATCCATCCAGTTCGCACTGACGGACAGGGGCCAGGAGCTGCTGAGAATTACATATGGGCCCCGCAACTAGGGAACCGCCCCGTCTGGTGCACGCATGCACCACCGAATTATTTCGGGCCTAATAAATGTTGAATCCCCGCCGGGGTGGTGCAGTGGTAAGACGCCCGACTACTCTGCCGGAGTACCCGGGTTCGAACCCGACCTCAGCGGCTGCGTTTCGATGCAGCCGAAACGAAGAGGCGTCCGGGTGCTGTGCGATGTCAGCGCACGTTAAAGATCCCTAGGTGGTCGAAATTACTCCATAGCCCTCCACTATGGCTCCTCTTTCTCTTTTCACTTTCACTCCCACCTTCCTTCCCTTACGGCGCGGTTGAGGTGCCCACAGAAAAACAAGCGAGACAGGTACCGCGCCTTTCCCTTCGTATAAATCAATCAGTTTTTTAATTCCTCCTTCTCCGCTGCCTCGTGCAGACAGAAGAGAAAATAGAGAAGAAAGAAAGGAAGAGGGAGAGGAAGACGCGCGCCGCAACAACAGCCGTCGTCCACCACCGAAGCGGTGGCGGGTGCAATGACGGCCTACAACAGATAAAACTTCGGTGGCAGGCTAGCCCCCCGCCGCAAGCGAAGGTGACCTACCTGTCACCCCTGCCACTGGTGGTTGTTAGCCTGCCACCGAATTTTTGTCCGTTGTAGGCCATCATTGCATTCGCCAGGTGGACGACTGCTGTTGCGGCGCGCCTCTTTCTCTCCTTTTTTCAGCTACAGAGTGCCCCGCCGGGGTGGTGCAGTGGTAAGACACCTGTGCCGGAGTACCCGGGTTCGAACTACCCGACCTCGGCGGCTGCGTTTCGATGGAGGCGAAACGAAGAGGCGTCCGTGTGCTGTGCGAAGTCTGCGCACGTTAAAGATCCCCAGGTGGTCGAAATTACTCCATAGCCCTCCACTATGGCTCCTCTTTCTTTCCACTTTCACTCGCACCTTCCTCCCTTCCCTTACGGAGCGGTTGAGGTGTCCACAGAAAGCAAATGAGACAGTTACCGCGCCTTTCCCTTCCTACAAATCAATCAGCTACAGAGCCAGTAGCAGGCCCGTGCATTTTCTTTTCTTTCTTCCTACAGCCACTACAACAACAGCTTCGGTTGTGACGCGCTCTTTGTCTCTGCCTTTTCTTTTTCTTCCTTTCTTCTCTATAGCTGAGCCACCTCGTCGTGTGCTGTGCGGTGTCAACGCACGTTAAAGATCCCCAGGTGGTCGAAATTACTCCGTAGCCCTTCACTACGGCTCCTCTTTCTCTCTTTCCACTTTCACTCGCATCTTCCTCCCTTCCCTTACGGCGCGGTTGCGGTGTCCACAGAAATCAAGTGAGACAGTTACCGCGCCTTTCCCTTCATATAAATAAATCAGTTTAAAAAATCAGCTACAGAGCCAGTAGCAGGCCCGTGCATTTTCTTTTCTTTCTTCCTACAGCCACTACAACAGCAGCTTCGGTTGCGACGCGCTCTTTCTCTCTGCCTTTTCTTTTTCTTCCTTTCTTTTCTATTTTCTCCTCTGTCCGCACCAGGCAGCGGAGGTGGCTCAGCTACAGAGCCAGTAGCAGGCCCGTGCTTCTGCTTTTCCTTCTTCGTACAGTCGCAACAACAATAACAACATTGCAATACCTAGGACCCTTCCTTACCGAAGCATTTTTCCCGGGTACTTTTACTGGTACTTTCACGCAACTGACAGCGCAGCAAATATATGTAGTGTCGTGGAGAAAAGACGGCAATGACGAAAAGACGACATGCAAAGCTTGGTAAAACGGAAAATGAAACCGGGAAATTATACGTTGCCAAGTGCTGACTTCCTGAATGAGGCCGCCGTGACGGTTATAACCAGTCAGAAAAGTGGTGTCTACGTATATGCAATCATATGCTTCTATAACGGAACACTACCCATCCCTTGGCCGTGATGAAAACCGCCATGCCTCATGTTCCACGTCAACTAGAGAGAGAAAGAATTAACTGCCACGTCAAAACTTCAGTCAAAATTGCCACATAGATCTGTTTTGGCAATTGCAAACGCGAGAATGACGACAACCGTTGACGAGAGGGAAATCTGCCACGTAAAATAAAATGTAAATTAGTGCTTTACAGGCAATGAAAGACACATCTGTCACACATCTCCGTGGGCGCCTGAATCGCAGCGTAACGGAAGGGATGAGGTGGGATTACAAGGAGAGATAGAGGTGCTGCAGGGGAGGGCTCCGGTGTTATTTTGACCTCCTGGGAGTCTTTAACTGCACTATATCGCACTGAACACGGAGGCAGGAAACGAGCATTCATCATCGCTGACATGGCATTTACCTTACTCACAAACCTGCGGCACCCGACGCGAGTCACTACCAGCATAACTCGGTATACCTCCCCCGACCTCACGCTCGTCCGCAACGCCCGCAACTATGAGTGGCTTAATACGGGAGAAACAGGCAGCGATCACTACGTGCTGCAGACCATCATTGAAAGCAACAAGCACAGCAAACCACGAGGGCAAGCCAAAGTGACTGACTCTGAATGCCGAGGAAGGACACCAAACTAGTTACATTGGTGCAAATAATTAGTTACAAAGAGTGGGCCGCGGCATCCGTTCTCGACCTTAAAGAAAACCTCACAAAAACCCTTGCCACCACGGAGGACCACTCAGCTGTTGACAACCATCTTTGGGAAGCTAGACGTAGTCTCGTAAAACGCTGCAAGAAACAAAGGCACAATCGAAAACTCTGAATTCGAGTAGCGAAGCTAACTACTCAAGCATGGGACGTCGCTTGCACCAATTGGCTAAAAAGGTGCGAATCCCTTAAAGGTCGCCTAGACATCAAGACTACGTGGAACCTTCTCCGATTTCTAATTGATCCACCGAAATCGAAGAGTGAACAACATAGAAATTTGCCTCGAGCCTTACACAGCTTTCAAGGCACGGGTAACGAACTCGTGGATGAGCTCACGCATCGCTATATCTGCAGTTCGAAAGACGCAACATCCTTAAATCCAGAATACCGGGAGGAACCGAACGAAGACCTAGATAAAGACTTCACTCTAGAAGAAATCATAGCAGCACTAGCAGATATACGCAGAGGTACAGCCCTGGGACAAGACAAAATTACGGTCGGACTTCTAACCAACCTCGGCACGGAGGCACTGCAGCAACTTACGGATTACGTAAACGAATGCTAGCGCACCGGCATCCACAGGAATGGAAAACAGCCAATATACACTTTATCTTCAAACCCTGCAAGGAAATTAGCATTGAAAACCTACTCCCATATCCCTCACGTCATGCGCTGGTAAACTCATGGAAAAGGCAGTCCACGTGCCTCTCCAACTATGTATAGAAAAACGAGCTACTGCCACACACGATGTTTGGATTTAGCACATCTGTCCACCAATGATGTGCTTCTGCGATTCAAACGCGAAGTCATTGATCCAGCACACAGAAACAGTGACCGAGCACTTCCAACCTTTGAACTCAAAGGAGTGACCGAGCACCATATTAGGCTGTCGTAAAGCTGGCTTCACGGTCGAGAATGGTGATAGAAGGTGAAAGCTCGCTTTTTGAGAAGGAAAGTAAACGAGACGTTTTTTTTCCTTTAACGTTCACAGATGATTATTTTGAAAATCATGAGAGAGACGTATGTGCGGTCTGTACAGGTGCGTTGTACAGTAAGGCAGACATCACGTGACTATCAAGCTTTAACCAGCAATTTTTATTTCAAGGGACAATATCTCGAAACTGAAGACTGGCAACATAAAATATTAGACGCGATAGCATTTCATGCACAATACAGGGCTAAAGTAAACCACAGAAAGTGAAAGACTGACATCCTTTTTGAAGAAAGGATAAACTAGGGACTCATGTCAGATTGGTGCTAGGGGGAGCTCTAGGTTAGGGCCATTTGTTTAACCTACACCAGCTACACCAGTGTAGGAAATCTCTTATACCTAAATAGATTTTTGCTGCACAGGTGTAGCTGGTGTAGGGTAAACAAACGGCCCTATTGTCACGACAAAAGGAGCCGCAGACGTGCGAGTAGGCGTTGTGTGGACGTAGTACAGGGACGTGCAAGCCGACCTACGAAGCGTTCTTCAAATCGAACCCGGTCTATCCCGAGCGCTCTCTGCGTGCCAACAACCACTTCGTCGTCGTTGCGGCCCAGCGCAGAGGAATGAATGAATGAATGAAAACTTTTATTTCCACCGAAAAGGAGCCCTACATCTCCCCCCCCCCCCCCTCCCCCCGGCACGCAGGCCGGGGAGCAGGTCAGGAGGGCCCCGCAGGCTGAGGTCAGGTGAGGTTACAAGCACTCTTCACGGCCTCAGCCGCCAGGTGGGTTACGTGCCGCTGAACGGTGGGATCTCCGCTCCGCAGCCAAACATCCCAGGCTTCTCTACTATCAATGTTAATGCCGGCGCCTGGGGAATCGGCACATTGCCATATTATATGATCTAGCGTGCCTTTTTGGCCGCAATTTTTACATTTAGAATCTTCCTCCCTGGTCTGTGTTAAGAAAATCCAGACAGGGCAGATGTAGTTATCGGCTTGTAATCGCCTCCAGATGCGTGCTTCATTGTTAGTGAGAGACCGATCTGGGGGAGGGTACGATCTAGTTTGTAAGATTCTGTGATCTCATTGTATGTGATAGCGTACTGGTAAGGGTGGTACCAGTATGTGTTTCCTTATGTTGGGTGGGATAGATGTTTTCGTCTGTGGGCCTCTGTCTGATTGGAGTCCGACCCAGTCTAGGATGGCTCTGCCTGTCTCCGTCTGACTTAGTCTTTCAGTTGAGAGATTCTGACAGCTTCAGTGAGCTCTTGCCATGTATTATGAATCCCCATTTTCTCAAGCTTCTCTGTTGATGTGGAGACAGGAAGGCCTAGTGCGCGTTTGACGCATTTTCGAATTATGACGTCGATGTTTTCACGTTCTGTCTTTTTGAGATTGAGAAAAGGTGTGGCATAACATATGCAACTGATGATGTAGGCCATTTTGAGTAAACTGCGTTCCTTGAGACCGTGTCCTCTAAGCGCTACTCTTCTGAATATGCCCGTAACTTGGGCTGCGTAGTTCTCCATTTTTTTTTTATGGTGTTTGTGTTCTGCCCTCTTGCTTGGAGGATCATTCCCAAGATTCTAATTTCCTCTACTTGTGGAACCGGGTAGTTTTCAACATTTATCTTTATGTCTGCTTTATTTTTTTTTTTTATATTTGGGGTTGTAGATGAATAGTTCTGACTTTTGCGGTGAGCAGGATATTCCGCGTTCCGCAGCATACTCAACCACCTTATTTGCGGCAGCCTGGAGTTTGTTCTCTATCTCTGCGTCGCTACCTTTATTGATCCTGAGATTTATGTCATCTACGTACATGCTAAATTTTAAGTCCGGTATTTGCTTTAGTTGGTGCTGGTAGCCCCCTCATAGCAATGTTAAATAGAAAGGGAGACGAGACAGAGCCTTGTGGCGTTCCCTTGCTACCCAAGGTGACTGTGGGTGATTTGGCGCTTTGAAAGCTCATGGTGACTTCTCTGTTAGTTTGAAAATTTTTGATATAGTTATAGGTTCTGATTCCAACCCCAACTTCTTGGAGACCTTCGAGCACTGCCTTATGCTTGACATTATGGAAGGCTTTGGTTAGGTCAAGTCCGAGAATAGTCTTTGTATCTGAATATTCATGAGTTATGATATCGTATCTAAGTCTGAGCATCACGTCCTGTGTGCTTAGCCCCGGCCTGAAGCCCACCATTTCGTGTGGCAAGAGGTTCTCTTGCTCCATTTATTTGGTAAGTCTTTCGATGGAGGCGAAAAGCAAGGCGCCCGTGTGCTGTGCGATGTCAGTGCACGTTAAAGAACCCCAGGTGGTCGAAATTTCCGGAGGTCTCCACTACGGCGTCTCTCATAGCCTGAGTCGCTTTGGGACGTTAAACCCCGCAAACCAACCTATTTGGTAAGTCTAGTCTGAATAACGCGTTCTATTAGTTTTCCCATGCACGATGTCAGTGATATAGGTCTTAGGTTTTCTATTTGACGATCAATGAGTGGAACCGGCTGCCAGCTGGCATCACTGAGTGTTGCACTGAAAATTTATTTCGGGCTTTTTTATCGGATGTGTGACGTGGCGCCCAGTTCTCTTGTGTGTGTTTCCTTCATTACTTTGTTTTTGAATGTTTTCATCACTTTGTTGGTCGCGCAGTTGCCCCCTTTAGATGCATGTTTTTCATTCTGCATTATCACTTGTGTCGTGTTATTTTCTTCATTTTTATGTATTTTATCACTGGCGTTCCCAGCAAGATTACTTGTCATCTCCCCCCCTGCAATAATGCCTTCGGGCGCTGCAGGAACTTGTAATAAATAAATAAATAAATAAATAAATAAATAAATAAATAAATAAATAAATAAATAAATAAATAAATAAATAAATAAATAAATAAATAAATAAATAAATAAATAAATAAATAAATAAATAAATAAATAAATAAATAAATAAATAAATAAATAAATAAATAAATAAATAAATAAATAAATAAATAAATAAATAAATAAATAAATAAATAAATAAGTAAATAAATTTTTGGCGGCTTCCCCGGTTTGGGTATGAGGACTATACTGGCATTTTTCCATGCCTGCGGTAGTTGTCCAGTCTCCCATACCTTATTCATGCATTCTGTCAGGGCTGTGATTGACTCGTCGTCTAGATTTATGATAATAGTGTTCGTGATACCGTCAGGTCCTGGGGCTGATCTTGTCTTTAATCCAATAATCTCAGCTCAGACTTCAGCCCTAGTGATGGGGGCGTCTAAGTTAGGTCTCCCCTAATATGCTGGTAACGTTTCGGTTTCCATTTGTCCGATGTAGATTTCGATTAATTTACTCATCAATTGTTCGTCCGAGCCTTCGAAGGCATGCTTAACGTTAGTTTGATTTACGTTAGCTTGTGCTTTAGATTTTTCCGGATCGAGCATGTGTCGTAGAATGTTCCATGTTTTGGAGAGGCTCATGCCTTGTTCCATTTCATCAGATCTGCTACACCAGTTTTGTTCATTTAGTTTGATGGCGTATGTCTCCATCTCTTTATTATGTCGAGCTAGTGCTCTCCTAATATTACGGTTCCATCTTTGTGTTTTTAGGCTTTTCTCTAGGTCCTGTTTCTTGTTCCACATGTTTAGAAGTTTGCTATCGATACTCGGCGGTGCATCTTCGTCTTCTAGAGTGACTGTCGCTTCCTCCACGTGTTTCTTTAGCGTTTCTGACCACTTGTCGATATCGTCGATTTTCTCAATTCCCTCGGTCTCTCGTATTTGCCTAAATCTTTCCCATTCCGTGATTTTGGGTTGTTTGGGTTTTCTAATTTTGATTCCTTTTCCTAATGTGAGTGCAATAATGAAGTGGTCACTACCTAGGTTTTGCTCGGTGTTTTTCCAGTGCGCTGTACTTACATTCTTGCTGAATTGGTCAGGTCGGGAGTGGTGTCCCTGCTGACGCTATTACCCGTGCGTGTGGGTGCATTTGGATCAGTGTGCAGGGTGAGTCCTAGTGTTTGCATGTCTTCCCATAATTGTCTGCCCTTAAGATACTGCCGATCGTACCCCCATTCCTAATGGGCTGCATTAAGGCTGAATCGCATGCACGCGAAAACTCACGCAAACGCGAACGCGACGGCGGCACGCGTCGCGCGAAGCCTTCGCGCGAACAGAAATGCATGAGTCGCTTGGCTCGTCGCTCGGATCTGCCGAAATAGAAAATTTCGCTCGTTCGCCCGGAAGTAAGCGTACGTCACTGCCGCTCATTTCGCACGCTTTCTTTATTTTGCTGTGTTGCATTGTGATTGTGCATTACCGCGTAAATGTTTCGCTTTGTACGAACAATGGTGAATAGCCAAGGATTCAAAGAACGTTTAACCCCAACCGAAACAACAATAGAAACAAGGGGTCACGTGATTATTCGTGCCGATTACAGTGCAAGTTCACATACATTCGATACGGTTTGCTGTAAATACATTTTACTTTGCCATGTTGTCGCAAAATAACTTTAATTCTTGCAATCGTTGTGACTGTTGTTGGATTTGGCAATAGTTTTGCGGTGTACTAAGCCACCATCATCAGTAAGCTCCAGCTTCAAGACCGCAGCAACACTATCCGCATCAAGTGGTTCTCGGCGCACGCGGGAGATTGTGCATCCTCACCGAATCACAACGAGACGGCCCATTCGGCGTCGCGTGCGCTTACCTTCCGCGCCCCCGAGAAGGACCGTTCCGAATGGTGGTTCGAAACAAAAGACAGAATGACCAGTTACGAGGAAGTGACAAAATTTTACCGCCTAGCTCGACGGACAATGCCGCCGCCTCACCCGGCACTTAGTCGGGAGGAGGCGGTCATCCTAAGGCAAATGCAAACCGGGTCACTCCTAGCCCCGGCAGTGATACACGTCCTCCACCCAGACATCTACACGAGTGATATGTGCAGTGTATGTCAAGTGGGTCCGGCGGACCAATGACACATCATGTGGGACTGTGCCAGGTTCCCGACCGAAGCTGCATCCAGGACATACCCGCCGGAACTTCAAAGTGCTGTGCAGAATACAGACAAGGACATGCAACGTACTATGGGCCGTCCAGCAGGCCCGGGGTGCGCTCGCAAAGCACAAGCCTCACAACCCACCACAAACGGGCCAAATGAGGGAGTGCACAGTAGGGCTTAACCCCGGGTAGACGCTTGGCCAGCGTCACGACGCTTTAACCCGTCGTTTGCCGGCTCCCTAATAAAGTTATACATACATACATACATACATACATACATACATACATACATACATACATACATACATACATACATACATACATACATACATACATACATACATACATACATACATACATACATACATACATACATACATACATACATACATACATACATACATACATACATACATACATACATACATACATACATACATACATACATACATACATACATACATACATACATACATACATACATACATACATACATACATACATACATACATACATACATACATACATACATACATACATACATACATACATACATACATACATACATACATACATACATACATACATACATAAAGCCACTATGCCAGCGAAATGCCAGCCACACAACCTACACAGATCGTCGTCGCCGTTTCGCTCGGTTCGCGTGCATGCGTCTTCCCCAGTAGGCGACGGAGCGAACCATGATCGCTTTCGCCGCGCCGCCTTGTCGCTTCGCTCACTTTTTCGCTCACATGCGTTTCCCGCTTTAAAGTCACCCGCTATGATAAGCGGGTTATTTCCTGCGATCTTTAGGGCTTTTCGGAATAGGACTTGAGACCTAACTTTCTTTGCTTCGGAGTGCTGTATATATTCAAGAGAAAGATACTCTTTCGGTCTTTTCTTCCAGTGATGATTTCGGTTAAAACTGCTTCTATATCCCGAAATGTGATCTCGTGATTAGCAGCGGCTCTGTTTCTCTGGATAAAAGTCGTGACTTTGGATTTTTCGCCCCTATCGCTGCTGTGGCTTTGATATCCAAACAATTGGGTTGGGTTTTTCTCAGTGTCCTGTGTCATGACAGCTATGGGTTTGTCGGCAGTTTGTTCTATGTATTGTTGCAATAGCACTCGCTTTCTCTAGTAACCTCAGCGGTTCCACTGCCAGATCGTACAGTTGTCTTTATGATTATGGCTTTTGTCCACGATTGTTATCCATTGTTTCTTCTAGTTTTGCGATTCTGTTACTGGATTCAGAGAAGGTCAGTGATGCTTCCTGCATTTGTTTAGTGAGATTTTGAATCTGCACTTGCATCTGTCCCTGAGCCCCTAGAAGTTGCTGGATTAGCGTGTTAATATTATCGAGTTGCTTATCAAATTTGTCATTACGTTGTTCAAATTTTATATTAAGGGCTATAAACGGATAGGTCTCTCCCCCTTTACGCTTCTGGGGTGGCGGCCGGGTGAATTCCAAGTTCATACCGTTTGATTCCTCTGAACGTTGTTTCGTTCCGCAAAAGTTCAATCTGCGAATGTGGTATTTGACTTCTCACCTCCTATCCTGTGTTACCAACGGATACCTGAACCATGAAGCACCACGGGGACACCGGAATTTCGACGGTAGGCCCAATTTTCGGGATTTTATGAGTCTCTAAAAATTTCTCACCGAGGCCTAGGCCTAGCTTGACTCCGAAGCCTCGCTGGGCGTTACCCGAAGAGGCTGGGAGCGGCCCCAGAGCGTCGCGACTTGAGAAGAGCAAGATGGTGGAAACCGTGGAGGGAAGAGACGCTTCCGCCAGCGATATTTTGAACGGACAATGGTTCATCAGAAAGAGAAACAGAAACGTGGCAGTCAACAACGCCCAAGCCGACCACGTCGGAAAGCTGAGCCTACCCAAGCACAAGCACCCTCGAGGGAGGAAGCTGGCCGAAAAATCGATTGAGCGACAGCAGGAGCGAATTCCCAGCACCGCTAACAAGATCATCATTTGCCCCAGAGGCGGAATTAATAGCATTATCAACATTGTAGGAAGATTGAACTTGTCTCGAGTTATCATCCAAGCCGCCGGCCTGGATCTGACGACCACGAAGGGTGACATTATCTCCCCAAACTCTACTCAGCAATCAATACTGGTCGCTACCACGGATACCGAGAGAACTTAGAAGTACGCAGCATTTCAAGCTCTGAAGATTGGACCCAACATAATTGAAGCCAAGTCATACATCGCCATGCCGGAAGACGGAGGCAAAGGCGTCGTTCACGACGTACCACTCGAATATTCAACGGAGGAATTCAAAGAAATGATAGAATGGAGTGGGACTAATCCGCAAATCTCCGGTATTAGAAGAAGCGGGATCCAAAACCATTCTGATACTTCTCAAAGACTGGTTTGTGCCGAAATGGCCCAATTTCCAGGGAATCAACATGAGGTGCTACTTGTATAAGAAGAAGTACGAAGTCTGCACAACAGGCGGCAGGCTAGAACACAGAGCCGATGTATGCCCAGACCCGACCAACGTGAAATGTCGCGGCTGGGGCTTGGAACATCCAGGCGCTGGGCACACATGTGAACCTGTCAACTCTGCGGTAAAGACCATGTCCTAGGAGACAACAAATGCCGCAAAATATACAGGATTCCCTACCTCTCAAAGAAAAAAATGTGGGAAAAAAAAGCTAGAAAAACAACTGCAATCAACTTCAGGAATAAAGGGACCCATCCTCTACTCGGAACAAGAGCACCAGGGACGAGAACCCCGAGGAAGGAACCGGGCAAACACGGACCCACGGTCGGGGACCCGATCGAGATCAAGATCAAGCTCGACAACTAGAGCGATCTCGAAATCCCGGGACACGAGCCAGGGACAAGGACCTGGCCTGCCTCCCAGAGATCCCAAGAATCCATGGGGCCAACCCAAGTCAGCAGACAAGACGTTAAGCTTCGTTAGCAAAACCTCCCAGGCTGAAAATAGAGAGATGGAAAAACTCAGAGGGGAAAACGCAGAACTTAGATGATCAAACAAATGAGTCGCGAAATTCAGGAACTTAAATCTAAATTCACCGAAAAGCCCACGGCTAAGTCCGCCGGCAAATCAATCAAATGAGGTACCAAAAACCAGCGCGGAGGCAGCGCTTATTCACGTGACGTCATTGCAGCCTTACTGGCAACCACGGTACGCACCACAGGAGATTGATTTATAGGAAATTAAAGGCATGGTAACTGTCTCACTTGTTTTCTGTGGACACCTGAACCGCGCCGTAAGGGAAGGGAGGAAGGTGGGAGTGAAAGGGGAAAGAGAGAAAGAGGAGCCGTAGTGGAGGGCTACGGAGTAATTTCGACCACCTGGGGATCTTTATTAAAACTGATTTATTTATAGGAAGGGAAAGGCGCGGTAACTGTCTCGCTTGATTTCTGGGGACACCGCAACCGCGCCGTAAGGGAAGGGAGGAAGATGCGAGTGAAAGTGGAAAGAGAGAAAGAGGAGCCGTAGTGGAGGGCTACGGAGTAATTTCGACCACCTGGGGATCTTTAATGTGCGCTGACATCGCACAGCACACGACGCCTCTTCGTTTCGTGTGCTGTGCGATGTCAGCGCGCGTGGTACACTCCATGCCACATCATAGAGGGGGAAGAAAGAGAGAGAGAGCCTACGGCGAATCATGACACGGCGTATGTGAAATCCGAGCTCTGGTTAGACGGTACGTGTTCCAAACGGCGTCTCAAGTGTCCGACAAATGAGCGTCGCGCAGCAGAGAGAAGGACGGTATATCGGCGCCGATGGCAACATTCTTTTGTTTGCTTTTAGTTTCGAACCGCCCAACGTTATGGCGTCTCGACAGTACAGAATAGGGGCTGGGACAGGTGGGTCACCGCCGCTTGCGGCGGGGGGTGTCACCGAATTTTTATCTGTTGCAGGCCGTCATTGCACCCGCCACTTCTCCGGTGGTGGACGACGGCTGTTTCTGCGGCGCGCGTCTTTCTCTCCCTCTTCCTTTTCTTTCTTCTCTATTTTTTCTTCTGTCTGCACGAGGCAGCGGAGGTGGCTCAGCTACAGAGCCAGTAGCAGCTAGGCCCGTGCCTTTTTTTTCCTTCTTCCTACAGCCACAACAACAGGGTTGCCACACCTGCTGCCTGCTAAACCTGACAGCGGTTTGGCTTTTGGGGCTTAACGTCCCGAAGCGACTCAGGCTATGAGAGACGCCGTAGTGGAGGAGTCCGGAAATTTCGACAACCTGCGGTTCTTTAACGTGCACTGACATCGCACAGCACACGGGCACCTTGCTTTTCGCCTCCATCGAAAAGCGGCCGCCGAGGCCGGGATTCGATCCCGCGTCCTTGGGCACAGTAGTCGAGCGCCGTATTCACTGCACCACCCCGGCGGGGAAACCTGATAGTGAATAGGGTCTATAGGTATGTGACAATATGCAGAGGTGGTGAAATATATTTTCCTATTTAATCACCACCTCACTGCTTTTTCGAAGTCGGCTTTTCTGGAGCTGATGGGCCAACCCCACGCTCGAGTAGCCGTGTAGAGAAGAGAGTACGCGGGATTTGGAAGTTTGTCCACTGTAATTCGGTAGAGTACTTTGTACTTAAAAGGGTGAGGGTCCGGGCTAGTACATTTTACCTGCTTACAAATCATATTTTTTCTCGAGTTTCCATAAATGTCCTAAGCCCGAAGAAAAAAAAAATTCAGGGGGCACTTTGACGATCTTAAAAACGCGCTGAGGCAAAAGCCCATTGCGCAATTGTGACGTCATTGCGTGTGCGTAGTTGTGATGGCTGCTACGTGTCGGTTGAGGTTTGCGCACGAGGACACTGCGCATGCGCAGTGCGCGCGTTTACTATGTCTCAAAGCTTACTAATTAACTATTTATCGTTGACTGATGTTCACACTTCTACTATATCATTGATTGAATAACTATCAGTACTGAAACCATCCTAATCCATGTGAAGACTGACAGTTGCCGCGGACGCACGGACGCACGCACGGACACGCCGGCGAGTAATGAGCCATAACAGGTTTTCGCCTTAAAACGGTGGTAAAGAATTACGATCAGGGGGGGGGGGGGGGTAAGCATGGCTTGAACCTGGTGATTGAGCGTAAGCGTCGAGTGTTGCAGCGATAGCCTCTATAACACCGCCTTTTCAATCCCCATGGTTCCTTCATAATAATAATAATAATAATAATAATAATAATAATAATAATAATAATAATAATAATAATAATAATAATAATAATAATAATAATAATAATAATAATAATAATAATAATAATAATAATAATAATAATAATAATAATAATAATAACAATAATAATAATAATAATAATAATAATAATAATAATAATAATAAAATTACGAGAAACTTTAGCGACTAAAGTATTGAAAGGCGAAAGCTTGAGAAGCCTCATCTTTAATGTTCCTGTCAACTGCCAACGCACACTTGAAAGCGCGCCAAGGAACGCCACGTGACAAGAGCGATGGCGTACCTCGTACCACCCAAACCCAAACGCACACTTGTCGGAGAAAGTGTGACAGATACTGCGCCTTTCCTTCAGAAGTCTCATCTTGTCGAGCGTTCCTGCCATCTGCAATCCCACACTTGAACGCGCGCCAAGGAACGCCACGCGACAACCGCAGTAAAAGCGGGACACACTTTGTCCACGGCAGCATGAGTCATTAAAGGCTTTCGCCTTAATAATAATAATAATAATAATAATAATAATAATAATAATAATAATAATAATAATAATAATAATAATAATAATAATAATAATAATAATAATAATCGGTTTACAGGAAGGGCGCAGTATTCACACACACACACACACACACACACACACACACACACACACACACACACACACACACACACACACACACACACACACACACACACACACACACACACACACACACACACACACACACACACACACACACACACACACACACACACACACACACACACACACACACACACACACACACACACACACACACACACACACACACACACACACACACACACACACACACACACACACACACACACACACACACACACACACACACACACACACACACACACACACACACACACATTCTGTGGACACCTGAACCGCGTCGTAAGAGGAGAGGAAGGTGGGATTGAAAGCAGAAAGAGAGAAAGGGGGGTCGTAGTGGAGGGTTGCGGAGTAATTTCGACCACCTGGGGACCTTTAACATGCGCTGACATCGCACAGCACACGGATGCCTCTTCGTTTCGCCTCCATCGAAACGCAGCCGCCGAGGTCGGGTTCGAACCCGGGTACCGCCGGGGTGGTAGGTGGCAGGTCCTGGCCTTACGGGGCTGGGACGCTTGATTCCGTTCTCTCAACGGTAGGGTCTATCAAGAGACTTTAGTAGGGTCCTCTGAGCAGCGTCACCTAGCGACAGGTAGCAAAAATATTGTAAAAATGAATAAGAGCACATTTGAAGCCTACCGTGCTCGTTGCCTCAGTGGCGCAATGGATTAACATTACTTACCTGAGCACTTAGCGAATAAAGTGTATATTCGAATCTTGCGTTCGTAATTATTTCCAAATTTGTTTTTTTAAATTACAACGTTAAAATAAGCTACTGATATCTTTCTGAAGGGGTGTTCCCCTTTAGGTTGCATCATATGTGATGTTTTTAATTCTTAATAGCCACAAAACATGCCGTGAACACAGCCGCGAGACAACAGAATGACAATGCTTACACTATTTAATAATTTAAACATAATAATTTCCTGCCTTTAATGAGTGCATGTTACCTTTAGGTTGCGTTCAGACACACCTCTAAGTAACAGTCACCGTTTAACCCGCTCAGAGGCAACTAGTGACGAGAAAGAAGTTGCGGGACCCTACCGTTGAGAAGAGGGAGTTACGCGGCTGGGACGGTAGGTCAACGCCGCTTGCGGCGGGGGCTAGCCAGCTACCGAATTTTACCATTTGTAGGCCGTCATTGCACCCGCCACTGATTCGGTGGTGGACGACGGCTGTTGCGGCGCGCGCTTTTTCTCCCTCTTCTTTTTCCTTTCTTCTATATTTTCTCTTCTGTCCGCACGAGGCAGCTGAGGCACAGTATAGTCGGGCGTCTTACCACTGCACCACCCCGGCGGTACCCGGGTTCGAACCCGACCTCGGCGGCTACATTTCGATGGAGGCGAAACGAAGAGGCGTCCGTGTGCTGTGCGATGTCAGCGCACGTTAAAGATCCCCAGGTGGTCGAAATTACTCCGTAGCCCTCCACTACGGCTCCTCTTTCTCTCTTTCCACTTTCACCCCCACATTTTCCCCTTCTCTTGCGGCGCGGTTGCGGTGTCCACAGAAAACAAGTGAAACAGTTACCGCGCCTTTCCCTTCCTATAAATAAATCAGGCAGCGGAGGTGCCCCGTCATGGTGGTGCAGTGGTAAGACGCCCGACTACTGTGCCGAAGTACCAGGGTTCGAACCCGACCTCGGCGGCTGCGTTTGGATGGAGGCGAAACGATGAGGCGTCCGTGTGCTGTTCGATGTCAGCGCACGTTAAAGATCCCCAGGTGGTCAAAATTACTCCGTAGCCCTCCACTACGGCTCCTCTTTCTCTCCAACCTTCCTCCCTTTCCTTACGGCGCGGTTGAGGTGTCCACAAGAAAACAAGTGAGACAGTTACCGCGCCTTTCCCTTCCTATAAATCAACCAATCAATAGGCAGCGGAGGTGGCTCAGCTACAGAGCCAGGAGCAGGCCCGTGCATTTTCGTTTCCTTCTTCCTACAGCACAACAACAACAACAATTGGGCTAGTTGGTATGCCATTGATAATTAACGTGCACCGACATCCCACAGCACACGGACGCCTCTCCGCTTCGCCTGCATCGAAACGCAGCCGCCGGCAGTCGAGATCGAACCCGAGTACACCGGCACACAAGTCGGGCATCGTAGCCTTTAAATTAGGTTTTAAAGAAATGAAGGCGCCTTATAGTTTTGGGCGGACACCTGGAATAGTGGACACCTAAACGTAACCATTTGAAGGTCATTCTTTAAATTTTTTCTTGTAAATTGGCTTATAAGAAAGGAAAGGCGGCGTATCTGTTAGACGATGGAAGGGAGGAAGGCGGGAGTGCAATCGGAAGGAGTGAAAGAGGTCTCGTAACGGAGTGCTTGGAGTAATTTCGGTCACCTGGGGCCTTTCACGTGCGCTGACATCGCACAATACATGACTGCCTCTCGGTTTAACTTGGGTTTTGGGTAAAGGAAGACTTGCACACCTAATTAGTCAGGGTTACTTGAACGTCAAATTTAGTGCCACGCGAAGACCGGCTCTACCTACATTATAGTGTTCTAGAAGATTTCTAGAGCACTATACCTACGTATAAGTTTTCACTTTAATTGTAACTGGTCTATAAGAAAGGAAGGCCGCAGTATCTGTCTAGGTCACTGGAGCTCAAGTTATCAGATCCGCGAAGCGCGGCTCTACCTTAAATGTTTTGAAGCCTTCGCTTCAAAAAGAAAAAAAAAAAAGATCGCTAGTACATACGCTTATTGTGCAGTTAATTTAGCAAGCGCATGCACCTTCACGGTGCCTCAAAGGTTAGTTTGGTTTGTGGGGTTTAACATCCCAAAGCAACTCAGGCTATGAGAGACGCCGTAGTGGAGGACTCCGGAAATTTCGACCACATGTGGTTCTTTAACGCGCACTGACATCGCACAGCACACGAACGCCTTTGCTTTTCGCCTCCATCGAAAAGCGACCGCCGAGGCCGAGATTCGATCCCGCATCCTTGGGAACAGTAATCGAGCGCCGTAACCACTGCGCCACCCCGGCTTTTTTTTTTTTTCTTTACTGCATGAATTGGTACAAATACAGCCGTAAAAGATCGTGGTTGCCATGCCCCTTGGCTGACAACCGTGTCTAATGGACTTTCATTACCACAAGTTCGCCCATCGACTGCTGGGCCCAAGGGCGCGGGGTCAAATCCCGGCCGAGCATGCCGCTTTACGATGAGGCCTTCATAGAGGCAAAAAGCGGAATACTCGTGTTCTGTGCGATGTCAGTGCACGGTAAAGAGCCACAGCTTGTCTAAATTTCGGGACTTTTCCAACAGGACATCCCTCATTCATGGCATGAGTCGCGTTGGTGCCCTTTAATGTAAACCAAACTTTCTGCTGCATAGAAAATAGGGAAGGTGATTTAATTGTTATCTGGCGATAAAACTAATCCTGCGATCTGTACTGACACCTTCATCGAGCTATTTAGGACAAATCATTTTTTCACAGTTAACGTTGTGCAACCTAGTTCATTTTTTTTTTTTTCACATAGACTTAGCACGTGGCTTTAGAAGTCTTGTTTTATGCAGTTTCTGTCCTCACACGTAAACTACACCGCATTCTGTACCGTTCATCACGCGTCGACTGTATTTATTTAGACTATTATGTTTTAGAAGGCTTCCTAAATGTTCACTTTCGAGTACGCGTCTTCGTTATGGAATATCGCTCATTTCAATTTAGCCAAATTTCCAGAAAGTGTTCAAATAATTTCGTTCGCTTTGTTCCTGATTACAACCGAACTGCGAGGGCATCACTCACGCAGAACAATTGACTTGCGCTCCCATCTTTATTGTCGCGCTTTAACACTTTGTGCGTACATTTCCCGCTGTCGATCTTACCCTATACAACGGATTTTTTTTCGGTAATGTATTCGTATTACATCATGCGAATTAACACCCCCCCGCCTCCCCCTTCATTTCCAGCTGAAGTTATGTCAGCCAATGGTAACGACGTTTTCATAATTTTTGTTTAACATGGTAGGATTTGGTGAAATTCGTTGATATAGTCACTTCTTGCATTTTGTTTTTAACTTTGTTTTACCTTGTAACCACTCCCCTGTTTAATGCCTAAGGCGCCGAGAGAAACTACATATATTTGTCTAAATAAGTAATTGATGAGAAATGTGTCGCAACTGTTAGGTTACGCGGTGCATTACGACCAAGCTGATAACAGCGATGAGAGTGTTTCGTTCCTAGCGCTGTGTGAAGGGGCTACCGCTGTCTCGCCTACTTGGCAGCCGGCAGCATATGTTCTCCTCGAATGCGTTGAGCAGATTATGACTGATGTGAGGGCAGCTGCACGCAACGAGGAAGTGAAGTGCTTTTTTCGAAACTCTTTTGCTAGCTATCGTTGCGACGGCAGTCTTTCACACATCGGACGCAATTTGACCTCTCCTTTTTCGCGTTGCTCGCCTCCCTAAACGAGCCCTTTGCTTTCCGCCCGTATCCGTCTCCGCCACCGCAAAAGCAGAAGTCGAGCGGCCGTCTTCATGAGGAGTGGTCGATGCCGACCCAGACACATATGTGTGGTCCGTAACTGTGCATATAGGGTTAGTTACAAAGCGCAATAATAGCAGTGTCAGGCGCGATGCGATTCGATTATCGCATATCAAAGAGAAAGAGGTAAATGAGCATTCATTGTGGTGCGGCAATAGCTGCGCGCCACCTCCTCTTTATCTCTCTCCTTCGTTAGCTCTAACGGCGGCGGCTTCCCAGTATAGCGCTCTAAGATTGGGGCTCCGACGAGAGCGCTAGTTCTTCTTGCTTCCGCTAGGGGTGTTGGTCCTCTTCCTGTCGCAATACTGCGTTCTTAGCCCACGCAGCACTCCGACCATAACGCCCACATCTTTTTCGCAAACGTGGGTCTTACTGCCAAAGCAGTGGACGAATATTTTCGCTTTCCTGGGATGAAGGGGAACGGCTGGTGCACACCGGCCCTCATTCCTCTTTCCGTAAATTTGCTAACTCTGGTGCCCATATAAGTCCCACTGGGTCCAGAATCCAAACCTCCGCGCCAGCATGTACGGGTAACTAAGGCCCAAGCCAGCTGGACTATAGCATTAATTACCTTCGGTCATCTGAGGAAACGTTGGATTTTTTTGGATGAGACGTGCGAGATTTCTGCCTAGCCCATTTATTTTGGGAAAGGCTTCTTCCCGCAGTACCCTTTCTAAAACGTGTCTCGTAAATAGATGCATTAAGTATCGTGTACGGAATGCTACAGATGATAGTTTTCAGCTGGCAGTAATCCGCACCTAACAAGCACGTTGCCGAGACATGCCAACGAGTCCCCCGTTTCTAATGACTGCTCTCGTAATTGCGCTAGAGTTTGTTTGTGTCGCCTGACTAGCTGTAAAAAATGGCTTTAAACTGCAAATATATCGTAATGCGGATAGTTATAATGAGATCATTATCGGGCAAGTATGTAACACCCTCTAACTACTGAATAATAATAAAGAAAGGTGCTCAGTAACATTTTACGGACCGGCTGAGCTGAGATGTCGCAATAATCTTACAAGGACCAAAACAGATCTCCGATGAGCACATTTGCACAAACGCGAGGGGGGGGGGGGGGGGTCTATATATTTGGTTCAGCGGAAGTTGTTTCCTGAAGGTATTGAGGGAAGTCATTCAGTAGGTTTCCGTTTATTTTGTAAATGTGATATATCCGCGACTGCTTAATGAGCCTACTTCAGGAATTCATAGCCTTTCATCTCCCCAGAAACGGGCGATCAGAAGTGGTAAGTGCACTCGAGCTTGATGGAGTAATCTTCTAGTGCACCAATCGTCGTTCCATTTTGTGTGCATGAACGGCCCCGCCCATTCGCTTTGTGTCGTTCCATTAGCTGTCGTCATAATGACCTTCTGTAGCGGAGTTTTTGCCTACGCACCTTACCTGAACCTGCCATTACCTTTCGCTCCCTCTCGCTAATGGCAACCGACATCAACAGGTAGGATTGCCTAGTCCAGGCAACCTTTCAGCAACCTTTTTTTTTTCTTTGCGACCAGTTTAAAAGCTCTGATGGTTTTAGCAGTTTCCCTTTGTTAGGTATGGGAGTCGCATGCCACTCTTTAAAGCCGCGTAGATTATTTAAGCTTCCGGCTATTGTCGGATAGAGTTCAAGAGCGAATAAGCGGGAAATTTCCTTCAGTGCAGGTGCTCAAACCAAACGCATAAATTTGTTGTTATGACGTCACACAGTCTCCTTGCAGTGCAAGGCCGCCTGGTGCAAGGCAGTTGACCTTGGTATGTTCAGCCAGGACACTGGGTCCACGCTACGCATTTGGGATAGGGCGCCTTTTGAGAGGAAATTGCAGTTTATTTGTTCCCCAAACTGATCTGACGATACCGGAGCTGTTTAACTACTAATATTGAGTGCATCATTCAATATTCATTACTACGCGTCCAGCACGTCCTTCTTATGTCCGCCCATGATTTTATTGTTAATCGTGCCCCGGTGCGCCAGTGAGAAATAGCTGTCCGCCAGTGCAGGAAAGTGGGGCAAACGTGAGGCGAAGCGCCAATGTCGCTTTCGCTTGGTTTTGCCGGAAGGGACGCTGTCGCTTGTCGCTATCTCTTACGAGTTGCTCCCCATCGTCAGCTTACGCACGTACGTCGACCTTGGGAACCCCACGTGTGGCAATCCGCTTTTCGACTGCTTTTGTTTTTTTGTTCATTACAACTTTTGCGAAATCAATGGCACTGAGAAAGTAGGCTGAGGAACGAACCGTTTTTTTTATTGTGTAATTTCATTCTAATCGCACATATATGAAGCCCGTGCTCGCCTCTAACGTGATGATGCATCGTCTGAGCATATAGTCTGCAATGAGACGCCTGTGCTCCCCGAGACATTGATGACATTCGAGGCCTTCTTAGGTGTGCTATGAGTAGATGAGTCCCGAACTTAGCCTTTCTGAACTCACGCAAGTAGAGAGGCTGCAACCAAGAAGCGTGCAGTTTTAGTAGCCTTCTGGAGTATCTTTGTACTCACTGTATATATGTTTGGTTCTTTAGCGATGCGAGTTTACTGCGCGCACTGTCATAGCTCCTTCCCATCTCGAGGGTCTCTTAATGGCAAATCCATTTTTCCACTGTTAGAAAATTAAAAAAAGAAAATAAAGCGAGAAAGGGGGGGGGGATTTTACTCTGCCTTTAAGGAAACACTTATACTCTGCCTATCGCGTTAATATTTGATTAAAAGCAGAGTATAATGCCATATGCCTTATACCCTGTCTTGAAGAACGTGCATTTAAGAGGTCTTAAAGACATGTTCCCGCGGTTCCCCTTACTGATCCTTACTGTTTGCGCACATGCACTTTGTTAATAGCTTAATCACTAATGCCTATTATCTCAAACACACTAATTAGCATATACAGCCGTAAGCTGTCCCATTATGTGAGGGATATTAAGACCCGCTTTAACCAAGCCGCGCGAACGTGTCTGCATGACCTGTATAGCGGTAGCAGGTCTGACTTTGGAATCAAGGGCACCGGTTCAATTCCCCTTTCACGCTCTTATATATCTCAAAGGAACTATTCGAGTTGGCAGCTCCTGCCATGTAACGTGATATTACGACGTCACACAACCTGGTGATCAACAGTGGCCGGCGACGTGACTTCCCCGAGGCATGTTCGTGATTTTTCGCCCACACCTTTAACGCAATAATATTACTGGAAGACTGCTTACAGGTTCCTTAGACGTATTAGTGCTACCTTTGGCGGTGGGGAAATCAAGGGGTCGAGTGATATTGGCGGTGTGCACAGCTGCAAAGTCATTAGTTCGAGATGACTAACACAGTCCCGTCCTTGTCAGCCGTTCTTGTTGGCTGTAGCCTTTCGAATGCATTTGGAAAGTATTCTTCTATGTGCCTCTAGAACAACAGCCGCAACGTGGCTACTCTTGGCGAAGGAAAAAAATCTAATAAGGCGTCACAAGATTTTTGCCGACGCTTTGAGACCGCTTCATTATTGCTGACGTGTTTTCACCAAGAAAAGCCTGAAGAGTATATTATTCGCCGCGCCATCAGTCTGGTAACTCTCGGTATGGTCACCAGCGAAATGTATAAGAAACACGTATTTAGTTTCCTGCGTTGACCCTGAACTGCTATCGAACGATTCAATAAAAGTACATTCTCGTCCATTTGCCAAAATCTTGGAGCACCCACTGGGACAAGGCTTTCCAGGTTCGAAAAAACTAGGTAGAGTGCTTGACTTGCTGGCGATGAAGTCATCAGTTCCACTTACGCGCCCGTAGATATCACTCATTTATTTTTGTGTAAGCCTTCTTTCCACATGGAGCGATAGTGCGGTCACGAGAGACCGCCCCTGTCCCGTTATTTCTGCAAGAAATACACTGGAAGTGGAACCAGTCTGCCACATGACTTCATCGTTTCGGGAGGCGACGCTGGTGCGACGAAAAGGGAAGCTGTAGATAGCGGTGAAAGCGGAACGAGGCTTATTTACACTTCGTGGCGGTTATCCGGTCGACACACCCAGAAGCAGTTCGGACCAGTTGTTGGCGATATTCGGTTTCTCGAGGCCCACTTTTCTGGGCAAACGTCTCCGCTCCTTCTCTATAGATATCCCGGATTAGCTAATGAGCGATGACGAGGCACCCAAGGTCGCTGCTTCGACGCCACGGCGTGCTGTTCTTTTGAACACGACAGCGGCATAGCAAGACGACACCGACCCGGTTTAAGCGGTCATTGCACTGCGGCATTATATCCTTGAAATCTGATTTTATTCCCCTGCGTGTTTTACCCTACACGGATTTTTCTTTCTCATGAGAGGTGTTACTACGTGGGACGCTGTTGTGAAAATGGGGGATAGTAAAGAGGGCGGCACCAATCTCATTAACAAGCATACGCTGTCTCTACAGGGCGCCGTTCAGTGCTCTATACTGATAGCTACACACGGGTCACCACAATGCATGACGCACGTTGGCTGTGATGGTTTTGCGAACACTTTCAGATGCTCGCCATTTTCTTGTCTTCGTTGTGAAAGGCAGTAGAGCCATGACATCTGGATAAGGAACTCTCGCCACAGTTGTCCTGCACCCATAGGAGATGGCCGGCAGAACCCGCAAGGCTAATCCCACCTGTAGCCAGCAACAGCATCAACCTCATCATCAGCTGTGGCAGGCTTTGCTTTGGTGCCAAACGACGTACTAATCAGTGGGAGGCTTTTACTAAGCCAGGAAGTTAGGCAGCGATAGACACCAGCGATTAGGGACGGCTAGGCATATAGTGCGCTAGCTATTTATGTTAGGGCGAAAACCTTTCGTGGCTCATGACGAATATTTTGTGTCTGCGAGATGTGTCTTCGAGATTCTACAATATGTGTCAGCGAGACGTTGCAATAGGTGCTGACGTTGACATAATTTCCCCTTCCGTGAAGTTAGGCCTACAGTCTCGAGGAGAAGGGTCCTGAGTTGCCGATGTCGCTGACGACGAAGCCAAAGAGAAGAAAATACGCAAACACGCAAAATAGAGGAAGAAGAGAGGAGGTAGATGGAAGATGTAGAAGAGAAGTAGGAGGAAAGGCTTTCTCCATTAATCTCTCGAAGCTAAGTGCAATCCTGTACCTTTTTTGAAACTTTTTCTCGTTCGTTCCTGCATCACAAATGAAGATTCAGTGAATCCACGATTTTTGCCGAAGAGAGCATGTAAAAAACTGCTGATGGTCCAAGTGAAGTCAGCGAGGACAGCTTACAGCAACGGACTATGCTGCATGAAACGAATTCGAAGCAGCCCGTAACTGTCGTTTCGGCTTCCAATGCGGAATAATCGCCCGAGATTCCTTGCGGGTGTGGTTCATTCGCACACTTGTGCCCTGAGCCGTTTGCGACGCAATGTATGCTTGTAAAGTGGGAAAACGCAAGTGGGTTACACTTGCGTATTCGCAACTAGGAAAGTATACTCGTTCCTATATAGGATATATACATCAGTGGGAACCTGGAGAGGAGCAACTGTCTTCACTCTCGTCCTCTTGTCCTGCTGCCGTGGCGCGGCTGGTCACGTGGGCACCATTGCTATCGTTGTCATCTAGTCGCCTGCGACATCGATAGTCGATGTGTGGTATTTATTTATCTATTAGTACCTCAAAAACTCACAAGTGGGCATTAAACTAACTTGATCAGGACTGAAATGTATGCTTATAGATGCTACTTTTGATTTAATACTTTAATTTGCGTTGAAATAATTTTCATTTGCTATCCACTGGTCACTCGATTGCGTTGGTTTGCTCAGTTGTATACAAGTTGTAGAAGCAGTATTACAAGTTGAACAGCTGTCGCTTTTTATTGTAGGCGAAATGCAAAGAGAGATTATATTCGTGCTTTGTGACGCTGGCGCATGATACGGAAGCCCAGGCGATCTAAGTTAATGGGACGCCTTCTTGCAGACGACAGATTAAATTTCGGCAAAATACAACGTCCATCATGTCAGGAGCGTATTTCAATTTCATCAGGTGCAACTTTAATCAAGTGCTTGATAAAGGGCAATCATGTCCTTTGCGCCGTTTAGTCTATAACTTTGATCAAGTTGATTTCAATTGTGAAAGCAGAAAAAAAAAAAGCAGCAGCAACAGCACTGCAGGAGACACAAGCGGGCAGGAAATGTGACACATACGTGCACAAAGCATCATCCTATCTTTGCCTTGCGATTTTTGTATTGCTTTATCACCCATACACTGAATTATCAAACTGCCGTGGCGTTGGACGCGTTAGGAATAGATTATTCATGCTGAGTGCCTCCACCCCTGCCACACCTCTTACGTTACGTCCTAAGACGTAACGAGGCCGCAGTGACGCCAAGAGAAATATAAATTCCAGCATGAATTCATTACCCGATCACCTTCTTAAGAAGAAACAGTCTACTTCTGTGTCCGCCTATCTTCAACGAATTGCTGCGATGACTGAGCTGCATTATAAAGACACACATGAATGAAGTGAACATTGATGCGCTTTTCGCACAGCCACACAGATGGCGCACGTGTCGGGATCTGAGTATGGTGCCCTAGGTCCGAGCGGATGAGGTAAAAGGAGATGACATCTCGCCTTCTTCATCCACGATTAAGATCGGGCCTGCAAACTCTCCGGGCTCGGCTCTCGCGCCTTGACCTCCTGAGACGCTGCTGCCATTTTGTAAGCCAGGCGTGTGCACTCCGGATGCGACCGGTTCATCGGCCGTTGTCCTTGGCTCCTCCTGCGCGGCGTGCCGCTGATGTCAGTGGAAAGAAACGCGCTCATGTTATAGTGTGACGTTATTATATTCATTTCTCTTCTTGTCGGGTGCTGCGATCAGGTGGCCCCAGTCTTTCGGCAAGACGAGGTCGTTTGTGCCATGCATTCCTGTGCCATAAAGTGTGTACATGGGGCGCGAGCGTACACAGACGCGATTCCCCGAACTCGAGACGAGCGTCTCGGCTCGTTTCCTGGAAGAGTGGAGAGCGCGCATGTGCTGTACCGTCTACGCTTGAATGTTGAGGGTTCGTCGCCCCTCTCATTACAGAGTGGCGCCGTAATTCGTCGCATTGAACATTCCACGAGGATGAGCCTGCTCTATCATTCTTCACGCATCGAAGAGCGCACCACAGCACTGCCCAGTGTTACGCACGCCGCCATGTGTGTGCGCCTCCTTCCCTCCCCCTCCTCTCCCATTGCTCTCTCGCTGTTCCGCCTCGAGAATGTCAACCAGAAAGATTTGTTTTTCCTTCTCCTTGAAAGTATGTCGTCTATCCGATGGCATGTTGCGAGTCCATAATTAATACTTTAAGGATCCCTGCGTACTAACGGCGTACACTTCATGGGTCCATTTAGAGAAGCTGCTGTATCACAATTTCTTGCTTTTCCGGAGGACGTGTCTCTGTTATGATGCGTAAATTTATATTCATTCAGGACTGCAGACTCCGCCACTGGGAAACAAAACATCCGAATTTTCTCTACGGCGGTGATTTTTGCGCCGTCCTCCTATTATACACGACACAGTGACAGATGAGAAGGATTTTGCTGTCTGCAATGCACAGTTATAAGAAGCGCGCGTCGTAAGCGACAGTCATAACAAAAATTGATTTTCTTTGTGTCCAGAGTGCGTGTAAAACTACAAGTCTCGCTTGCGGGCTGATTCTGGTGTAGAATGTAAAGGGTCTCTGGGGGAAAAGGCTTCCAGTTATTGTTTTCGGCAAAAATTTACTCTCTGGGTTTTCTTGGAGATATTTTAACCTTTGGCCTGCAGCAAAAGAAGCCTGTGCTGAGAAAACTGGAAGGAGAGGGGGGGGGGGGGGGAGGGATGGGACGGAACTTCAACGAAGTCAGATATTGCTAGTGCCGTAGTCAGAGGATGCGACATTGGGCAAAACATAGAATAACCATTTTGTGCTAGGAAAACTCACGTAAACAATCGCGTGCGTAGAATACGACAAGGTTAGCGTGAGATTTTCGGAAAGAAATACACACAATGCTGCAGAAGTGCAGTCGACTGCAGGTATGACATGCGGCAATCAGTCCTGAGAAGCCTTAGTTCGACACCTGAGCGGGCCGTATTTCTAATGATTGTAGCTATAACAAATCTGGCTTGAATGCTAAGGTCGTGTAGAACAACGCTCTTAAGCAAGAACTGCGAAGACCTTCAACAAAGGCAACCGTGTCCTATTTAGAAGAGTGGTGTTTTTTTCATGCCGTGCATAAATTTAACGCTGAACTCTATGTTGTAGTTTAAACCTTAGTCTTGAAGTTGTACGTGCCTGAGAGGTCTGAAACGCGAGCATTCAGGAGAGAGAAGAGGCTTTATTGAAAGCACAGCCCTGAGGCGTTAAAGCGAGGAACGAGATGGGACGAAATCAAACACATCTGGCAGCAGACAGAGCGCCAGAGCTCTGGAAGTCTGCCGAATGCACGGAGGCTGCACTCGGGTTGAGTGCACCTCTTCTGCTTTCTTTTCTTTTCTTTTTGTTTTTCTAATTTTTTGTCTTCAGTCCGACTGCCACGGAACCGTCTGGGCAGCCCAGCTCATATGCATGCTCTGGGACGCTCAAAGGAGTGCGCTTAATTTCCTCTCCGCGAGCATGCATTCACTACGTGGTGAAAGAGCGCTCAATTTCCTCTCCGCGAGTCTTCCGCCCGAAGAGTGCTATCGTATGAGCCTGGCGCACTCCGGTGGCACTTGCGTACAAAAGCGGACTGGAGCACATGCCTCAATCAGCGATGACTACGTACGTCCAGGGCTTGAGAACTTGTCGCCTAGCCGGTTCGTTTTGCACTCCAAGGTTAGGGGCGAAAATGCGGAAGGAACACGAACGTAGTTCAGTCCTGCTGTTTTGATTGTGTGCAAGGCAAAATCCCGGTGAAAAGACCTTTCCAGCAAATTGTAAACCAAACACAAGCATACGAACTCTTGGGCTGAGAAGATATTTTTTCTTATTATTTTTGTGCTCGCTTCGTTTTGCGCCTAAGTTTTCTGACTCGCGGTGACAAGAAAAATTTGTCCTGCAGATAGCATTCAACGATCTCTTTGAGATGTTGGTAGTAAATAACTTGCTGCCCTAGACCGTGCTTCTTGCGGGGTCATTACAGTGTAGTAAAGAAGCAGTGTTGTTGTGCCATGTTGGTCGCATATATTGATATAAATGGGAGAACACTCTTCCTCATGATTTCTCTGTCCGAGGCTTTTACTTGGATAGGCTTTGGTTCGCAACACACTTGTCCCAAAGAAAAACTAAAAGTTTGGCAGTTAATGCTCAATACTTCGTAATATTCATATTCTTTTTGTTCCAGGAAGCTACACGCAATTAGACTAATGATTCTTATATGCTTTTGTGGTTATAAAGAAAGAAAGAAAGAAAGAAAGAAAGAAAGAAAGAAAGAAAGAAAGAAAGAAAGAAAGAAAGAAAGAAAGAAAGAGAGAAAGGAAGAAAGAAAGAAAGAAAGAAAGAAAGAAAGAAAGAAAGAAAGAAAGAAAGAAAGAAAGAACAAAAAGGAAGGAAAGATCAGACCCTTGTTATCTTGGTTTTTGATTGTAGGTCATTAACCAAAGCACTGTCCTTATCTCTAAAAATTGCCCCCGTAGACTTCTTCTCGTGGAGACGGTCTGGAATGTTTTGTATTACTTTGCTTCATGCTGTACTCCCTTGCCTGCTGTCGACTTTCCAGCATGACACGCAGTTTTTCGTTCTCAGGCAGCTACAAGCTTAGCAAAAGAAAAAAAAAAAGAAAACTTCTCACCGCTCACCCAGAAAGCTTTATTGTTAACGCCGTTGTTATGCCAGCTGCTCTACCATGTAGTCTGAAGAAGCGACAGGCTTTTTATTGCGTGTGGACTTACCTAGGGAGGCATATCATACACTGATTGTTCCCTGGCTTACTCAATCCCTGCATTCGCCTTATAAATAAACCCGCTCTTGTTGTCGCAACGTGTTATCAACACTATTCGGTTTTATTTATTGCTTGGACACTTGGACTATAAACTCGAACGCTTTCACAACCAGAGCGAGACCGTTTCTAAGCTGCCTATATTTTGTGATCCTCAACAGTGAAGGGAACTGCGTCATGCATACAGCCTATAATCATGTGTCCGACTTTCCTGCGCACTTCATCAGGGGTGAAACCAGGCAAATGCACGCACAAAAACATATTTTCACGGCTACCTGTCTTATACAACGGACGGAGGTGCTTTCATTCTGAACAAGCACAGTGCTGCCCATTTTCCCCACATTTCCTTAACGAGCTTGGAAATATTTTTCTTCGGCTGTGCTCTCATTCGTCAGAAATTCCATAACAGCGCAGTGCTGAATCGTGTTCATCCCATCAGCCATTGCAGCCTCGCGAGATGTCAGGGCGGAAGCATCAGCTGCGATACCGACTGGAACGGTAAGGATAGGCTGCACCGCTTTGACCTTCAAGTAGGATGCTTAGTGCAAACTCAGCAACAGTATGCATCCTCAGCCACTTGCATCATGAGTATTGGACTCCTCTTGAACATTCCGTTTTGAAGAAGGTTCCATATTTTTTCTTTTTTTTTTTTTTTTTCTAATTTGCCCTCTGCAGAGTGCTTCGCTTGCGGTGCCTGTCAGAATCTTGCCGTTTAGGCGTTTGCTGGGCGCTATTACCTATCTCTCGGTCATGCGTGCCTGTATTTGCGAAGCATTCTATGACGGTTAAATAGCTTTAAATTTCGCGCCGCTGACGCAATCATGCCGCTGAAGCGCGTTTGGCTGCACTGTATTGGCTGCTAAAACTGCGAGGTCACTTTCTGCACTGCTTCTTTACTTTCCTCCCATCTCACACAACGTGGTGACGATGCTTCTGAACGAATGACGTCATGTCGTGATGTAAGTCAAAGCAGAGAGAAACGCAGAGAGGAGGCGAGGGTGGGTCGGGGCAGTCGTGCACATTTTTGGGGGCGCCGCTGCCACTCGGCCGTAGCGCGTTGTTTTGGTCGCCGCAGCGTCTCGTGAGCCAGAAATAAGTCCGACGACGTCTGGCCGCTTGTCCACGTGCACTGACGGTCGGCCGCCAACTGTACGTTGCCTCTTTGCTTCGAAGCCTCCTCCCGAGAAGGCATGGCACTTCCGTTATCGCCTTGGCTTCGGAGAGGTATAGAGAGCGAGACACGAAAAACAGGAAGGAACAAAAAAAAAAAAAAAAAAGAGGGAAGAAGACGAGGGAGTCGCCAAACCCTTATGGGCCTCTTTCCTGCTGAGACGGCCGGTTGTTTGTCATCAGTTTTAGCTCGGGTCGTTTTATTTTTATTGTATTTTACCCTCCCAAAAATTGTCACTTCGAGTCTAGATACATAACGGTCGTTGCCCCCTACCTGGACGGAGTGGCTCAGCAGTAAGCGCTCTGGCTGTTTTGCTCCCTGCCAAATAACAAGGTGGTAGGTTATTGGCAGCAAGAAAGACAACAAATAAGTACCCCAGGCTAAATGAAGTGCAGGATATAGCTTTACTGTGAGTCAGGACGCATACAGTGCCCGCGGCAAGCTGCTGCATAGTGCATGGCCTGTTTGGCTGCGCTCAAGCCTATAGAATCGAGCTTCCCTGTTGCGTAAGGATTCGGGCCTTCGGCAGCGTTGGATTTAGAATTGAGCGCTGGGTGGTATGTTCCTCTGCTGAGCCACTATAGTGCTATTGCAGCCTAATGAAGTGTTTGATGAAAGGTGTTCTAACCAACTTTCATTAAGTACCATGTTTACGAGGGAACTGCAAAAGTTTAGATTTCGATGACTTTCCAGGGGTCTAATGAATATAGCTAGCAGTTTAAGCGTGCGAAATATCCTGGCGCTAGCATTTGAAGCAATGGCGCAATTGGCAATTAAAACCACGACGGCTATCAGGCTTCTCCGCACTGCACAGCTGCTGGTGGGGGGGATGGAGGGGGCATGATGACGTCATTCACGGTACTGGTGCGTTTATCGCATAGACAAGCTTGGTGTGAACAAGTAAAAACAAAGATGCTGAAAACAAAGCCCTAGAAACGTCGTTGGTAGCATCAGAAAAGGCATCTTTTGATGGGGCGAAGGCAACGAAAATAAAAGAAATACAACTATGGACATCATCGCAGATTTTTTCTACAGTCATTCGTTGCTGTGAGGAGAAGCTCAGGTGGAATGCCAGCGCGAAGACAATTTGCATGCATTGCTTACATCTTATATACATTTGAAACCTTGAATAAAAAAAAACAAAAGAGTGCGTTGTTGGGCGAGCCGGTCAGACATATCTTCCCAAGGTATACTGCGCACACAAAAACAAGGACGAGAAAGGTACACCTTGAATACCGCGGAATTCTTGAAAGTGATGCAGCTCCCTTTAAAGAAACAGCGGTGCCACGGATAAAAGGCTATTTAAATAGACTTCTGATAGCTGAGCCGAAAAATACGTAGGATGTAGCATACACTTTATTTATGAACTGCATAGATGCTCCAGTTGGGGAAAAAAGAAATAAGAAAGGGGACACTTCAGCTCCGCCTTAAGGGTATGACACGATTGCAGCCTGTGGCCCTTTGTTTGCTTTTTCATTGAGAAGTTGACGTAGGCGAGCAGTTTAATCGGAGAAAGCCGCTTTAGAACACGGAGTCGTCATCTTTCTTCGATGGAGTTCCAGTGGCCGCCGCAGCCTCCTTTCAAGCTATAGGGTACAGCGACGGCTTTTCGACCGAACGAGCTGCACACACTATCGCGTAATTTCGTGCAACAGGTTGCGTAGACCGTCGGCAGCCATGACACGCGTTTAACTCTTTTACGTGGCAGCGCTTTCTGAACAAGTGATAGCTCCAGAGATTGAAGAAAAAGAATGATCGCGCTTGTATTTACGCCTGCTGCACGATAAAGTTGATGAATACAGATGTCGCAGAGTTTACTGTCCTCAACGCGATGTTTCTCTTGAAGGCATACGAATAAGGGCTCTCAGTGCTACAAGGAGTTCTCCACAATACCCAAAGGCGATGCCATATTTGCGCTGAAAGGTTTATTTAAGTGGTGCAATATTGCGTGGTTTAAACACTCCCATGATGGCATGCCGTAGGTGATGGGCTCGACCCTCATGCAGCATTCCGAGTGGCCGACTGCCAGCCCTAGGCTCGGCGATCGTTTTTCTTGGTTCAAATACTCGGGACCTTCAGAAAAACTATTAGATTGCCAATTTATTGCGTGTATGAGAACAATTGGCGTGCGTTTAAACGTAAAACGGCATAAGCACTTGGCTCGAGTCAGGAGCTGGGTGTGTATGTACCTTGAGGGGACACAGGAGAGAGCAAAACGAATTACAGTTGGCCCGTATCGTTAATACCATATGGTGTCCCAAAGACGCAGGTCGCACTTTGACAAAAACGCTTATAAACTACGGGAGAGACGAAAAAACAAAACACTTGTGTCACACTGACCGAACCAGTTCTCAGGCAAAACGCGTGCTCAACTCAGCATCTTTTGTTTTTTCTTTTTTTTCCGAGTCCGAACCTAAATATATATGCTTCACTGTCATTCACGTGAACACGAAGGAAGCAATTTGCTGCATGGCACGATGCTGAGAGATGGTGAAATTTTGAATCTCATTTTACCAGCGAAACATAAGTTTTTGATTTCTTTGTTCGACAGACGTTACAGCCTACCCAGAAAAAGCCAAGGTGAGTCTGAAATGATTGGCAAATGGTGTCCTAAGTGTGAAGCGCAGCAATTCCAAATTCTCTTCAGCGTTACGTACGTATATAGTGACAGAGCACAGGTGTTCTGCACAGACCACTCGGGCGCCGACGCCGCTGGAGCGATTTTAGGTGCTGTCAAGCTGCGATTTGCCGTGACCACTTTTCATCCAAGGGAATATTTCATCGTGAATGAGGCGTCTGGTTCGAGAGCACCGAGGAAAACGCTATTGCGCGAAGACTACCCAAATCTAAAGGCATTATTCGTGATGCTTGCACGGGGTTCTAATCAAGGACTTCCTTATAGGAACTTATCGTAGTACATTGCGTTCATTGTGCAGTGCTTCCTTCATCTCCACCCTCCGGGAGCGCCTGATTCTGCTCGGTGGAGCTCGAAGACCGGCTCGCTTTGCTCAGCTCGCCGCATGATCTACCGAGCGCTTAATTTCTGCTCTTCAGTGGAGTATTCTTTCTCTGTCTCCACAAAAGCTAGAAAATAAATCTCGGATTAGGGGACGCGAGAAGGAAAATTGCAGAGGATTAACGTTAGTTCGATGTAGGTTATCTTAGTAGTTGTAAAGTTTTGCTGTCAAAAGTGTGTTACGACCTGCTCCGTGGTATCGCATTGACTGTTGTTATTCACGTTAAAGAATGGGTTCGTGCCTCTCCTAACGTGTGGTCAGTTTGTAGCAAACAGATTCCTTGTCTCTCGTGATTGATCAATGAACATGCGCCTGCACTGACTCACACGACGGATCTCGAGCAGAGGTTGCCATTCCCGTGTAAGCTGACTTCGGAACGAATGACGTCAATTAACTGCTGCCCGTACACTGCTGCTTGCTTCCTGGTTCAGGTCGTTTTGACGTGTGGAGCTAAGTAAACAAGTGAACCGAACATGTACGCAGTGTATTATTTTTTGTCACTCTAAACCCGAATTTCTACGCTGCTCCTTTCTCAGTGTTCCCGCATGCTCACCGTTCGGATTCTGCTTTGACACTCAGGCACGTTTTCTTTATTTTTCTTTTTTTGGGTGCACACGTCCCTAAACTTCAACTACCTGCTGCATTCCTAATTCTACCAAATCAGAACTAAGGGACATGAAGAGAAAACTTCGTAGGCCGCGTCTGTCTGTTGCACACAAATTGCGTAAAGTTATCTCCCTTTGCTCCTCAAATTATCGACCCTGGTCTGACGCCACTCGCCCTATACGACCCGTGGTCCCTGAAAACTCCACTCAAATTGCCAAACTACACACACTGGCCAGAAGTTCAGTGATCTGCTCACAGCCAACAAATGCTCGACATCCACGTAGCGTGCTGGCCGTCATTGTGCTTCTTGTTATTTAGGAAAAAGCGAGCCACGCGCTGAGGCATATCGGCTAGGGACCGGGCTTCAGCCGTTAACTTGGCTCAAGGGCCAAGCGCTCAGACATGTTAGGCACGCGAAATAAGCGTGAACCCCGTCGTGCCGTGCGTCGCATATTCGCCAAGAGCATCCCTGGCTCGCGCATTCCGTGCGTCGCGACACGTCGTCTGGTGCTCGCGTTCTCACGTCGCTTTAACGCGTAAATATCCTTCGCATATGGGCGACAATGCTTGCCCAAGGTGTGTGCGATGCCTGAAGCGTCTCTTCGGCCTGTGCTCATGCACTGCTGTTCCTCTGTCGCAACTACACAGACCGATGGGAGTGACGTCAGTAAGCGTGTGAGCCAATCAGGAGACTTGGGATGGCGTTCCGCGTGTTTTTATTTATTGGGAATGCGACACAGTGAAGTGTACTGTAGACTGCGGAGAGAGGGCAGGTCGCCCCACCCCCGATCAATTGGAGAGATGGCCTCGAAAATAGCCTGACGCGGCGTGCAGCGCATACCTGAGATATCTGCATGCGTGCATGCATTAAAGCTGCAGCTACGGAGCGCTCGTGTCAGGAATGCCTTCTGGTTACAAGATCAGAGTTTACGAGAGAGATGAACGGCGAAAATGCTTGCCAGGAGGACGTTCCGGACGGCAACCTTTCCCTGAGTGAAACGGTGGATGTGAAGAAGGAAGGGAGGATTGAAGCGAGACATGAAAATGTTTGTTCGGAACTTATGCGTGGCAGATACCATGAAGAGCTCTGTATGCAGCTGCGTGAGCGAATAAACATTCATTAGGGTATATATCGAAAGCGAACCTCAACTCAGACGCAACAGTCATTAAAGAAATGAGGCAGAGGAATGACCGCTACCATGTCTAAAAAGGAATATAGGGAGTCCCCTGAAGCTGACGTCCGTCGAGAGGGGTTTCGTTAAATAGAACCATGGATAAGTGTGACTACGTCGCGAAGTGGCTAAATTAAAAAGACACGAAGAAAAATAAATACGGGCCTGTATGTCGCGAAGGCTTCCATTGAAAACCAACAGGAGCGGATACGTGTAATGTAGGAGTGCGTAGTTTTTTTGAAGGAGGAGGAAGATGAGGAGGAGGAAAGGCAGGCAGGTTAACCGATAATAGAAACCGGTTTGCTACCCTGCACTGGGGGAAGGGGGTGAGTGGATATAAAAGTGGTGGGTAAGAGAGGGATGGCTGAAGTGAGTATAGTTACACCAAAGCCATATCACGTCACATCACATCACGCCACAAACAGTTTAATATACATGCTACCAGTACCAGTTCGAGGGACCGGTATTTCTGGTTTGGTTTGGTTTGGTTTGTAGGGTTTAAGGTCCCAAAGCGACTCAGGCAATAAGAGACGCCGTAGTGGAGGACTCCGGAGATTTCGACCCCCTGAGGTTCTTTAACGCGCACTGACATCGCACAGCATACGGGCGCCTTGCTTTTCGCATCCGTCGAAAAGCGGCCGCGGAGGCCGGGATTTGATCTCGCGCCCTCGGGAACAGTAGTCGAGCGCCGTAACCACCGTGCCATCCCGGCGGGGTGGACCGGTATTTGTAGTACCACATAGAAGTGGGCAGTTTAACAGAGACAGTTCTTAACTGCACACCAAGCAGTGATATGTCAGCTTGTATATGTGCGTGCATGCGTGTGCGCCGTTAGCGGGCTTGTCGTATATACGTGCGACGCACACAGTTGAGGCAACTTACGTCTACTGTAGACATGCCGTCGTAAAGGTACGGTCTAAAAGTGGAAGCTTTGTATAACTTTCGTATATAACATGGATTTAAGGTGCTTATTTACGTTTAACATTTCCGTTACCAAGCGCTGTAAACATTTCTTTTTATCGTATCAGCATTTCCATCTCTTCCTTCATCACTTCATCGACTCAACCAGCCATATTTCAAGTGACTTCTTAGTTTTCGCCGTATAGCCTTTGCAAAAATGAATTTTAAGCTCATGGTAAGGACTTATCTTCGCGTTGAATCAACAGGAGGCCATCATGAACTCAAACTACGTTGAGGCTACCGGTAGCCAAGATCTCCGTCGTTCTTCAGGCAACATAGCTGATTTTGGCGAATTCCTGCTTTCAAGTTTTGTTTTGCTGAATCAGCTGCATGGGCAGTCCGTATTTCATGCAGTGCATTAAAAGCATTTTTTTTTTTCGCCAAAGCAGACATTAATGTGTTGAATCAGCCCTATTCAACGCGGATTCAACATGAAAATATCCATAGATGGAAATGGTGTTCAGAATGCTACAGTGGCTACTTTTACCTTGAAATTCGATGCTGCCTTAACCTTAGTACTGGGCTGGTTAGCTGATATGCTATAGTTAAGTTTTAACTATGGCGCTGAAGCGACTCACTTACTGAGACACTCGTAGTCCACTGTAAACAGCAGTAATAAATATTCGCGGCCGCACATACAGGCGAAAGCGAAACCGCGTTGCCCTTATGGCATCTCCCATTGCGGACCCTAGCTCGACTACAACAACTTTACTATTCGTCTAATCTATAAACCCCAAATTTTTGCCCTGTTAATAATCTCACATCTACTCGTAAGCTACCACATCATATGGAAAATGATCCGAACCAGATATAAAGTAGTGTATAACAGTAGCTTGCCTTACTCGGGACCCAAGTGTTTCGGTTCGAGTCCCATATCACCCTTCTATCTCGCAGGAGTTACCCATGCTGGCAGCTCCTGTCAATCAGCCTTCTCATATTCGCCGCGGGATCGACTTACACCACTGTCGCTCCATTAATGGGGATCGGCAGCCGGCGGCGCTTGCAGAAACGCACGCGGCGTATGTCTGCTTCTTGCGACAGATAGTCCGGTGTTGCACTGTGAAATGACTCTAAATGATCTCCTGAAACTGAGGGAAATATAAGGAATTTCTGATGTCTGTTATGTTTATAAATGCTAAATTAGTAGTCTAATGATTTATTTTTTTTCAATGGCTATGAATTTCATCATGTGACGGAACTTTACACACTTGACAATTATTTTGGAATATCAGCGATTCATTTTCAGTAACGTTAAAGTGCAAGCTAAGAATCAGTAGCTGCGAAGACATCGTAAAATCTGCGCTTGGTCGCTGTCATGTTCTGGCAAGAAAATTTAAAGGCTGAAGATTTCTTTGTCATTGTAATTATTGGTTGAACAGTAACTTGGGGCGGTTCTGTCGTTTACTTCCAAAACAGGCACCGGATATAAAAGTATCCTGAAACAAATGGAGCTCATCTTATCATGTGACTATAAATATGTATTTATTCCCGAACTAAGCACCGATGGTTTCCCGTATGAAGTTATTTTACTCCCCTTGTCAGAAACAGCCAGTTTGCTAGAAAGACAGTACAGGCGAAAACGGGGGTTTAATTTTTCTAATAGGCTATCAGTGTACATTGATCTTTGTGTATTATGTAATATTTAGTGTAACAAGCGTTGTGAAGATTTATTTCTCGAACGTTCGATCAATTCTCTAAGGCAAAAGTGCTAATTACCACTGTTACAGATGCGTAGAATCCTTCAACAGAAAAAAACAGCAGCAGAAAAACGGAAAACGCGCCCTGTGACATCGACTATATGACGGATGATGTAGAGGCGGGCCTCGGTGTCGTTGATCACGTGGGATTGTTTAATGTGCAGTCAAATCCCACAGCCGAGCAGCGCCTTTCGAAACGGCCGGAATCGAACCACCCGTTCTCGAAATCAGCAGTCGAGCGCCCTACCACTGAGACACCACGAGAGAGGTTTAAGAGCAAAAACAAAACAAAAAAAAAAAGGGAAAAAAAGTACTCAGACATCTCTATCGCGCATACAGAGGGCACAGGGTGGCTTGTTCTAACTGGAATTTGCTATACAGCAGTCTGCGGTCGCATGTTTCAGTAGTTGTGATATTCCAAACAGAAACGGAAATATATACGATTTTTGAGCGTTTGCATTAAGTTGTATTTATGGCAGCAACCTGTTTTGCTTTGAAACGGCGCCTAACGACAGCAGCGCTTCGTTTGAGACACCGCTTGTCAAAGAATATCAAGAGCCGAAGACCGCGACTGACGATGCCCTTTCCAGCCTGACACATTGGATATGGACAAGTTTTTTTTCTTTTTTTTTTAATGAAGCGTGGAGTAATATTTTTTTTTTGTGCAAGAGGTAGATAGGTAAGCAAAAGAGCACAGGAACAGTGAACCAAACAAAAACATTCTTGTATACGCCGCACGCGCGCATGTAAATCACTGCGGGCTGGCACGCAACGCGAACACGCATCCACACTGGGTAGGGTTCGCCGCTATGCCGCTAGGTGGCAAGTCTTCTCGATCTCGAGGCCCAAAGTATTATGACGTCACACAACACGCCGACCAATCAGTGATCGGCGATATCGCATGCCAACTGCAACTTACCAGTGCCGTACGCGCTACACTGCGGTTTGGTTTTCTGTTCTTGTATCACTCACTGACCCCAACTGTTTCATACACACTCATTTAGAGCTTATTTGCAGTTTTGAATTTTTGAAGGGAGGTGAAAACTTTTGTGCTTAGTTTGTTTGGCTGCCCTTATAGTTTGTTGTGTTCCTCACTTCTTCTTCAATCGCCATTTCCCCGGAGTATGAACGAAGGAATGAGTCGCAAACGTACACTTTCTAAGCCTCGATCAAGGATCGAACCCATGACTAGCTCGAGCTCAAGAACTGTAGGTTAGAGCCACTGAGCCACCTCAGCAAACACTCGGCGCGTCTTGGAGGCTGCTGACGCAATGATGAGCTACTGGCTAGGGCCTTTGATTATGCGAGATAAAAAACGAAAAAGAAATCCGAAGAGACATCGGCTCACTAGCGCGTTCTTCGAATTCCTCGCACTGCCTCAGCAAAGCGCAACAACACGTGCGGCACAAAACTTCTTTGCTTCCTTCCTTCCTCCGTCCCTTTACCTGATCCGGAATTCCGTTATGCCTCCCATCTGGCGAGGTTCGAGCGTCCCAGGTGAACGTGTCGTGAGCAATAAATCATCTTCCTGCACGCCTTTGGCCACCGCAGCTGCGAAAGCATGTAATGAGAGCACCGCGTGACTGCGTAACCGGATTCCTTCGACCGCACAACATGTTCATCTGCCTATTCGGAGACCGTTACGAGTTTCCTCGGCATCTCGAGATAATGGCCGAGAAACAACGACAGGGCTGGGCACAGACACAGCATTCAAGAGCGCAGCGTGGAACGCGCTTTCTTTCGTAGTCCCATCAGCGACGAGCGGCGTGCCGCGAATTCCGATGCCTCTGCGGGGCAGGATGGCGAAGTGTTTGGCGTTCCGCGAACTTCTCGGGCGTCATGCCGAGCTCTCTTGACACGTCTTGGCGGCAACGACATCGGTCGTGAAGGCAGTCGCGCCTGATGGAAACGCAAGAAAAATAATAAAAGTAAAGTAACAGAAGAAGGCGATGAGTGGAACGACTGCCTCTTTCGTTCGCGGTACACATAACCAACGATGTTGCCCTTCGGTGTCGTTGAGTACGAAGCGGCCTTGAGTGGAAAGAGAGTGAGAGGGATAAATAATTTATTAAGTGTTCCCAGAGAAGGACTGGGCTTCATTCATCAAAAGTTTCTGTTATGCGCAGGGGTGGGGAGCTGGCTGCGCTGAACTGCAATCACTTCGGTTCAAACGTGCTTTGCGAGGCTATGTTAGTGTTCTGGCGGGTAAATGCAAGCCATTTGTTGGTGCTTCGTTGTCAGGAATAGTAAGTTTAATTGCTACTATGTCGACTGAACGCGCTGCCAGGAGTTGCACTGTATGGTGATATAGCGAACGTGAATGGCGACGGGGATAATTTTCTTTTAACTGTTATACGTTTGTAATAATTGGCCATATTATGGTATCAAATGGGCCAGCTGCGCTGCCTCTCGCTGTGAGAGGGCGATTTCTTGCAATGAAGCTGACTGCAAAGACATCTAACGATTTTGCCTCGGGTATAGTACACTCTACCCAAGGGTAGTAAAACCGTGCGGCAAGAATCCGCTCGTGATATTTCAGGCTTTGTCGACTACCCTATGATCTGGTCTCGTACGCTGTAAACTCAAAACCACACAAAGAGGAGTAAATGGCCCGCGGAATAGCGCACTCCGGAAAGGTGGTTTTTTCACTCCTCAGAAAAGGTGTATCGGCTTTACTCTCGCATGTGGATATGTATTTAAAGTTTTCAAAGGAGTAAACATTTTAATTCTCACAGGGCAGGGGTTCTTTTTGGAGTATATGTCAGATCATTAAGGAGTTATCGTGGGATCTAATAAGCACTGTAAATACTTTTATCAGGAGTATTTCGGCTCCTTCCGTAGAAGTAGTTTAAACTGGTAATTTCAGGGGTAATTTTTACTGCTACAATGTGGTATTCAGGATGTCAAAAGAGTATTGTTCCTTTCATTAGGGAACTCATTTTAAATGCAGCACTACCACACAAGCCTAATTTTAGAGCTTTGTGTCCCAGAGTGGATACATCAAAGGAATTACATACACTCTTTTCAATGAATGCTCTTATTGCTACAGAACATTCCAGCCCAGTATTTGGCAGCTGGCTTTGGAACTTTGCAGAGAACTCAAAATATTTTAATGTTTGAGTACGGATATTCGATCTGGTGCACTGTTCTTACAGTAGTTCCGGGCGGCAGAGATGACTAACTATATTAACACCGAACAGCACTGCAGGGAGACGGGGCATCCCTCGTGGCGATGTCGTAAGCGCCTGCACAGGCCGTTGCCCCCTCACGCAACACTACAGGTCGATATCTGACTCCAATGGCGCAACATTGAGCCGAAGCTTCCTTCTCTGTACGTTTGTATCCGGGAGCGGAGCCCACGTGACTGCGCCGCAAGTTCGCCTCGAGGTCGGGGCAGAGAAGGTTCGCTCTCCCAGTGCCATTTAGCTGGTGCTGTGGTATTAGAGGTGCACATGAAGTGTGACCTTCACTCGGTGGACAGAAATCTCACCTTAAACATTCGCCGATGGTTCCTCAGTCAAATTTTCTGCTAGAAAAATTTTAGGCGTGATCTTGAGAGGCACAGTTTAGTTCGCGATTATGGTTGCCTCGGTGTACACTTCAAGGTCGCGCATATCGTTGCTAAATTGTACATGACAAAAAGAAATAAATAGCTGTCAATAAGAAGCTGTACACTGCAGTTGACTCAAGCTGTGAAGTAGGTCGTGAAACTGTGACCGCAAAATAATGGCGCTGTTGCAAATATCTTGTATTTGAGGGTGCAATGTTTTGGTCCATAATTGTGCGCAATAATAGATAACTTAACGCTGTCGTAGGTAGGCGTATAAACAGTGAAAGAAAGAAGTACTTCAGAACTTGGAGGGCTTTTTTAATGAGAAAAAAACATGCACCCATGTCTCCGGCTCTTTGCGTGTCTACATCTCTGAGTGTGTACCGGGTTCGATACGTGATATGTAGAGATTGCTTTCTTTTTTTCGGAATTAAACCCACCGATAGCGATGCCTCAGAATGGCACCTTACTTTACTGGCTCCTTTCCAGTTGGCACCGCTGAAAAATGAACACGCAGTGGCAGGGCATCCGTGACAACCGAAACAAAGCCGCACTGAGGCAAAAAAAAAATCATATTACTGTTAATTCACCAACAAAATTAGAATAACTGTACCACACTATAGGCTGACAGAACCTCTAAGCAGCGTTCTAACATGGTCGCTGTCTCCCATGTCACTAATAAAAAAAGAAAACTGAAAATTGCATGCATGCACCAAGTGAAGAAGGATAAGACGATATGCCTTGCGATGCTCCTTTGTCCCGTGCTTATGGTGTAGCATTTTATAAACTACAGTTGTCAACCTAATTGGGCGACAACCCGCAATTTGTTTCAGTTTTAAGCTATCATCCTTTCTGCGATGTAATTGCGAACCGTAATCAAACATAATGAGAGCACGCTCAGTGCGGCAGGGTGTCCACTGTAGCTTGCTCTTGGGTATATATATATCGAACCTTTCTGCGGGCGTTTTCTTGTCAACGTGGATCCTGTTTAGGTAAGTATCGTGTGGTCTCACTTGTCCGAAGTAAATATTGCAACAAGCGTAATGAAAGGCCTGCGTATTGCAACAATTAATGTCCGAGGCATGGCAAGCAGGTGAACGCAGTGCCAGGTCAGCCGGCTGTTTATATAAAATGAGCTGGACTCTGTTGCCGTTCAGGAAACCTAAGGTAGCAGTCAGGTTCAAAGGGACCGCATGCATGGTGCAGCCGTTTAGATTGCGTTATAATGTTTGTGTTTTACATGCGGTTAGAACCTCGGTTGGATGCGCGATATTTGTACGAAACAGTATTGGTATTGTTGGGGAACAAGTTGCAGTTTGCGAAACTGGACTCTTCATTATCCTGGATTTTTCTTTTTCTGATTTACTGCGGCGTGTGGTGTGTGTCTATGCACCTAATAAGAAAATTGACCGTAGAATGTTTTTCGAATTCGTCGGGAATTATTTGTAGTCCGAACGTGACACCATATTCATGGGAGACTTCAACTGCGTGTGCAGAGTAGAAGATCGAGCTTAAACTCGCCCCGTGAAAGATCAAAGTGCGCAGACTGTAGCTAGGCTTGTTGACAATTATGACTTACTTTACGTCGTCGGTCTCCTAGGAGGCGAAAACCCGGTCCAGTTCACACATTTTCAAGGCGAAAGCCATGCTAGGCTTGATGGTATATATGTATCGGTGCATTTTGTGCCTCTGTGCGAGAACTATGAAGTAACTGCAGTGTCTTTCTCAGACCACTGCTTAGCTGCTTTCACACTAGCAGCAAAAGGAAGGCATTCGCAATTTAATCGGGGAATATGGATATTTAACACTAAAATTATGGATGATGAATATTTTGCTCGCGAGGTGAATGAGTTACTGCAATCGCTGCAGATGCCCGGCTCCGAAAGCTTTGTGGACAGGTTGGAAATGTTCAAAAGTAAAATTAGAATGAAAGCCATTCAAAGACCAAGCATACTTCGACGCAATGAAAACAGAAAGAAAGAAAATGATCTACAGAGCCAATTTAAACTACTTTTGAATATAGAAGCTGCGCAGCCTGGGTTATGCATGAAGCGATACTAAAGGGAGTTAAAAGCCAACTTGAACACTTCAGTGAAGATAAGTATCGAGCGGCTGCTGTACGAACCCGTACTTAGCGATTATGGATGGGTGACCACTGAATGAGGAAAAGCGCTACGCCACGAAAAATGAAATTCATAAAATAATTTACAAACATGAAGAAACCACTGTCCCAGAGTTGATAGAACGAGCTTTTGTCAAATATTACCGTGCATTACTTGGAGAGAAGCAAGTGAGTAAAGATGGGTTTGAACGTGACTTCTTGCGAACAATGCCCATCTTAGATGAAAGCGTGAAGGAAAGACTTGAAGCTCCCATCGGTGTAACAGAAATAGAACACGCAGTTGATCAATGAAATGCAGGCATGTCCTCTGGTCCTGATGGACTTGAAGCAGCTTTTTTTATAAACAGTTCAAAGAAGTGATACGTCAGGTCCTGCGTAGCTTAATAAAAGAATCGCGTGATACCGAAAAATTGCCGCCTTCTTTCAAAGCGGCCCATATCGTCTTGATAACAAAGTGCGAGGATCCTGCGAAGTTGCTTTTGGTGGGGTCTTATCGACCGATAAGTCTCACCAACGTTGATTACAAACTTTTTGTTAAAGTGTTGGCGAGGAGGACTCAAAGTACATGCGATGAGAAGTGTTTTAGAATGTTGTGATGCTTTCGAATGTTGTGATGCAGCTAGCACAGAACCGGGTTAAGTGGAGAAATATGGGAGAGGCCTTCGCCCTGCAGTGGGTATAATCAGGCTAATGATGATGATGATGATGCTTTCGAAGGCCGGGTTGCGATGTTGCAACTCGATCTGGCGAAAGCTTTCGATTGGGTGTCCCATAAAGTCATTTTCCAAATGTTAGAGTATGTGAACACAGGGAGTGTGATTACGGACAATGGCGTACTCAGAGTGCACAACACGCATTGTTGTGAATAAAAAAAAAATTTCCAAAAGAATGCCAGTGAAATCGTCCGTGAGGCAGGGCTGTCCATTGTCCCGTTGCGTTTCGCCTTATACCTCGAGCCCTTTTGCACGGGCTTACTGAAAAATGAAAGGATACGGGGCTTCACTCTCGAGCAGCATGAGGGTAAGGTACTTGCCTATTCAGATGACGTTGCTATTTTTTGCGCCGACAGCAAAAGCGTTGAAGAAGCTGTAAAAAGGACCACTGACTTTTTACGTTAAAACAGCTGTCAGGTAAGCTGGGAAAAGTCGGCTGGATTCTGGCACGGGGACTAGGATTGTAAACCTAAATCCTTTGCCAGTGTAAAATATACAGCACTGCCTACAAAGTATTTGGGAGCGCCACTTGAGCACTACAGATACAGTGAGGAATACTGGAATAATGAAACTGAGAATTTAAGAAGGTAAAAGTATGCATGGAATGGAAGGAATTTGTAAGACCCGGGCAACTATTTGCAACATCTTTCTAGTAGCGAAGATTTCGTATGCATTGCAGGTGTTATTCATGTGACGAGTAAGCAAACAGGAAACACACAGAATATTTGCTGTTTCCATTTGGGGTAGCCCATTGGAGTGCACAAATAGGGCTAACCTGTTTCTTTCTGTTCGCAATGGGAGAGTGGGTCTTGTACATTTATTCGTAGGACAAATTGTGTCCCGCTATATTTTTCTCCACTATCAGAATTATGCTTTTTTTACGTACAGGGATTCAGGTGCGCCTGCGCAATTGTTTGCCGGAGTTTCTTGTATCCTGTTCTGATAAAAGAACCACATGTGTAAGAGGGTTTTGGCGCTAAGTGGCCACAGCTTTCAGTATGCTGAAAGTGCGGCTTTCTATAGTTTACGTTCCACATCAAGAAGGAAATTGTACACAGATTTGTTGGATGTGATGCTGACCAAACAACAGTGTCGACAGCTAAACTGTGAAGGCCCAGGACAGGACGTTAAAGAGGGTAATGAAGAAGCCGGTGAAAGCTAATGTAAAGAGTTTTTTCTTCAAGCCACATACAAATACAATGCCGGTAAAAACTTGGATTGATCAAAAAAAAAAAATTTTCGTGCCAAGTGCGGTTAACTTCATTCTCTGAAGAAAGCTTCAGATGGTCGAACATGCCTTTATAGAAAGTTGGGACGCGGTTTTTTATTAGGACATTCGGCAAAGAACGATTAAGAAAGACCGGCCAGTGACATTGTATGGAATCCGGTTCTTGTCTGTACAAGATGAGACGCGTTGCTTAGGATCTTATTATGCTGGTGGGCCTTCACAGTATATATATATATAAAAAAGAAGAATGTGTGTCAGATATGCTACTATGAACGTAACTCCAGTTCGGGAACATTTCATTGAAAGTGGCGGGTATGTGCGCGATGCTTACCGCGCCCAAAAGAAGCCATCTGAATGGGTCAGCGTTTTGTATGGTGATGTAAAAATCAATAAATTCTAAACATTCACGTTTACCGAAGAACGGCAACGTGCTTTAATGCTTTTGGTGTGAAAATTGTCCAAATACCAGGCAATAAAGAAAGAAACAGCACATCTAGTATAGTGGTTATCACATTCGCCTAACACATGGAAGGTCCCATGTTCGACCTTGGCAGGCACAGCCATATTTTTTGAATTTGCACTAAACTTTGATCATTTCGTGAAAAAGTAGCGCATTTTATCGGGTCATTAATTTTCAGCTCTCACTCCCGAAAAATGCGCACGTTCGCCCAGACGTGTTTAGAAATTAGAAAGCTTGCACAAATGAAACTCAAAAAATAGCGGCAGGCAATCGGCATGCAAACCTTGTAAATATTTTTTACTGTATATTTTGTCATTATGTATATTTCGCAACAAAGAAAAAAAATGCTCGTGGTGTAGCGGTTATCACATCCGCCTAATACGCGGAAGGTCCCAGATTCGATCCCTGGCAGGCACAGTAAGCTTTTTTGAATCTGCATTTAACCTCAGTTATGTCGAGGAAATGTACTGCATTTTACTGGGTCATCACTTTTGAGTTTCCACTCACTTAAAATGAGCACGTAGTAGCAGTTCTACGAGCGTGACTCGAAACGGCGCTGCACGGAGGTCAAGGGGAAGGTTCATTCAATGCGACACGTAAGTAACTGCATCACAATAGCCGGACAAAATCACTAGGATGCGTTACAACATGGGCGCAGTCTCCCATGCCACGAATAAAGAAACCTTAAAATTGGCTGTATGCTGCATGTGAAGAGCGATGTGGTGATTCGAGTCGCAAAATCCGTTCGTCCTGTGCTTGTGGTGTAGCGGTTATTACATCCGCCTGACACGCGGAAGGTGCCAGGTTCGATCCCTGGCAGGCACAGTAAGCTTTTTTGAATCTGCATTTAACCTCAGTTATGTCGAGGAAATGTACTGCATTTTACTGGGTCATCACTTTTGAGTTTCCACTCACTTAAATTGAGCACGTAGTAGCAGTTCAACGAGCGTGACTCGAAACGGCGCAGCACGGAGGTCAAGGGGAAGGTTCATTCAATGCGACACGTAAGTAACTGGATCACAATAGGCGGACAAAATCACTAGGGAGCGTTACAACATGGGCGCAGTCTCCCTTGCCACGAATAAAGAAACCTTAATATTGTCTGTATGCTGCATGTGAAGAGCGATGTGATGATTCGAGTCGCAAAACCCGTTCGTCCTGTGCTTGTGGTGTAGTGGTTATCACATCCGCCTAACACGCGGAAGGCCCCAGGTTCGATCCCTGGCAGGCACAGTAAGCTTTTTTGAATCTGCATTTAACCTCAGTTATGTCGAGGAAATGTACTGCATTTTACTGGGTCATCACTTTTGAGTTTCCACTCACTTAAATTGAGCACGTAGTAGCAGTTCAACAAGCGTGACTCGAAACGGCGCAGCACGGAGGTCAAGGGGAAGGTTCATTCAATGCGACACGTAAGTAACTGCATCACAATAGGCGGACAAAATCACTAGGGAGCGTTACAACATGGGCGCAGTCTCCCTTGCCACGAATAAAGAAACCTTAAAATTGTCTGTATGCTGCATGTGAAGAGCGATGTGATGATTCGAGTCGCAAAACCCGTTCGTCCTGTGCTTGTGGTGTAGTGGTTATCACATCCGCCTAACACGCGGAAGGTCCCAGGTTCGATCCCTGGCAGGCACAGTAAGCTTTTTTGAATCTGCATTTAACCTCAGTTATGTCGAGGAAATGTACTGCATTTTACTGGGTCATCCCTTTTGAGTTTCCACTCACTTAAAATGAGCACGTAGTAGCAGTTCAACGAGCGTGACTCGAAACGGCGCAGCACGGAGGTCAAGGGGAAGGTTCATTCAATGCGACACGTATGTAACTGCATCACAATAGGCGGACAAAATCACTAGGGAGCGTTACAACATGGGCGCAGTCTCCCTTGCCACGAATAAAGAAACCTTAAAATTGTCTGTATGCTGCATGTGAAGAGCGATGTGATGATTCGAGTCGCAAAACCCGTTCGTCCTGTGCTTGTGGTGTAGTGGGGCACAAGGATTCTGCTTCCGGCCACGCCAGTGAACGGACGCAGGATGCAGGGCTCCTCAGGAGCGGCTTCAGCGGCCATGTCAGGCCGCGGTAACAGGACTGCTGAAAAGGACAACACTTACCAGGTCGTTTTGCCTGCACTTCCAACAGGTCGGTTTGTTTTGAATACCGTTTTTTTGCACGCCGATATCAGGGCCCGCCCGTACCGGGTGGAAGATTTCCGGGATGCTTTAGCACAACACTCGCTAATCCCCGATGTTATCGCTATGGGGGCGTATCGGATGAGCCACGTCTGGGCCGTCACTCTCAAGGATACTGAAGCCGTCAACAAGATCGTCAGTGTAGGTGAGCTGTCTGTGAAAAACGGTCGCTGCTTGGTGATTGACCCGGCGAACCAGGACGTGCGACTCAAGCTTCACTGGCTACTTCACAACGTGCCAGATGAAGATGTTCGTGCTGCATTTGCGCCGTACGGAAAGGTGTCAGACGTTTCCCGGGAGCGCTGGCGTGTTAAAGGTATGCTGGAAAAGGGCTCTACAACTAGACTCGTCACGCTGAAGCTGAAAGCTGGCATGAAGCTCGACGACCTGCCGCATCAGCTCAATGTTAGCGGTGAGCTCGCGCTCGTCATTGTGCCAGGCAGACCCCCGTTGTGCCTACGCTGCCGGAGTACGGGTCACATCCGCAAAGAGTGCCGGGTTCCTCGCTGCGGAACCTGCCGACGGTTCGGGCATGAAGACAACCAGTGTGCACGAACCTACGCTAGCATTGCCGGACCTGGGACCAGCGAAGACTCGTCCGAGTTAATTATGGACGAGGCGGATGCGGAGGAGGCTGCTGACATTAGAGGTCAGTCAACGAAACAGGACGCGCCTTCCATGACGGTTTTAACAAAGGGTAAGGTGATGGTCTCAAATGAAAAGAATGAACCTCGGCAGGTCTTGAACGTTCCATCCCAGGACCATGAAAGCGAGTCAAAGGAAGGGTCAGAAGACTTAACCAAATTTTCTGACGCTGAGGATCATCTCAGTACTGAGCCTTCCTGTACTGATGCCATGGAGGTTGGGCCGGAGACAGCAGCCTTAATTGCCGCGAAACGTCCGCATGAGGAAAGCGTCGAGGAGACTCAGCTGCCAGGCGGTGTTTGTGGTGAGCCGCCGCCGAAAACTTCTGGCATCCGAAGAGCCACGTTAAGACCGAAGCCGAACTTCTCGGCTGACACGCGGCAGGCGGGGAAACCGCCTCCGTAGTTTTTGTGGAGACCTGAACGATTTGTGGGTCGGCTGCCTACCGACCAGCGTCACGAACCTTCTACAACCAAGTGGTGCGTGTGTTAGCAAAAATGAAACAATGGGCTTGGACTTCGTTTGAATGCATCCCGACATTCTGCTGGCAGGACATTACATGCATGCATACGCCGCTGTTTGTCAGAAGCGGAGGCCACGCAACCATGAAGGTAGGCACCATGCCGGTACTGGCGTCTCTCTCTAGTACATGACTCTCAAGCTTAATTCGCCGTTACACGTAGCTACTTTGAATGTTAGAGGACTGGGAGCGAGAAGGCGACAATGCCAGCTCAGTCGCCTCCTTGTGGATAATGATATAGATATAGCAGCTGTGCAAGAGTCAAAGATTGAGAGCCAAGAAAGCACTGACCGTATGGTGGCTTCTTTTCAAACAAACTTTTATGTGTGTGTATGCCATTCTGTTGGTGTATCGGGTGGGTGCCTTTTATTTATACGTAACACGCTGGGAGTAAGCGTAGAGTCCGTTTTTGCCTGTCCAAGTGGTCGGCTTTTGGTTCCCGATTTTACCTACTCTAATTTATGCTGGCGTGTTGTGTGTGTGTATGCTCCCAATTCAGGGCGTGAGCGTGAATTGTTTTTTCAGTCTATTGAGTTGTGGTTGAAGGTCGACAAAATCTTGCTTGTACTTGGTGACTACAACTGTGTGTGCGCAGCTGTGGACCGAGCGGCCAAGTGTAAACCTCGAAGAGACAGGAGCTCCGAGCTGTTGAATGCACTTGTACATGAGTATAGCCTTGAGGATGTTGGTAGTGTGTTCTCCACTGGAAACCAGCCAGAGTTCACGCACTTTCAGCGAGATAGCCATGCCAGATTGGACAGGGTGTATGCCTCGGTAGATCTTGTTTCCCTATGTACTGCATATGATGTCAAACCTGTGTCTTTCAGCGATCATTGTCTCGTGAGTGCAGTGTTTGGTCGCAAAGGAAAGAAATCGCGATTTAACTGGTACCTATGGAAACTGAATGCCAAACTTCTTGCCGATGAAGAGTTCCTTACTGAAGTTAAGACAGAGTTTGAAAATCGTCTTGCTATGCGACCAGTAAGTTTTGCAGCGGAATGGGACAGCTTCAAAGAGTGGGTCAAATTGAAAGCAATAGAAAAGAGTAGTAAGCTGCGATACAAAGAGAAAGAAAAAGAAAAAGAACTGAATGAACAACTTGCTCTTTTTTTGAGCATGGAAAGTACTGTGCCAGGGCATTTCGCCAGTAAAATACGAGAGCTTAAAAGTGAGCTGGAAACAATCGACAGCGAAAGATACACAGCGGCTGTCATACGTGCAAGGGCTGAAAAACTTTGGGCTGGAGAAGTGCCGACAAAACGAGCCCTAGCAGACGAGAAAAGATACGCCTGCCAGAAAGAAATTAGGAGTATAAGGTATGGCGGCCATATCACAGAAGATGCTAAAGATATTCAGCATGCGGTAGCAGAGCACTTCGAAGAACTGCTTAGCGCTAAGCTTGAGACTGTAGGCGGCTTTCAAACAGACTTTCTAAGACTGATGCCTGCACTGGATGACGAAAGTAAAGCGCGCCTAGAAACACCGATAACGTTGCAGGAGATAGAATCTGCAATAGATGACCTGACACCTGGGAAGGCCCCTGGGCCGGATGGTCTAAGCGCTGCCTTCTTTAAAACTTTTCAGCAGTATGCGGCTCAGTTTATGCTCGATGTAATCACTGAAGCTTATGAACGTAATACTGTTCCATTGTCTTTCGCTACATCGCACATTGTGCTAATACCCAAGACAGATGATCCGGAAAAACGACTGTTGGTGGGGTCATATCGACCGATTAGCCTCACCAATGTTGACTACAAGGTGTATATGAAGGTTTTAGCAAAAAGACTGCAAAGCGTAATAAAAAAACTGGTTGGATCTCATCAAACGTGCGGCATCAAGGGTCGATCCATTGCCACGAATATACATGTCGCAAGAACCGTACTAGAATGTGTTGATGCACTCGGTGGTCAGATAGCCATGATGCAGTTAGATTTGGCGAAAGCCTTTGACCGTGTTTCTCACGAAATTCTTTTTTCCATTTTGGAGCATTCTAACCTTGGAAAAGTCATAGTGGAGGGTGTTAAAATGGCTTACGCGAACTGCACGACCCGTATTATAGTGAATGGTGAACTGACTGACAGCATCGCAGTACGTTCATCGGTAAGGCAGGGCTGCCCACTCTCACCCCTGCTTTTTGCACTGTATTTAGAGCCACTTTGCTTGGCTATCATTGATAGCGATCGCATTTTAGGGTTCAAGCTGCAATCAGCACACGTGAAAATGCTGGCATATGCTGATGACATAGCAGTGTTTTGTGCAACTAGAAAGAGCATCTGTGAAGTTACGGGTGTCGTCCAAACATTTTGTGATCAAACCGGATGTAAGATCAATTGGGAGAAAAGCTCTGGGTTTTGGCACGGTGATTGGGACGTGACACCTGATTTCTTCTGTAAGCTGCGATGGTCTGCTCTCCCAACGCGATATCTAGGCGTGCCTTTAGATTGTTATCGAGATGCCAACATGCACTGGATGGAAGAAACATCCAGAGCGAAAGAAAAAGCGGATGCGTGGCAAGGAAGGCAACTCTCAATGTTTTCGCGCGCTTCCATTTGCAATGTTTTTCTTATTTCAAGGCTGTGGTACCTCATGAATGTGTTGTGTGTCTCACGAACCTCAATTCAGAAAATGCACCGCGTTTTTGCTGTTTTTATTTGGGCATCCACATGGGAAAAAACCGCCCGGACGAACTTGTTTATTTCTGTTAAAAGGGGCGGGCTTGGCCTTGCTCATTTGTTCTTGCGACAAGTGGTTTCGCGATTTATATTCCTGCGTGATCAAAAAGATACCTTTCTAAGAACTGTGATGCAAGTGCGATTGCAGAGGCTGCTCCCTGAATGGATTGTGTCATGTGAAAGCATGCCTGGTACTGTGACTGGCTACCTGCGCGAAGTTGTTTTTTCATGCAAGTTGCTGGAAGTGCGGTTTTCTTTTGATTACCTTTTCAATGTTCCCAGAAAAAAACTGTATAAAGATCTCATTGACGTGATGCTGCCGGTGCCTTTTTCCAGGGAAATACACTGTGGAGGCCCAGGGCAGGATGTTTTGAAAAGAGTAAAGAAGATGCCCGTGAGGCCATCTGCTAAAACGTTCCTTTTCAAACTTCACTCTAATACGCTCCCTGTTAAAACCTGGCTGAATGAAAAAGGTATCTTCGTCCCATGGACAACAAATTGCCTGTTGTGCAAAAAACCGGAGACAATTGAACACGTCTTCTTACAGTGTTGGGATGCTGTTTTTCTGTGGGACGTCCTCCAAAGGACAATTAAAAAGGAACTTCCCCTAACTCCGTACGGAATCAGATTCCTACCAGTGCAGAACGATGATGCACCTTATGATTTAATTATGCTTCTTGGTCTCCATAGTTTGTGGAAAACACGAATGCAGGTGCGTCACGCAGATATAAATACACGATCTGCGCGTGAAAACTTCATTGAAAGTGCGGTGTATATACGCGAAACTTTCAGGATGCAGAAGGATCCACCACATTGGCAATGTCTATTTGATGAGTTGGTGAACCTGAAAAGATTTTAGCCGTGTACGCGTTAGCTCAAGTGTAGTTGACGTGTTTTATCATGTGTATTTTTGTTTTCTGTTTCACGGCAATAAAGAAAAAAAAAAAAAAAAGCTTGTGGTGTAGTGGTTATCACATCCGCCTAACACGCGGAAGGTCCCAGGTTCGATCCCTGGCAGGCACAGTAAGCTTTTTTGAATCTGCATTTAACCTCAGTTATGTCGAGGAAATGCACTGCATTTCACTGGGTCATCCCTTTTGAGTTTCCACTCACTTAAAATGAGCACGTAGTAGCAGTTCAACGAGCGCGACTCGAAACGGCGCAGCACGGAGGTAAAGGGGAAGGTTCATTCAATGCGACACGTAAGTAACTGCATCACAATAGGCGGACAAAATCACTAGGGAGCGTTACAACATGGGCGCAGTCTCCCTTGCCACGAATAAAGAAACCTTAAAATTGTCTGTATGCTGCATGTGAAGAGCGATGTCATGATTCGAGTCGCAAAACACGTTCGTCCTGTGCTTGTGGTGTAGTGGTTATCACATCCGCCTAACACGCGGAAGGTCCCAGGTTCGATCCCTGGCAGGCACAGTAAGCTTTTTTGAATCTGCATTTAACCGCAGTTATGTCGAGGAAATGTACTGCATTTTACTGGGTCATCCCTTTTGAGTTTCCACTCACTTAAATTGAGCACGTAGTAGCAGTTCAACGAGCGTGACTCGAAACGGCGCAGCACGGAGGTCAAGGGTGAAGGTTCATTCAATGCGACACGTAAGTAACTGCATCACAATAGGCGGACAAATTCACTAGGGAGCGTTACAACATGGGCGCAGTCTCCCTTGCCACGAATAAAGAAACCTTAAAATTGTCTGTATGCTGCATGTGAAGAGCGATGTGATGATTCGAGTCGCAAAACCCGTTCGTCCTGTGCTTGTGGTGTAGTGGTTATCACATCCGCCTAACACGCGGAAGGTCCCAGGTTCGATCCCTGGCAGGCACAGTAAGCTTTTTTGAATCTGCATTTAACCTCAGTTATGTCGAGGAAATGTACTGCATTTTACTGGGTCATCCCTTTTGAGTTTCCACTCACTTAAAATGAGCACGTAGTAGCAGTTCAACGAGCGTGACTCGAAGCACGCACTCGAAGCGCAGCACGGAGGTCAAGGGGAAGGTTCATTCAATGCGACACGTATGTAACTGCATCACAATAGGCGGACAAAATCACTAGGGAGCGTTACAACATGGGCGCAGTCTCCCTTGCCACGAATAAAGAAACCTTAAAATTGTCTGTATGCTGCATGTGAAGAGCGATGTGATGATTCGAGTCGCAAAACCCGTTCGTCCTGTGCTTGTGGTGTAGTGGTTATCACATCCGCCTAACACGCGGAAGGTCCCAGGTTAGACCCCTGGCAGGCACAGTAAGCTTTTTTGAATCTGCATTTAACCTCAGTTATGTCGAGGAAATGTACTGCATTTTACTGGGTCCTCACTTTTGAGTTTCCACTCACTTAAATTGAGCACGTAGTAGCAGTTCAACGAGCGTGACTCGAAACGGCGCAGCACGGAGGTCAAGGGGAAGGTTCATTCAATGCGACACGTAAGTAACTGCATCACAATAGGCAGACAAAATCACTAGGGAGCGTTACAACATGGGCGCAGTCTCCCTTGCCACGAATAAAGAAACCTTAAAATTGTCTGTATGCTGCATGTGAAGAGCGATGTGATGATTCGAGTCGCAAAACCCGTTCGTCCTGTGCTTGTGGTGTAGTGGTTATCACATCCGCCTAACACGCGGAAGGTCCCAGGTTCGATCCCTGGCAGGCACAGTAAGCTTTTTTGAATCTGCATTTAACCTCAGTTATGTCGAGGAAATGTACTGCATTTTACTGGGTCATCCCTTTTGAGTTTCCACTCACTTAAATTGAGCACGTAGTAGCAGTTCAACGAGCGTGACTCGAAACGGCGCAGCACGGAGGTCAAGGGGAAGGTTCATTCAATGCGACACGTAAGTAACTGCAACACAATAGGCGGACAAAATCACTAGGGAGCGTTACAACATGGGCGCAGTCTCCCTTGCCACGAATAAAGAAACCTTAAAATTGTCTGCATGCTGCATGTGAAGAGCGATGTGATGATTCGAGTCGCAAAACCCGTTCGTCCTGTGCTTGTGGTGTAGTGGTTATCACATCCGCCTAACACGCGGAAGGTCCCAGGTTCGATCCCTGGCAGGCACAGTAAGCATTTTTGAATCTGCATTTAACCTCAGTTATGTCGAGGAAATGTACTGCATTTTACTGGGTGATCACTTTTGAGTTTCCACTCACTTAAATTGAGCACGTAGTAGCAGTTCAACGAGCGTGACTCGAAACGGCGCAGCACGGAGGTCAAGGGGAAGGTTCATTCAATGCGACACGTATGTAACTGCATCACAATAGGCGGACAAAATCACTAGGGAGCGTTACAACATGGGCGCAGTCTCCCTTGCCACGAATAAAGAAACCTTAAAATTGTCTGTATGCTGCATGTGAAGAGCGATGTGATGATTCGAGTCGCAAAACCCGTTCGTCCTGTGCTTGTGGTGTAGTGGTTATCACATCCGCCTAACACGCGGAAGGTCCCAGGTTCGATCCCTGGCAGGCACAGTTAGCTTTTTTGAATCTGCATTTAACCTCAGTTATGTCGAGGAAATGCACTGCATTTCACTGGGTCATCCCTTTTGAGTTTCCACTCACTTAAAATGAGCACGTAGTAGCAGTTCAACGAGCGCGACTCGAAACGGCGCAGCACGGAGGTCAAGGGGAAGGTTCATTCAATGCGACACGTAAGTAACTGCAACACAATAGGCGGACAAAATCACTAGGGAGCGTTACAACATGGGCGCAGTCTCCCTTGCCACGAATAAAGAAACCTTAAAATTGTCTGCATGCTGCATGTGAAGAGCGATGTGATGATTCGAGCCGCAAAACCCGTTCGTCCTGTGCTTGTGGTGTAGTGGTTATCACATCCGCCTAACACGCGGAAGGTCCCAGGTTCGATCCCTGGCAGGCACAGTAAGCTTTTTTGAATCTGCATTTAACCTCAGTTATGTCGAGGAAATGTACTGCATTTTACTGGGTCATCCCTTTTGAGTTTCCACTCACTTAAATTGAGCACGTAGTAGCAGTTCAACGAGCGTGACTCGAAACGGCGCAGCACGGAGGTCAAGGGGAAGGTTCATTCAATGCGACACGTAAGTAACTGCAACACAATAGGCGGACAAAATCACTAGGGAGCGTTACAACATGGGCGCAGTCTCCCTTGCCACGAATAAAGAAACCTTAAAATTGTCTGCATGCTGCATGTGAAGAGCGATGTGATGATTCGAGTCGCAAAACCCGTTCGTCCTGTGCTTGTGGTGTAGTGGTTATCACATCCGCCTAACACGCGGAAGGTCCCAGGTTCGATCCCTGGCAGGCACAGTAAGCTTTTTTGAATCTGCATTTAACCTCAGTTATGTCGAGGAAATGTACTGCATTTTACTGGGTCATCACTTTTGAGTTTCCACTCACTTAAATTGAGCACGTAGTAGCAGTTCAACGAGCGTGACTCGAAACGGCGGAGCACGGAGGTCAAGGGGAAGGTTCATTCAATGCGACACGTAAGTAACTGCATCACAATAGGCGGACAAAATCACTAGGGAGCGTTACAACATGGGCGCAGTCTCCCTTGCCACGAATAAAGAAACCTTAAAATTGTCTGTATGCTGCATGTGAAGAGCGATGTGATGATTCGAGTCGCAAAACCCGTTCGTCCTGTGCTTGTGGTGTAGTGGTTATCACATCCGCCTAACACGCGGAAGGTCCCAGGTTCGATCCCTGGCAGGCACAGTAAGCTTTTTTGAATCTGCATTTAACCTCAGTTATGTCGAGGAAATGTACTGCATTTTACTGGGTCATCCCTTTTGAGTTTCCACTCACTTAAAATGAGCACGTAGTAGCAGTTCAACGAGCGCGACTCTAAACGGCGCAGCACGGAGGTAAAGGGGAAGGTTCATTCAATGCGACACGTAAGTAACTGCATCACAATAGGCGGACAAAATCACTAGGGAGCGTTACAACATGGGCGCAGTCTCGCTTGCCACGAATAAAGAAACCTTAAAATTGTCTGTATGCTGCATGTGAAGAGCGATGTCATGATTCGAGTCGCAAAACCCGTTCGTCCTGTGCTTGTGGTGTAGTGGTTATCACATCCGCCTAACACGCGGAAGGTCCCAGGTTCGATCCCTGGCAGGCACAGTAAGCTTTTTTGAATCTGCATTTAACCTCAGTTATGTCGAGGAAATGTACTGCATTTTACTGGGTCATCCCTTTTGAGTTTCCACTCACTTAAATTGAGCACGTAGTAGCAGTTCAACGAGCGTGACTCGAAACGGTGCAGCACGGAGGTCAAGGGGAAGGTTCATTCAATGCGACACGTAAGTAACTGCAACACAATAGGCGGACAAAATCACTAGGGAGCGTTACAACATGGGCGCAGTCTCCCTTGCCACGAATAAAGAAACCTTAAAATTGTCTGCATGCTGCATGTGAAGAGCGATGTGATGATTCGAGCCGCAAAACCCGTTCGGCCTGTGCTTGTGGTGTAGTGGTTATCACATCCGCCTAACACGCGGAAGGTCCCAGGTTCGATCCCTGGCAGGCACAGTAAGCTTTTTTGAATCTGCATTTAACCTCAGTTATGTCGAGGAAATCTACTGCATTTTACTGGGTCCTCCCTTTTGAGTTTCCACTCACTTAAATTGAGCACGTAGTAGCAGTTCAACGAGCGTGACTCGAAACGGCGCAGCACGGAGGTCAAGGGGAAGGTTCATTCAATGCGACACGTAAGTAACTGCATCACAATAGGCGGACAAAATCACTAGGGAGCGTTACAACATGGGCGCAGTCTCCCTTGCCACGAATAAAGAAACCTTAAAATTGTCTGTATGCTGCATGTGAAGAGCGATGTGATGATTCGAGTCGCAAAACCCGTTCGTCCTGTGTGCTGTAGTGGTTATCATATCCGCCTAACACGCGGAAGGTCCAAGGTTCGATCCCTGGCAGGCACAGTAAGCTTTTTTGAATCTGCATTTAACCTTAGTTATGTCGAGGAAATGTACTGCATTTTTCTGGGTCATCCCTTTTGAGTTTCCACTCACTTAAAATGAGCACGTAGTAGCAGTTCAACGAGCGTGACTCGAAACGGCGCAGCACGGAGGTCAAGGGGAAGGTTCATTCAATGCGACACGTATGTAACTGCATCACAATAGGCGGACAAAATCACTAGGGAGCGTTACAACATGGGCGCAGTCTCCCTTGCCACGAATAAAGAAACCTTAAAATTGTCTGTATGCTGCATGTGAAGAGCGATGTGATGATTCGAGTCGCAAAACCCGTTCGTCCTGTGCTTGTGGTGTAGTGGTTATCACATCCGCCTAACACGCGGAAGGTCCCAGGTTCGATCCCTGGCTGGCACAGCAAGCTTTTTTGAATCTGCATTTAACCTCAGTTATGTCGAGGAAATGTACTGCATTTTACTGGCTCATCCCTTTTGAGTTTCCACTCACTTAAAATGAGCACGTAGTAGCAGTTCAACGAGCGTGACTCGAAACGGCGCAGCACGGATGTCAAGGGGAAGGTTCATTCAATGCGACACGTATGTAACTGCATCACAATAGGCGGACAAAATCACTAGGGAGCGTTACAACATGGGCGCAGTCTCCCTTGCCACGAATAAAGAAACCTTAAAATTGTCTGTATGCTGCATGTGAAGAGCGATGTGATGATTCGAGTCGCAAAACCCGTTCGTCCTGTGCTTGTGGTGTAGTGGTTATCACCTCCGCCTAACACGCGGGAGGTCCCAGGTTCGATCCCTGGCAGGCACAGTAAGCTTTTTTGAATCTGCATTTAACCTCAGTTATGTCGAGGAAATGTACTGCATTTTACTGGGTCATCCCTTTTGAGTTTCCACTCACTTAAATTGAGCACGTAGTAGCAGTTCAACGAGCGTGACTCGAAACGGCGCAGCACGGAGGTCAAGGGGAAGGTTCATTCAATGCGACACGTAAGTAACTGCAACACAATAGGCGGACAAAATCACTAGGGAGCGTTACAACATGGGCGCAGTCTCCCTTGCCACGAATAAAGAAACCTTAAAATTGTCTGCATGCTGCATGTGAAGAGCGATGTGATGATTCGAGTCGCAAAACCCGTTCGTCCTGTGCTTGTTGTGTAGTGGTTATCACATCCGCCTAACACGCGGAAGGTCCCAGGTTCGATCCCTGGCAGGCACAGGAAGCTTTTTTGAATCTGCATTTAACCTCAGTTATGTCGAGGAAATGTACTGCATTTTACTGGGTCCTCCCTTTTGAGTTTCCACTCACTTAAATTGAGCACGTAGTAGCAGTTCAACGAGCGTGACTCGAAACGGCGCAGCACGGAGGTCAAGGGGAAGGTTCATTCAATGCGACACGTAAGTAACTGCATCACAATAGGCGGACAAAATCACTAGGGAGCGTTACAACATGGGCGCAGTCTCCCTTGCCACGAATAAAGAAACCTTAAAATTGTCTGTATGCTGCATGTGAAGAGCGATGTGATGATTCGAGTCGCAAAACCCATTCGTCCTGTGCTTGTGGTGTAGTGGTTATCACATCCGCCTAACACGCGGAAGGTCCCAGGTTCGATCCCTGGCAGGCACAGTAAGCTTTTTTGAATCTGCATTTAACCTCAGTTATGTCGAGGAAATGTACTGCATTTTACTGGGTCATCCCTTTTGAGTTTCCACTCACTTAAAATGATCACGTAGTAGCAGTTCAACGAGCGTGACTCGAAACGGCGCAGCACGGAGGTCAAGGGGAAGGTTCATTCAATGCGACACGTAATTAACTGCATCACAATAGGCGGACAAAATCACTAGGGAGCGTTACATCATGGGCGCAGTCTCCCTTGCCACGAATAAAGAAACCTTAAAATTGTCTGTATGCTGCATGTGAAGAGCGATGTGATGATTCGAGTCGCAAAACCCGTTCGTCCTGTGCTTGTTGTGTAGTGGTTATCACATCCGCCTAACACGCGGAAGGTCCCAGGTTCGATCCCTGGCAGGCACAGTAAGCTTTTTTGAATCTGCATTTAACCTCAGTTATGTCGAGGAAATGTACTGCATTTTACTGGGTCTTCCCTTTTGAGTTTCCACTCACTTAAATTGAGCACGTAGTGGCAGTTCAACGAGCGTGACTCGAAACGGCGCAGCACGGAGGTCAAGGGGAAGGTTCATTCAATGCGACACGTAAGTAACTGCATCACAATAGGCGGACAAAATAACTAGGGAGCGTTACACCATGGGCGCAGTCTCCCTTGCCACGAAAAAAGAAACCTTAAAATTGTCTGTATGCTGCATGTGAAGAGCGATGTGATGATTCGAGTCGCAAAACCCGTTCGTCCTGTGCTTGTGGTGTAGTGGTTATCACATCCGCCTAACAAGCGGAAGGTCCCAGGTTCGATCCCTGGCAGGCACAGTAAGCTTTTTTGAATCTGCATTTAACCTCAGTTATGTCGAGGAAATGTACTGCATTTTACTGGGTCCTCCCTTTTGAGTTTCCACTCACTTAAATTGAGCACGTAGTGGCAGTTCAACGAGCGTGACTCGAAACGGCGCAGCACGGAGGTCAAGGGGAAGGTTCATTCAATGCGACACGTAAGTAACTGCATCACAATAGGCGGACAAAATCACTAGGGAGCGTTACACCATGGGCGCAGTCTCCCTTGCCACGAATAAAGAAACCTTAAAATTGTCTGTATGCTGCATGTGAAGAGCGATGTGATGATTCGAGTCGCAAAACCCGTTCGTCCTGTGCTTGTGGTGTAGTGGTTATCACATCCGCCTAACACGCGGAAGGTCCCAGGTTCGATCCCTGGCAGGCACAGTAAGCTTTTTTGAATCTGCATTTAACCTCAGTTATGTCGAGGAAATGTACTGCATTTTACTGGGTCATCCCTTTTGAGTTTCCACTCACTTAAATTGAGCACGTAGTAGCAGTTCAACGAGCGCGACTCGAAACGGCGCAGCACGGAGGTCAAGGGGAAGGTTCATTCAATGCGACACGTAAGTAACTGCATCACAATAGGCGGACAAAATCACTAGGGAGCGTTACAACATGGGCGCAGTCTCCCTTGCCACGAATAAAGAAACCTTAAAATTGTCTGTATGCTGCATGTGAAGAGCGATGTGATGATTCGAGTCGCAAAACCCGTTCGTCCTGTGCTTGTGGTGTAGTGGTTATCACATCCGCCTAACACGCGGACGGTCCCAGGTTCGATCCCTGGCAGGCACAGTAAGTTTTCTTGAATCTGCATTTAACCTCAGTTATGTCGAGGAAATGTACTGCATTTTACTGGGTCATCCCTTTTGAGTTTCCACTCACTTAAATTGAGCACGTAGTAGCAGTTCAACGAGCGTGACTCGAAACGGCGCAGCACGGAGGTCAAGGGGAAGGTTCATTCAACGCGACACCTAAGTAACTGCATCACAATAGGCGGACAAAATCACTAGGGAGCGTTACAACATGGGCGCAGTCTCCCTTGCCACGAATAAAGAAACCTTAAAATTGTCTGTATGCTGCATGTGAAGAGCGATGTGATGATTCGAGTCGCAAAACCCGTTCGTCCTGTGCTTGTAATGTAGTGGTTATCATATCCGCCTAACACGCGGAAGGTCCCAGGTTCGATCCCTGGCAGGCACAGTAAGCTTTTTTGAATGTGCATTTAACCTCAGTTATGTCGAGGAAATGTACTGCATTTTTCTGGGTCATCCCTTTTGAGTTTCCACTCACTTAAAATGAGCACGTAGTAGCAGTTCAACGAGCGTGACTCGAAACGACGCAGCACGGAGGTCAAGGGGAAGGTTCATTCAATGCGATACGTAAGTAACTGCATCAGAATAGGCGGACAAAATCACTAGGGAGCGTTACAACATGGGCGCAGTCTCCCTTGCCACGAATAAAGAAACCTTAAAATTGTCTGTATGCTGCATGTGAAGAGCGATGTGATGATTCGAGTCGCAAAACCCATTCGTCCTGTGCTTGTGGTGTAGTGGTTATCACATCCGCCTAACACGCGGAAGGTCCCAGGTTCGATCCCTGGCAGGCACAGTAAGCTTTTTTGAATCTGCATTTAACCTCAGTTATGTCGAGGAAATGTACTGCATTTTACTGGGTCATCCCTTTTGAGTTTCCACTCACTTAAAATGAGCACGTAGTAGCAGTTCAACGAGCGTGACTCGAAACGGCGCAGCACGGAGGTCAAGGGGAAGGTTCATTCAATGCGACACGTAAGTAACTGCATCACAATAGGCGGACAAAATCACTAGGGAGCGTTACAACATGGGCGCAGTCTCCCTTGCCACGAGTAAAGAAACCTTAAAATTGTCTGTATGCTGCATGTGAAGAGCGATGTCATGATTCGAGTCGCAAAACCCGTTCGTCCTGTGCTTGTGGTGTAGTGGTTATCACATCCGCCTAACACGCGGAATGTCCCAGGTTCGATCCCTGGCAGGCACAGTAAGCTTTTTTGAATGTGCATTTAACCTCAGTTATGTCGAGGAAATGTACTGCATTTTACTGGGTCATCCCTTTTGAGTTTCCACTCACTTAAAATGAGCACGTAGTAGCAGTTCAACGAGCGTGACTCGAAACGGCGCAGCACGGAGGTCAAGGGGAAGGTTCATTCAATGCGACACGTAAGTAACTGCATCACAATAGGCGGACAAAATCACTAGGGAGCGTTACAACATGGGCGCAGTCTCCCTTGCCACGAATAAAGAAACCTTAAAATTGTCTGTATGCTGCATCTGAAGAGCGATATGATGATTCGAGTCGCAAAACCCGTTCGTCCTGTGCTTGTGGTGTAGTGGTTATCACATCCGCCTAACACGCGGAATGTCCCAGGTTCGATCCCTGGCAGGCACAGTAAGCTTTTTTAAATCTGCATTTAACCTCAGTTATGTCGAGGAAATGTACTGCATTTTACTGGGTCATCCCTTTTGAGTTTCCACTCACTTAAAATGAGCACGTAGTAGCAGTTCAACGAGCGTGACTCGAAACGGCGCAGCACGGAGGTCAAGGGGAAGGTTCATTCAATGCGACACGTATGTAACTGCATCACAATAGGCGGACAAAATCACTAGGGAGCGTTACAACATGGGCGCAGTCTCCCTTGCCACGAATAAAGAAACCTTAAAATTGTCTGTATGCTGCATGTGAAGAGCGATGTGATGATTCGAGTCGCAAAACCCGTTCGTCCTGTGCTTGTGGTGTAGTGGTTATCACATCCGCCTAACACGCGGAAGGTCCCAGGTTCGATCCCTGGCAGGCACAGTAAGCTTTTTTGAATCTGCATTTAACCTCAGTTATGTCGAGGAAATGTACTGCATTTTACTGGGTCATCCCTTTTGAGTTTCCACTCACTTAAAATGAGCACGTAGTAGCAGTTCAACGAGCGCGACTCGAAACGGCGCAGCACGGAGGTCAAGGGGAAGGTTCATTCAATGCGACACGTAAGTAACTGCATCACAATAGGCGGACAAAATCACTAGGGAGCGTTACAACATGGGCGCAGTCTCCCTTGCCACGAATAAAGAAACCTTAAAATTGTCTGTATGCTGCATGTGAAGAGCGATGTCATGATTCGAGTCGCAAAACCCGTTCGTCCTGTGCTTGTGGTGTAGTGGTTATCACATCCGCCTAACACGCGGAATGTCCCAGGTTCGATCCCTGGCAGGCACAGTAAGCTTTTTTGAATGTGCATTTAACCTCAGTTATGTCGAGGAAATGTACTGCATTTTACTGGGTCATCCCTTTTGAGTTTCCACTCACTTAAATTGAGCACGTAGTAGCAGTTCAACGAGCGTGACTCGAAACGGCGCAGCACGGAGGTCAAGGGGAAGGTTCATTCAATGCGACACGTAAGTAACTGCAACACAATAGGCGGACAAAATCACTAGGGAGCGTTACAACATGGGCGCAGTCTCCCTTGCCACGAATAAAGAAACCTTAAAATTGTCTGCATGCTGCATGTGAAGAGCGATGTGATGATTCGAGCCGCAAAACCCGTTCGTCCTGTGCTTGTGGTGTAGTGGTTATCACATCCGCCTAACACGCGGAAGGTCCCAGGTTCGATCCCTGGCAGGCACAGTAAGCTTTTTTGAATCTGCATTTAACATCAGTTATGTCGAGGAAATGTACTGCATTTTACTGGGTCATCCCTTTTGAGTTTCCACTCACTTAAATTGAGCACGTAGTAGCAGTTCAACGAGCGTGACTCGAAACGGCGCAGCACGGAGGTCAAGGGGAAGGTTCATTCAATGCGACACGTAAGTAACTGCATCACAATAGGCGGACAAAATCACTAGGGAGCGTTACAACATGGGCGCAGTCTCCCTTGCCACGAATAAAGAAACCTTAAAATTGTCTGTATGCTGCATGTGAAGAGCGATGTGATGATTCGAGTCGCAAAACCCGTTCGTCCTGTGCTTGTGGTGTAGTGGTTATCATATCCGCCTAACACGCGGAAGGTCCCAGGTTCGATCCCTGGCAGGCACAGTAAGCTTTTTTGAATCTGCATTTAACCTCAGTTATGTCGAGGAAATGTACTGCATTTTACTGGGTCATCCCTTTTGAGTTTCCACTCACTTAAATTGAGCACGTAGTAGCAGTTCAACGAGCGTGACTCGAAACGGCGCAGCACGGAGGTCAAGGGGAAGGTTCATTCAATGCGACACGTAAGTAACTGCATCACAATAGGCGGACAAAATCACTAGGGAGCGTTACAACATGGGCGCAGTCTCCCTTGCCACGAATAAAGAAACCTTAAAATTGTCTGTATGCTGCATGTGAAGAGCGATGTGATGATTCGAGTCGCAAAACCCGTTCGTCCTGTGCTTGTGGTGTAGTGGTTATCACATCCGCCTCACACGCGGAAGGTCCCAGGTTCGATCCCTGGCAGGCACAGTAAGCTTTTTTGAATCTGCCTTTAACCTCAGTTATGTCGAGGAAATGTACTGCATTTTACTGGGTCATCCCTTTTGAGTTTCCACTCACTTAAAATGAGCACGTAGTAGCAGTTCAACGAGCGTGACTCGAAACGGCGCAGCACGGAGGTCAAGGGGAAGGTTCATTCAATGCGACACGTATGTAACTGCATCACAATAGGCGGACAAAATCACTAGGGAGCGTTACAACATGGGCGCAGTCTCCCTTGCCACGAATAAAGAAACCTTAAAATTGTCTGTATGCTGCATGTGAAGAGCGATGTGATGATTCGAGTCGCAAAACCCGTTCGTCCTGTGCTTGTGGTGTAGTGGTTATCACATCCGCCTAACACGCGGAAGGTCCCAGGTTCGATCCCTGGCAGGCACAGTAAGCTTTTTTGAATCTGCATTTAACCTCAGTTATGTCGAGGAAATGTACTGCATTTTACTGGGTCATCCCTTTTGAGTTTCCACTCACTTAAAATGAGCACGTAGTAGCAGTTCAACGAGCGTGACTCGAAACGGCGCAGCACGGAGGTCAAGGGGAAGGTTCATTCAATGCGACACGTATGTAACTGCATCACAATAGGCGGACAAAATCACTAGGGAGCGTTACAACATGGGCGCAGTCTCCCTTGCCACGAATAAAGAAACCTTAAAATTGTCTGTATGCTGCATGTGAAGAGCGATGTGATGATTCGAGTCGCAAAACCCGTTCGTCCTGTGCTTGTGGTGTAGTGGTTATCACATCCGCCTAACACGCGGAAGGTCCCAGGTTCGATCCCTGGCAGGCACAGTAAGCTTTTTTGAATCTGCATTTAACCTCAGTTATGTCGAGGAAATGTAGTGCATTTTACTGGGTCATCCCTTTTGAGTTTCCACTCACTTAAAATGAGCACGTAGTAGCAGTTCAACGAGCGCGACTCGAAACGGCGCAGCACGGAGGTCAAGGGGAAGGTTCATTCAATGCGACACGTAAGTAACTGCATCACAATAGGCGGACAAAATCACTAGGGAGCGTTACAACATGGGCGCAGTCTCCCTTGCCACGAATAAAGAAACCTTAAAATTGTCTGTATGCTGCATGTGAAGAGCGATGTGATGATTCGAGTCGCAAAACCCGTTCGTCCTGTGCTTGTGGTGTAGTGGTTATCATATCCGCCTAACACGCGGAAGGTCCCAGGTTCGATCCCTGGCAGGCACAGTAAGCTTTTTTGAATCTGCATTTAACCTCAGTTATGTCGAGGAAATGTACTGCATTTTACTGGGTCATCCCTTTTGAGTTTCCACTCACTTAAATTGAGCACGTAGTAGCAGTTCAACGAGCGTGACTCGAAACGGCGCAGCACGGAGGTCAAGGGGAAGGTTCATTCAATGCGACACGTAAGTAACTGCATCACAATAGGCGGACAAAATCACTAGGGAGCGTTACAACATGGGCGCAGTCTCCCTTGCCACGAATAAAGAAACCTTAAAATTGTCTGTATGCTGCATGTGAAGAGCGATGTGATGATTCGAGTCGCAAAACCCGTTCGTCCTGTGCTTGTGGTGTAGTGGTTATCACATCCGCCTCACACGCGGAAGGTCCCAGGTTCGATCCCTGGCAGGCACAGTAAGCTTTTTTGAATCTGCCTTTAACCTCAGTTATGTCGAGGAAATGTACTGCATTTTACTGGGTCATCCCTTTTGAGTTTCCACTCACTTAAAATGAGCACGTAGTAGCAGTTCAACGAGCGTGACTCGAAACGGCGCAGCACGGAGGTCAAGGGGAAGGTTCATTCAATGCGACACGTATGTAACTGCATCACAATAGGCGGACAAAATCACTAGGGAGCGTTACAACATGGGCGCAGTCTCCCTTGCCACGAATAAAGAAACCTTAAAATTGTCTGTATGCTGCATGTGAAGAGCGATGTGATGATTCGAGTCGCAAAACCCGTTCGTCCTGTGCTTGTGGTGTAGTGGTTATCACATCCGCCTAACACGCGGAAGGTCCCAGGTTCGATCCCTGGCAGGCACAGTAAGCTTTTTTGAATCTGCATTTAACCTCAGTTATGTCGAGGAAATGTACTGCTTTTTACTGAGTCATCCCTTTTGAGTTTCCACTCACTTAAAATGAGCACGTAGTAGCAGTTCAACGAGCGCGACTCGAAACGGCGCAGCACGGAGGTCAAGGGGAAGGTTCATTCAATGCGACACGTAAGTAACTGCATCACAATAGGCGGACAAAATCACTAGGGAGCGTTACAACTTGGGCGCAGTCTCCATTGCCACGAATAAGGAAACCTTATAATTGTCTGTATGCTGCATGTGAAGAGCGATGTGATGATTCGAGTCGCAAAACCCGTTCGTCCTGTGCTTGTGGTGTAGTGGTTATCACATCCGCCTAACACGCGGACGGTCCCAGGTTCGATCCCTGGCAGGCACAGTAAGCTTTTTTGAATCTGCATTTAACCTCAGTTATGTCGAGGAAATGTACTGCATTTTACTGGGTCATCCCTTTTGAGTTTCCACTCACTTAAATTGAGCACGTAGTAGCAGTTCAACGAGCGTGACTCGAAACGGCGCAGCACGGAGGTCAAGGGGAAGGTTCATTCAACGCGACACCTAAGTAACTGCATCACAATAGGCGGACAAAATCACTAGGGAGCGTTACAACATGGGCGCAGTCTCCCTTGCCACGAATAAAGAAACCTTAAAATTGTCTGTATGCTGCATGTGAAGAGCGATGTGATGATTCGAGTCGCAAAACCCGTTCGTCCTGTGCTTGTGGTGTAGTGGTTATCATATCCGCCTAACACGCGGAAGGTCCCAGGTTCGATCCCTGGCAGGCACAGTAAGCTTTTTTGAATGTGCATTTAACCTCAGTTATGTCGAGGAAATGTACTGCATTTTTCTGGGTCATCCCTTTTGAGTTTCCACTCACTTAAAATGAGCACGTAGTAGCAGTTCAACGAGCGTGACTCGAAACGACGCAGCACGGAGGTCAAGGGGAAGGTTCATTCAATGCGATACGTAAGTAACTGCATCAGAATAGGCGGACAAAATCACTAGGGAGCGTTACAACATGGGCGCAGTCTCCCTTGCCACGAATAAAGAAACCTTAAAATTGTCTGTATGCTGCATGTGAAGAGCGATGTGATGATTCGAGTCGCAAAACCCATTCGTCCTGTGCTTGTGGTGTAGTGGTTATCACATCCGCCTAACACGCGGAAGGTCCCAGGTTCGATCCCTGGCAGGCACAGTAAGCTTTTTTGAATCTGCATTTAACCTCAGTTATGTCGAGGAAATGTACTGCATTTTACTGGGTCATCCCTTTTGAGTTTCCACTCACTTAAGATGAGCACGTAGTAGCAGTTCAACGAGCGTGACTCGAAACGGCGCAGCACGGAGGTCAAGGGGAAGGTTCATTCAATGCGACACGTAAGTAACTGCATCACAATAGGCGGACAAAATCACTAGGGAGCGTTACAACATGGGCGCAGTCTCCCTTGCCACGAGTAAAGAAACCTTAAAATTGTCTGTATGCTGCATGTGAAGAGCGATGTCATGATTCGAGTCGCAAAACCCGTTCGTCCTGTGCTTGTGGTGTAGTGGTTATCACATCCGCCTAACACGCGGAATGTCCCAGGTTCGATCCCTGGCAGGCACAGTAAGCTTTTTTGAATGTGCATTTAACCTCAGTTATGTCGAGGAAATGTACTGCATTTTACTGGGTCATCCCTTTTGAGTTTCCACTCACTTAAAATGAGCACGTAGTAGCAGTTCAACGAGCGTGACTCGAAACGGCGCAGCACGGAGGTCAAGGGGAAGGTTCATTCAATGCGACACGTAAGTAACTGCATCACAATAGGCGGACAAAATCACTAGGGAGCGTTACAACATGGGCGCAGTCTCCCTTGCCACGAATAAAGAAACCTTAAAATTGTCTGTATGCTGCATGTGAAGAGCGATATGATGATTCGAGTCGCAAAACCCGTTCGTCCTGTGCTTGTGGTGTAGTGGTTATCACATCCGCCTAACACGCGGAAGGTCCCAGGTTCGATCCCTGGCAGGCACAGTAAGCTTTTTTAAATCTGCATTTAACCTCAGTTATGTCGAGGAAATGTACTGCATTTTACTGGGTCATCCCTTTTGAGTTTCCACTCACTTAAAATGAGCACGTAGTAGCAGTTCAACGAGCGTGACTCGAAACGGCGCAGCACGGAGGTCAAGGGGAAGGTTCATTCAATGCGACACGTATGTAACTGCATCACAATAGGCGGACAAAATCACTAGGGAGCGTTACAACATGGGCGCAGTCTCCCTTGCCACGAATAAAGAAACCTTAAAATTGTCTGTATGCTGCATGTGAAGAGCGATGTGATGATTCGAGTCGCAAAACCCGTTCGTCCTGTGCTTGTGGTGTAGTGGTTATCACATCCGCCTAACACGCGGAAGGTCCCAGGTTCGATCCCTGGCAGGCACAGTAAGCTTTTTTGAATCTGCATTTAACCTCAGTTATGTCGAGGAAATGTACTGCATTTTACTGGGTCATCCCTTTTGAGTTTCCACTCACTTAAAATGAGCACGTAGTAGCAGTTCAACGAGCGCGACTCGAAACGGCGCAGCACGGAGGTCAAGGGGAAGGTTCATTCAATGCGACACGTAAGTAACTGCATCACAATAGGCGGACAAAATCACTAGGGAGCGTTACAACATGGGCGTAGTCTCCCTTGCCACGAATAAAGAAACCTTAAAATTGTCTGTATGCTGCATGTGAAGAGCGATGTCATGATTCGAGTCGCAAAACCCGTTCGTCCTGTGCTTGTGGTGTAGTGGTTATCACATCCGCCTAACACGCGGAATGTCCCAGGTTCGATCCCTGGCAGGCACAGTAAGCTTTTTTGAATGTGCATTTAACCTCAGTTATGTCGAGGAAATGTACTGCATTTTACTGGGTCATCCCTTTTGAGTTTCCACTCACTTAAATTGAGCACGTAGTAGCAGTTCAACGAGCGTGACTCGAAACGGCGCAGCACGGAGGTCAAGGGGAAGGTTCATTCAATGCGACACGTAAGTAACCGCAACACAATAGGCGGACAAAATCACTAGGGAGCGTTACAACATGGGCGCAGTCTCCCTTGCCACGAATAAAGAAACCTTAAAATTGTCTGCATGCTGCATGTGAAGAGCGATGTGATGATTCGAGCCGCAAAACCCGTTCGTCCTGTGCTTGTGGTGTAGTGGTTATCACATCCGCCTAACACGCGGAAGGTCCCAGGTTCGATCCCTGGCAGGCACAGTAAGCTTTTTTGAATCTGCATTTAACATCAGTTATGTCGAGGAAATGTACTGCATTTTACTGGGTCATCCCTTTTGAGTTTCCACTCACTTAAATTGAGCACGTAGTAGCAGTTCAACGAGCGTGACTCGAAACGGCGCAGCACGGAGGTCAAGGGGAAGGTTCATTCAATGCGACACGTAAGTAACTGCATCACAATAGGCGGACAAAATCACTAGGGAGCGTTACAACATGGGCGCAGTCTCCCTTGCCACGAATAAAGAAACCTTAAAATTGTCTGTATGCTGCATGTGAAGAGCGATGTGATGATTCGAGTCGCAAAACCCGTTCGTCCTGTGCTTGTGGTGTAGTGGTTATCATATCCGCCTAACACGCGGAAGGTCCCAGGTTCGATCCCTGGCAGGCACAGTAAGCTTTTTTGAATCTGCATTTAACCTCAGTTATGTCGAGGAAATGTACTGCATTTTACTGGGTCATCCCTTTTGAGTTTCCACTCACTTAAATTGAGCACGTAGTAGCAGTTCAACGAGCGTGACTCGAAACGGCGCAGCACGGAGGTCAAGGGGAAGGTTCATTCAATGCGACACGTAAGTAACTGCATCACAATAGGCGGACAAAATCACTAGGGAGCGTTACAACATGGGCGCAGTCTCCCTTGCCACGAATAAAGAAACCTTAAAATTGTCTGTATGCTGCATGTGAAGAGCGATGTGATGATTCGAGTCGCAAAACCCGTTCGTCCTGTGCTTGTGGTGTAGTGGTTATCACATCCGCCTCACACGCGGAAGGTCCCAGGTTCGATCCCTGGCAGGCACAGTAAGCTTTTTTGAATCTGCCTTTAACCTCAGTTATGTCGAGGAAATGTACTGCATTTTACTGGGTCATCCCTTTTGAGTTTCCACTCACTTAAAATGAGCACGTAGTAGCAGTTCAACGAGCGTGACTCGAAACGGCGCAGCACGGAGGTCAAGGGGAAGGTTCATTCAATGCGACACGTATGTAACTGCATCACAATAGGCGGACAAAATCACTAGGGAGCGTTACAACATGGGCGCAGTCTCCCTTGCCACGAATAAAGAAACCTTAAAATTGTCTGTATGCTGCATGTGAAGAGCGATGTGATGATTCGAGTCGCAAAACCCGTTCGTCCTGTGCTTGTGGTGTAGTGGTTATCACATCCGCCTAACACGCGGAAGGTCCCAGGTTCGATCCCTGGCAGGCACAGTAAGCTTTTTTGAATCTGCATTTAACCTCAGTTATGTCGAGGAAATGTACTGCATTTTACTGGGTCATCCCTTTTGAGTTTCCACTCACTTAAAATGAGCACGTAGTAGCAGTTCAACGAGCGTGACTCGAAACGGCGCAGCACGGAGGTCAAGGGGAAGGTTCATTCAATGCGACACGTATGTAACTGCATCACAATAGGCGGACAAAATCACTAGGGAGCGTTACAACATGGGCGCAGTCTCCCTTGCCTCGAATAAAGAAACCTTAAAATTGTCTGTATGCTGCATGTGAAGAGCGATGTGATGATTCGAGTCGCAAAACCCGTTCGTCCTGTGCTTGTGGTGTAGTGGTTATCATATCCGCCTAACACGCGGAAGGTCCCAGGTTCGATCCCTGGCAGGCACAGTAAGCTTTTTTGAATCTGCATTTAACCTCAGTTATGTCGAGGAAATGTACTGCATTTTACTGGGTCATCCCTTTTGAGTTTCCACTCACTTAAATTGAGCACGTAGTAGCAGTTCAACGAGCGTGACTCGAAACGGCGCAGCACGGAGGTCAAGGGGAAGGTTCATTCAATGCGACACGTAAGTAACTGCATCACAATAGGCGGACAAAATCACTAGGGAGCGTTACAACATGGGCGCAGTCTCCCTTGCCACGAATAAAGAAACCTTAAAATTGTCTGTATGCTGCATGTGAAGAGCGATGTGATGATTCGAGTCGCAAAACCCGTTCGTCCTGTGCTTGTGGTGTAGTGGTTATCACATCCGCCTCACACGCGGAAGGTCCCAGGTTCGATCCCTGGCAGGCACAGTAAGCTTTTTTGAATCTGCCTTTAACCTCAGTTATGTCGAGGAAATGTACTGCATTTTACTGGGTCATCCCTTTTGAGTTTCCACTCACTTAAAATGAGCACGTAGTAGCAGTTCAACGAGCGTGACTCGAAACGGCGCAGCACGGAGGTCAAGGGGAAGGTTCATTCAATGCGACACGTATGTAACTGCATCACAATAGGCGGACAAAATCACTAGGGAGCGTTACAACATGGGCGCAGTCTCCCTTGCCACGAATAAAGAAACCTTAAAATTGTCTGTATGCTGCATGTGAAGAGCGATGTGATGATTCGAGTCGCAAAACCCGTTCGTCCTGTGCTTGTGGTGTAGTGGTTATCACATCCGCCTAACACGCGGAAGGTCCCAGGTTCGATCCCTGGCAGGCACAGTAAGCTTTTTTGAATCTGCATTTAACCTCAGTTATGTCGAGGAAATGTACTGCATTTTACTGGGTCATCCCTTTTGAGTTTCCACTCACTTAAATTGAGCACGTAGTAGCAGTTCAACGAGCGTGACTCGAAACGGCGCAGCACGGAGGTCAAGGGGAAGGTTCATTCAATGCGACACGTAAGTAACTGCATCACAATAGGCGGACAAAATCACTAGGGAGCGTTACAACATGGGCGCAGTCTCCCTTGCCACGAATAAAGAAACCTTAAAATTGTCTGTATGCTGCATGTGAAGAGCGATGTGATGATTCGAGTCGCAAAACCCGTTCGTCCTGTGCTTGTGGTGTAGTGGTTATCACATCCGCCTAACACGCGGAAGGTCCCAGGTTCGATCCCTGGCAGGCACAGTAAGCTTTTTTGAATCTGCATTTAACCTCAGTTATGTCGAGGAAATGTACTGCATTTTACTGGGTCATCCCTTTTGAGTTTCCACTCACTTAAAATGAGCACGTAGTAGCAGTTCAACGAGCGTGACTCGAAACGGCGCAGCACGAAGGTCAAGGGGAAGGTTCATTCAATGCGACACGTATGTAACTGCATCACAATAGGCGGACAAAATCACTAGGGAGCGTTACAACATGGGCGCAGTCTCCCTTGCCACGAATAAAGAAACCTTAAAATTGTCTGTATGCTGCATGTGAAGAGCGATGTGATGATTCGAGTCGCAAAACCCGTTCGTCCTGTGCTTGTGGTGTAGTGGTTATCACATCCGCCTAACACGCGGAAGGTCCCAGGTTCGATCCCTGGCAGGCACAGTAAGCTTTTTTGAATCTGCATTTAACCTCAGTTATGTCGAGGAAATGTACTGCATTTTACTGGGTCATCCCTTTTGAGTTTCCACCCACTTAAAATGAGCACGTAGTAGCAGTTCAACGAGCGCGACTAGAAACGGCGCAGCACGGAGGTCCAGGGGAAGGTTCATTCAATGCGACACGTAAGTAACTGCATCACAATAGGCGGACAAAATCACTAGGGAGCGTTACAACATGGGCGCAGTCTCCCTTGCCACGAATAAAGAAAGCTTAAAATTGTCTGTATGCTGCATGTGAAGAGCGATGTGATGATTCGAGTCGCAAAACCCGTTCGTCCTGTGCTTGTGGTGTAGTGGTTATCACATCCGCCTAACACGCGGGAGGTCCCAGGTTCGATCCCTGGCAGGCACAGTAAGCTTTTTTGAATCTGCATTTAACCTCAGTTATGTCGAGGAAATGTACTGCATTTTACTGGGTCATCCCTTTTGAGTTTCCACTCACTTAAATTGAGCACGTAGTAGCAGTTCAACGAGCGCGACTCGAAACGGCGCAGCACGGAGGTCAAGGGGAAGGTTCATTCAATGCGACACGTAAGTAACTGCCACACAATAGGCGGACAAAATCACTAGGGAGCGTTACAACATGGGCGCAGTCTCCCTTGCCACGAATAAAGAAACCTTAAAATTGTCTGCATGCTGCATGTGAAGAGCGATGTGATGATTCGAGCCGCAAAACCCGTTCGTCCTGTGCTTGTGGTGTAGTGGTTATCACATCCGCCTAACACGCGGAAGGTCCCAGGTTCGATCCCTGGCAGGCACAGTAAGCTTTTTTGAATCTGCATTTAACCTCAGTTATGTCGAGGAAATGTACTGCATTTTACTGGGTCATCCCTTTTGAGTTTCCACTCACTTAAATTGAGCACGTAGTAGCAGTTCAGCGAGCGTGACTCGAAACGGCGCAGCACGGAGGTCAAGGGGAAGGTTCATTCAATGCGATACGTAAGTAACTGCATCACAATAGGCGGACAAAATCACTAGGGAGCGTTACAACATGGGCGCAGTCTCCCTTGCCACGAATAAAGAAACCTTAAAATTGTCTGTATGCTGCATGTGAAGAGCGATGTGATGATTCGAGTCGCAAAACCCGTTCGTCCTGTGCTTGTGGTGTAGTGGTTATCATATCCGCCTAACACGCGGAAGGTCCCAGGTTCGATCCCTGGCAGGCACAGTAAGCTTTTTTGAATCTGCATTTAACCTCAGTTATGTCGAGGAAATGTACTGCATTTTTCTGGGTCATCCCTTTTGAGTTTCCACTCACTTAAAATGAGCACGTAGTAGCAGTTCAACGAGCGTGACTCGAAACGGCGCAGCACGGAGGTCAAGGGGAAGGTTCATTCAATGCGACACGTAAGTAACTGCATCACAATAGGCGGACAAAATCACTAGGGAGCGTTACAACGTGGGCGCAGTCTCCCTTGCCACGAATAAAGAAACCTTAAAATTGTCTGTATGCTGCATGTGAAGAGCGATGTGATTTTTCGAGTCGCAAAACCCATTCGTCCTGTGCTTGTGGTGTTGTGGTTATCACATCCGCCTAACACGCGGAAGGTCCCAGGTTCGATCCCTGGCAGGCACAGTAAGCTTTTTTGAATCTGCATTTAACCTCAGTTATGTCGAGGAAATGTACTGCATTTTACTGGGTCATCCCTTTTGAGTTTCCACTCACTTAAAATGAGCACGTAGTAGCAGTTCAACGAGCGTGACTCGAAACGGCTCAGCACGGAGGTCAAGGGGAAGGTTCATTCAATGCGACACGTAAGTAACTGCATCACAATAGGCGGACAAAATCACTAGGGAGCGTTACATCATGGGCGCAGTCTCCCTTGCCACGAATAAAGAAACCTTAAAATTGTCTGTATGCTGCATGTGAAGAGTGATGTGATGATTCGAGTCGCAAAACCCGTTGGTCCTGTGCTTGTTGTGTAGTGGTTATCACATCCGCCTAACACGCGGAAGGTCCCAGGTTCGATCCCTGGCAGGCACAGTAAGCTTTTTTGAATCTGCATTTAACATCAGTTATGTCGAGGAAATGTACTGCATTTTACTGGGTCATTCCTTTTGAGTTTCCACTCACTTAAATTGAGCACGTAGTAGCAGTTCAACGAGCGTGACTCGAAACGGCGCAGCACGGAGGTCAAGGGGAAGGTTCATTCAATGCGAAACGTAAGTAACTGCATCACAATAGGCGGACAAAATCACTAGGGAGCGTTACAACATGGGCGCAGTCTCCCTTGCCACGAATAAAGAAACCTTAAAATTGTCTGTATGCTGCTTGTGAAGAGCGATGTGATGATTCGAGTCGCAAAACCCGTTCGTCCTGTGCTTGTGGTGTAGTGGTTATCATATCCGCCTAACACGCGGAAGGTCCCAGGTTCGATCCCTGGCAGGCACAGTAAGCTTTTTTGAATCTGCATTTAACCTCAGTTATGTCGAGGAAATGTACTGCATTTTACTGGGTCATCCCTTTTGAGTTTCCACTCACTTAAAATGAGCACGTAGTAGCAGTTCAACGAGCGTGACTCGAAACGGCGCAGCACGGAGGTCTAGGGGAAGGTTCATTCAATGCGACACGTATGTAACTGCATCACAATAGGCGGACAAAATCACTAGGGAGCGTTACAACATGGGCGCAGTCTCCCTTGCCACGAATAAAGAAACCTTAAAATTGTCTGTATGCTACATGTGAAGAGCGATGTGATGATTCGAGTCGCAAAACCCGTTCGTCCTGTGCTTGTGGTGTAGTGGTTATCACATCCGCCTAACACGCGGAAGGTCCCAGGTTCGATCCCTGGCAGGCACAGTAAGCTTTTTTGAATCTGCATTTAACCTCAGTTATGTCGAGGAAATGTACTGCATTTTACTGGGTCATCCCTTTTGAGTTTCCACTCACTTAAAATGAGCACGTAGTAGCAGTTCAACGAGCGCGACTCGAAACGGCGCAGCACGGAGGTCAAGGGGAAGGTTCATTCAATGCGACACGTAAGTAACTGCATCACAATAGGCGGACAAAATCACTAGGGAGCGTTACAACATGGGCGCAGTCTCCCTTGCCACGAATAAAGAAACCTTAAAATTGTCTGCATGCTGCATGTGAAGAGCGATGTGATGATTCGAGCCGCAAAACCCGTTCGTCCTGTGCTTGTGGTGTAGTGGTTATCACATCCGCCTAACACGCGGAAGGTCCCAGGTTCGATCCCTGGCAGGCACAGTAAGCTTTTTTGAATCTGCATTTAACCTCAGTTATGTCGAGGAAATGTACTGCATTTTACTGGGTCATCCCTTTTGAGTTTCCACTCACTTAAATTGAGCACGTAGTAGCAGTTAAACGAGCGTGACTCGAAACGGCGCAGCACGGAGGTCAAGGGGAAGGTTCATTCAATGCGACACGTAAGTAACTGCATCACAATAGGCGGACAAAATCACTAGGGAGCGTTACAACATGGGCGCAGTCTCCCTTGCCACGAATAAAGAAACCTTAAAATTGTCTGTATGCTGCATGTGAAGAGCGATGTGATGATTCGAGTCGCAAAACCCGTTCGTCCTGTGCTTGTGGTGTAGTGGTTATCATATCCGCCTAACACGCGGAAGGTCCCAGGTTCGATCCCTGGCAGGCACAGTAAGCTTTTTTGAATCTGCATTTAACCTCAGTTATGTCGAGGAAATGTACTGCATTTTTCTGGGTCATCCCTTTTGAGTTTCCACTCACTTAAAATGAGCACGTAGTAGCAGTTCAACGAGCGTGACTCGAAACGGCGCAGCACGGAGGTCAAGGGGAAGGTTCATTCAATGCGACACGTAAGTAACTGCATCACAATAGGCGGACAAAATCACTAGGGAGCGTTACATCATGGGCGCAGTCTCCCTTGCCACGAATAAAGAAACCTTAAAATTGTCTGTATGCTGCATGTGAAGAGTGATGTGATGATTCGAGTCGCAAAACCCGTTCGTCCTGTGCTTGTGGTGTAGTGGTTATCACATCCGCCTAACACGCGGAAGGTCCCAGGTTCGATCCCTGGCAGGCACAGTAAGCTTTTTTGAATCTGCATTTAACCTCAGTTATGTCGAGGAAATGTACTGCACTTTACTGGGTCATCCCTTTTGAGTTTCCACTCACTTAAAATGAGCACGTAGTAGCAGTTCAACGAGCGTGACTCGAAACGGCGCAGCACGGAGGTCAAGGGGAAGGTTCATTCAATGCGACACGTATGTAACTGCATCACAATAGGCGGACAAAATCACTAGGGAGCGTTACAACATGGGCGCAGTCTCCCTTGCCACGAATAAAGAAACCTTAAAATTGTCTGTATGCTGCATGTGAAGAGCGATGTGATGATTCGAGTCGCAAAACCCGTTCGTCCTGTGCTTGTGGTGTAGTGGTTATCACATCCGCCTAACACGCGGAAGGTCCCAGGTTCGATCCCTGGCAGGCACAGTAAGCTTTTTTGAATCTGCATTTAACCTCAGTTATGTCGAGGAAATGTACTGCATTTTACTGGGTCATCCCTTTTGAGTTTCCACTCACTTAAAATGAGCACGTAGTAGCAGTTCAACGAGCGTGACTCGAAACGGGGCAGCACGGAGGTCAAGGGGAAGGTTCATTCAATGCGACACGTATGTAACTGCATCACAATAGGCGGACAAAATCACTAGGGAGCGTTACAACATGGGCGCAGTCTCCCTTGCCACGAATAAAGAAACCTTAAAATTGTCTGTATGCTGCATGTGAAGAGCGATGTGATGATTCGAGTCGCAAAACCCGTTCGTCCTGTGCTTGTGGTGTAGTGGTTATCACATCCGCCTAACACGCGGAAGGTCCCAGGTTTGATCCCTGGCAGGCACAGTAAGCTTTTTTGAATCTGCATTTAACCTCAGTTATGTCGAGGAAATGTACTGCATTTTACTGGGTCATCCCTTTTGAGTTTCCACTCACCTAAAATGAGCACGTAGTAGCAGTTCAACGAGCGCGACTCGAAACGGCGCAGCACGGAGGTCAAGGGGAAGGTTCATTCAATGCGACACGTAAGTAACTGCATCACAATAGGCGGACAAAATCACTAGGGAGCGTTACAACATGGGCGCAGTCTCCCTTGCCACGAATAAAGAAACCTTAAAATTGTCTGTATGCTGCATGTGAAGAGCGATGTGATGATTCGAGTCGCAAAACCCGTTCGTCCTGTGCTTGTGGTGTAGTGGTTATCACATCCGCCTAACACGCGGAAGGTCCCAGGTTCGATCCCTGGCAGGCACAGTAAGCTTTTTTGAATCTGCATTTAACCTCAGTTATGTCGAGGAAATGTACTGCATTTTACTGGGTCATCCCTTTTGAGTTTCCACTCACTTAAAATGAGCACGTAGTAGCAGTTCAACGAGCGTGACTCGAAACGGCGCAGCACGGAGGTCAAGGGGAAGGTTCATTCAATGCGACACGTAAGTAACTGCATCACAATAGGCGGACAAAATCACTAGGGAGCGTTACAACATGGGCGCAGTCTCCCTTGCCACGAATAAAGAAACCTTAAAATTGTCTGTATGCTGCATGTGAAGAGCGATGTGATGATTCGAGTCGCAAAACCCGTTCGTCCTGTGCTTGTGGTGTAGTGGTTATCACATCCGCCTAACACGCGGAAGGTCCCAGGTTTGATCCCTGGCAGGCACAGTAAGCTTTTTTGAATCTGCATTTAACCTCAGTTATGTCGAGGAAATGTACTGCATTTTACTGGGTCATCCCTTTTGAGTTTCCACTCACTTAAAATGAGCACGTAGTAGCAGTTCAACGAGCGCGACTCGAAACGGCGCAGCACGGAGGTCAAGGGGAAGGTTCATTCAATGCGACACGTAAGTAACTGCATCACAATAGGCGGACAAAATCACTAGGGAGCGTTACAACATGGGCGCAGTCTCCCTTGCCACGAATAAAGAAACCTTAAAATTGTCTGTATGCTGCATGTGAAGAGCGATGTGATGATTCGAGTCGCAAAAGCCATTCGTCCTGTGCTTGTGGTGTAGTGGTTATCACATCCGCCTAACACGCGGAAGGTCCCAGGTTCGATCCCTGGCAGGCACAGTAAGCTTTTTTGAATCTGCATTTATCCTCAGTTATGTCGAGGAAATGTACTGCACTTTACTGGGTCATCCCTTTTGAGTTTCCACTCACTTAAAATGAGCACGTAGTAGCAGTTCAACGAGCGTGACTCGAAACGGCGCAGCACGGAGGTCAAGGGGAAGGTTCATTCAATGCGACACGTATGTAACTGCATCACAATAGGCGGACAAAATCACTAGGGAGCGTTACAACATGGGCGCAGTCTCCCTTGCCACGAATAAAGAAACCTTAAAATTGTCTGTATGCTGCATGTGAAGAGCGATGTGATGATTCGAGTCGCAAAACCCGTTCGTCCTGTGCTTGTGGTGTAGTGGTTATCACATCCGCCTAACACGCGGAAGGTCCCAGGTTCGATCCCTGGCAGGCACAGTAAGCTTTTTTGAATCTGCATTTAACCTCAGTTATGTCGAGGAAATGTACTGCATTTTACTGGGTCATCCCTTTTGAGTTTCCACTCACTTAAAATGAGCACGTAGTAGCAGTTCAACGAGCGTGACTCGAAACGGCGCAGCACGGAGGTCAAGGGGAAGGTTCATTCAATGCGACACGTATGTAACTGCATCACAATAGGCGGACAAAATCACTAGGGAGCGTTACAACATGGGCGCAGTCTCCCTTGCCACGAATAAAGAAACCTTAAAATTGTCTGTATGCTGCATGTGAAGAGCGATGTGATGATTCGAGTCGCAAAACCCGTTCGTCCTGTGCTTGTGGTGTAGTGGTTATCACATCCGCCTAACACGCGGAAGGTCCCAGGTTCGATCCCTGGCAGGCACAGTAAGCTTTGTTGAATCTGCATTTAACCTCAGTTATGTCGAGGAAATGTACTGCATTTTACTGGGTCATCCCTTTTGAGTTTCCACTCACTTAAAATGAGCACGTAGTAGCAGTTCAACGAGCGCGACTCGAAACGGCGCAGCACGGAGGTCAAGGGGAAGGTTCATTCAATGCGACACGTAAGTAACTGCATCACAATAGGCGGACAAAATCACTAGGGAGCGTTACAACATGGGCGCAGTCTCCCTTGACACGAATAAAGAAACCTTAAAATTGTCTGTATGCTGCATGTGAAGAGCGATGTCATGATTCGAGTCGCAAAACCCGTTCGTCCTGTGCTTGTGGTGTAGTGGTTATCACATCCGCCTAACACGCGGAAGGTCCCAGGTTCGATCCCTGGCAGGCACAGTAAGCTTTTTTGAATCTGCATTTAACCTCAGTTATGTCGAGGAAATGTACTGCATTTTACTGGGTCATCCCTTTTGAGTTTCCACTCACTTAAATTGAGCACGTAGTAGCAGTTCAACGAGCGTGACTCGAAACGGCGCAGCACGGAGGTCAAGGGGAAGGTTCATTCAATGCGACACGTAAGTAACTGCATCACAATAGGCGGACAAAATCACTAGGGAGCGTTACAACATGGGCGCAGTCTCCCTTGCCACGAATAAAGAAACCTTAAAATTGTCTGTATGCTGCATGTGAAGAGCGATGTGATGATTCGAGTCGCAAAACCCGTTCGTCCTGTGCTTGTGGTGTAGTGGTTATCATATCCGCCTAACACGCGGAAGGTCCCAGGTTCGATCCCTGGCAGGCACAGTAAGCTTTTTTGAATCTGCACTTAACCTCAGTTATGTCGAGGAAATGTACTGCATTTTTCTGGGTCATCCCTTTTGAGTTTCCACTCACTTAAAATGAGCACGTAGTAGCAGTTAAACGAGCGTGACTCGAAACGGCGCAGCACGGAGGTCAAGGGGAAGGTTCATTCAATGCGACACGTAAGTAACTGCATCACAATAGGCGGACAAAATCACTAGGGAGCGTTACAACATGGGCGCAGTCTCCCTTGCCACGAATAAAGAAACCTTAAAATTGTCTGTATGCTGCATGTGAAGAGCGATGTGATGATTCGAGTCGCAAAACCCATTCGTGCTGTGCTTGTGGTGTAGTGGTTATCACATCCGCCTAACACGCGGAAGGTCCCAGGTTCGATCCCTGGCAGGCACAGTAAGCTTTTTTGAATCTGCATTTAACCTCAGTTATGTCGAGGAAATGTACTGCATTTTACTGGGTCATCCCTTTTGAGTTTCCGCTCACTTAAAATGAGCACGTAGTAGCAGTTCAACGAGCGTGACTCGAAACGGCGCAGCACGGAGGTCAAGGGGAAGGTTCATTCAATGCGACACGTAAGTAACTGCATCACAATAGGCGGACAAAATCACTAGGGAGCGTTACATCATGGGCGCAGTCTCCCTTGCCACGAATAAAGAAACCTTAAAATTGTCTGTATGCTGCATGTGAAGAGTAATGTGATGATCCGAGTCGCAAAACCCGTTCGTCCTGTGCTTGTTGTGTAGTGGTTATCACATCCGCCTAACACGCGGAAGGTCCCAGGTTCGATCCCTGGCAGGCACAGTAAGCTTTTTTGAATCTGCATTTAACCTCAGTTATGTCGAGGAAATGTACTGCATTTTACTGGGTCATCCCTTTTGAGTTTCCACTCACTTAAAATGAGCACGTAGTAGCAGTTCAACGAGCGTGACTCGAAACGGCGCAGCACGGAGGTCAAGTTGAAGGTTCATTCAATGCGACACGTAAGTAACTGCATCACAATAGGCGGACAAAATCACTAGGGAGCGTTACAACATGGGCGCAGTCTCCCTTGCCACGAATAAAGAAACCTTAAAATTGTCTGTATGCTGCATGTGAAGAGCGATGTGATGATTCGAGTCGCAAAATCCGTTTGTCCTGTGCTTGTGGTGTAGTGGTTATCACATCCGCCTAACACGCGGAAGGTCCCAGGTTCGATCCCTGGCAGGCACAGTAAGCTTTTTTGAATCTGCATTTAACCTCAGTTATGTCGAGGAAATGTACTGCATTTTACTGGGTCCTCCCTTTTGAGTTTCCACTCACTTAAATTGAGCACGTAGTAGCAGTTCAACGAGCGTGACTCGAAACGGCGCAGCACGGAGGTCAAGGGGAAGGTTCATTCAATGCGACACGTAAGTAACTGCATCACAATAGGCGGACAAAATCACTAGGGAGTGTTACAACATGGGCGCAGTCTCCCTTGCCACGAATAAAGAAACCTTAAAATTGTCTGCATGCTGCATGTGAAGACCGATGTGATGATTCGAGTCGCAAAACCCGTTCGTCCTGTGCTTGTGGTGTAGTGGTTATCACATCCGCCTAACACGCGGAAGGTCCCAGGTTCGATCCCTGGCAGGCACAGTAAGCTTTTTTGAATCTGCATTTAACCTCAGTTATGTCGAGGAAATGTACTGCATTTTACTGGGTCATCCCTTTTGAGTTTCCACTCACTTAAATTGAGCACGTAGTAGCAATTCAACGAGCGTGACTAGAAACGGCGCAGCACGGAGATCAAGGGGAAGGTTCATTCAATGCGACACGTAAGTAACTGCAACACAATAGGCGGACAAAATCACTAGGGAGCGTTACAACATGGGCGCAGTCTCCCTTTTCACGAATAAAGAAACCTTAAAATTGTCTGCATGCTGCATGTGAAGAGCGATGTGATGATTCGAGTCGCTAAACCCGTTCGTCCTGTGCTTGTGGTGTAGTGGTTATCACATCCGCCTAACACGCGGAAGGTCCCAGGTTCGATCCCTGGCAGGCACAGTAAGCTTTTTTGAATCTGCATTTAACCTCAGTTATGTCGAGGAAATGTACTGCATTTTACTGGGTCATCCCTTTTGAGTTTCCACTCACTTAAATTGAGCACGTAGTAGCAGTTCAACGAGCGTGACTCGAAACGGCGCAGCGCGGAGGTCAAGGGGAAGGTTCATTCAATGCGACACGTAAGTAACTGCATCACAATAGGCGGACAAAATCACTAGGGAGCGTTACATCATGGGCGCAGTCTCCCTTGCCACGAATAAAGAAACCTTAAAATTGTCTGTATGCTGCATGTGAAGAGCGATGTGATGATTCGAGTCGCAAAACCCGTTCGTCCTGTGCTTGTGGTGTAGTGGTTATCACATCCGCCTAATACGCGGAAGGTCCCAGGTTCGATCCCAGGCAGGCACAGTAAGCTTTTTTGAATCTGCATTTAACCTCAGTTATGTCGAGGAAATGTACTGCATTTTACTGGGTCATCCCTTTTGAGTTTCCACTCACTTAAAATGAGCACGTAGTAGCAGTTCAACGAGCGTGACTCGAAACGGCGCAGTACGGAGGTCAAGGGGAAGGTTCATTCAATGCGACACGTAAGTAACTGCATCACAATAGGCGGACAAAATCACTAGGGAGCGTTGCAACATGGGCGCAGTCTCCCTTGCCACGAATAAAGAAACCTTAAAATTGTCTGTATGCTGCATGTGAAGAGCGATGTGATGATTCGAGTCGCAAAAGCCATTCGTCCTGTGCTTGTGGTGTAGTGGTTATCACATCCGCCTAACACGCGGAAGGTCCCAGGTTCGATCCCTGGCAGGCACAGTAAGCTTTTTTGAATCTGCATTTATCCTCAGTTATGTCGAGGAAATGTACTGCATTTTACTGGGTCATCCCTTTTGAGTTTCCACTCACTTAAAATGAGCACGTAGTAGCAGTTCAACGAGCGTGACTCGAAACGGCGCAGCACGGAGGTCAAGGGGAAGGTTCATTCAATGCGACACGTAAGTAACTGCATCACAATAGGCGGACAAAATCACTAGGGAGCGTTACATCATGGGCGCAGTCTCCCTTGCCACGAATAAAGAAACCTTAAAATTGTCTGTATGCTGCATGTGAAGAGTGATGTGATGATTCGAGTCGCAAAACCCGTTCGTCCTGTGCTTGTGGTGTAGTGGTTATCACATCCGCCTAACACGCGGAAGGTCCCAGGTTCGATCCCTGGCAGGCACAGTAAGCTTTTTTGAATCTGCATTTAACCTCAGTTATGTCGAGGAAATGTACTGCATTTTACTGGGTCATCCCTTTTGAGTTTCCACTCACTTAAAATGAGCACGTAGTAGCAGTTCAACGAGCGTGACTCGAAACGGCGCAGCACGGAGGTCAAGGGGAAGGTTCATTCAATGCGACACGTATGTAACTGCATCACAATAGGCGGACAAAATCACTAGGGAGCGTTACAACATGGGCGCAGTCTCCCTTGCCACGAATAAAGAAACCTTAAAATTGTCTGTATGCTGCATGTGAAGAGCGATGTGATGATTCGAGTCGCAAAACCCGTTCGTCCTGTGCTTGTGGTGTAGTGGTTATCACATCCGCCTAACACGCGGAAGGTCCCAGGTTCGATCCCTGGCAGGCACAGTAAGCTTTTTTGAATCTGCATTTAACCTCAGTTATGTCGAGGAAATGTACTGCATTTTACTGGGTCATCCCTTTTGAGTTTCCACTCACTTAAAATGAGCACGTAGTAGCAGTTCAACGAGCGTGAATCGAAACGGCGCAGCACGGAGGTCAAGGGGAAGGTTCATTCAATGCGACACGTATGTAACTGCATCACAATAGGCGGACAAAATCACTAGGGAGCGTTACAACATGGGCGCAGTCTCCCTTGCCACGAATAAAGAAACCTTAAAATTGTCTGTAGGCTGCATGTGAAGAGCGATGTGATGATTCGAGTCGCAAAACCCGTTCGTCCTGTGCTTGTGGTGTAGTGGTTATCACATCCGCCTAACACGCGGAAGGTCCCAGGTTCGATCCCTGGCAGGCACAGTAAGCTTTTTTGAATGTGCATTTAACCTCAGTTATGTCGAGGAAATGTACTGCATTTTACTGGGTCATCCCTTTTGAGTTTCCACTCACTTAAAATGAGCACGTAGTAGCAGTTCAACGAGCGTGACTCGAAGCACGCACTCGAAGCGCAGCACGGAGGTCAAGGGGAAGGTTCATTCAATGCGACACGTATGTAACTGCATCACAATAGGCGGACAAAATCACTAGGGAGCGTTACAACATGGGCGCAGTCTCCCTTGCCACGAATAAAGAAACCTTAAAATTGTCTGTATGCTGCATGTGAAGAGCGATGTGATGATTCGAGTCGCAAAACCCGTTCGTCCTGTGCTTGTGGTGTAGTGGTTATCACATCCGCCTAACACGCGGAAGGTCCCAGGTTCGATCCCTGGCAGGCACAGTAAGCTTTTTTGAATCTGCATTTAACCTCATTTATGTCGAGGAAATGTACTGCATTTTACTGGGTCATCCCTTTTGAGTTTCCACTCACTTAAAATGAGCACGTAGTAGCAGTTCAACGAGCGTGACTCGAAACGGCGCAGCACGGAGGTCAAGGGGAAGGTTCATTCAATGCAACACGTATGTAACTGCATCACAATAGGCGGACAAAATCACTAGGGAGCGTTACAACATGGGCGCAGTCTCCCTTGCCACGAATAAAGAAACCTTAAAATTGTCTGTATGCTGCATGTGAAGAGCGATGTGATGATTCGAGTCGCAAAACCCGTTCGTCCTCTGCTTGTGGTGTAGTGGTTATCATATCCGCCTAACACGCGGAAGGTCCCAGGTTCGATCCCTGGCAGGCACAGTAAGCTTTTTTGAATCTGCATTTAACCTCAGTTATGTCGAGGAAATGTACTGCATTTTTCTGGGTCATCCCTTTTGAGTTTCCACTCACTTAAAATGAGCACGTAGTAGCAGTTAAACGAGCGTGACTCGAAACGGCGCAGCACGGAGGTCAAGGGGAAGGTTCATTCAATGCGACACGTAAGTAACTGCATCACAATAGGCGGACAAAATCACTAGGGAGCGTTACAACATGGGCGCAGTCTCCCTTGCCACGAATAAAGAAACCTTAAAATTGTCTGTATGCTGCATGTGAAGAGCGATGTGATGATTCGAGTCGCAAAACCCATTCGTCCTGTGCTTGTGGTGTAGTGGTTATCACATCCGCCTAACACGCGGAAGGTCCCAGGTTCGATCCCTGGCAGGCACATAAGGTTTTTTGAATCTGCATTTAACCTCAGTTATGTCGAGGAAATGTACTGCATTTTACTGGGTCATCCCTTTTGAGTTTCCACTCACTTAAAATGAGCACGTAGTAGCAGTTCAACGAGCGTGACTCGAAACGGCGCAGCACGGAGGTCAAGGGGAAGGTTCATTCAATGCGACACGTATGTAACTGCATCACAATAGGCGGACAAAATCACTAGGGAGCGTTACAACATGGGCGCAGTCTCCCTTGCCACGAATAAAGAAACCTTAAAATTGTCTGTATGCTGCATGTGAAGAGCGATGTGATGATTCGAGTCGCAAAACCCGTTCGTCCTGTGCTTGTGGTGTAGTGGTTATCACATCCGCCTAACACGCGGAAGGTCCCAGGTTCGATCCCTGGCAGGCACAGTAAGCTTTTTTGAATCTGCATTTATCCTCAGTTATGTCGAGGAAATGTACTGCATTTTACTGGGTCATCCCTTTTGAGTTTCCACTCACTTAAAATGAGCACGTAGTAGCAGTTCAACGAGCGTGACTCGAAACGGCGCAGCACGGAGGTCAAGGGGAAGGTTCATTCAATGCGACACGTAAGTAACTGCATCACAATAGGCGGACAAAATCACTAGGGAGCGTTACATCATGGGCGCAGTCTCCCTTGCCACGAATAAAGAAACCTTAAAATTGTCTGTATGCTGCATGTGAAGAGTGATGTGATGATTCGAGTCGCAAAACCCGTTCGTCCTGTGCTTGTGGTGTAGTGGTTATCACATCCGCCTAACACGCGGAAGGTCCCAGGTTCGATCCCTGGCAGGCACAGTAAGCTTTTTTGAATCTGCATTTAACCTCAGTTATGTCGAGGAAATGTACTGCATTTTACTGGGTCATCCCATTTGAGTTTCCACTCACTTAAATTGAGCACGTAGTAGCAGTTCAACGAGCGTGACTCGAAACGGCGCAGCACGGAGGTCAAGGGGAAGGTTCATTCAATGCGACACGTAAGTAACTGCATCACAATAGGCGGACAAAATCACTAGGGAGCGTTACAACATGGGCGCAGTCTCCCTTGCCACGAATAAAGAAACCTTAAAATTGTCTGTATGCTGCATGTGAAGAGCGATGTGATGATTCGAGTCGCAAAAGCCATTCGTCCTGTGCTTGTGGTGTAGTGGTTATCACATCCGCCTAACACGCGGAAGGTCCCAGGTTCGATCCCTGGCAGGCACAGTAAGCTTTTTTGAATCTGCATTTTTCCTCAGTTATGTCGAGGAAATGTACTGCATTTTACTGGGTCATCCCTTTTGAGTTTCCACTCACTTAAAATGAGCACGTAGTAGCAGTTCAACGAGCGTGACTCGAAACGGCGCCGCACGGAGGTCAAGGGGAAGGTTCATTCAATGCGACACGTAAGTAACTGCATCACAATAGGCGGACAAAATCACTAGGGAGCGTTACATCATGGGCGCAGTCTCCCTTGCCACGAATAAAGAAACCTTAAAATTGTCTGTATGCTGCATGTGAAGAGTGATGTGATGATTCGAGTCGCAAAACCCGTTCGTCCTGTGCTTGTGGTGTAGTGGTTATCACATCCGCCTAACACGCGGAAGGTCCCAGGTTCGATCCCTGGCAGGCACAGTAAGCTTTTTTGAATCTGCATTTAACCTCAGTTATGTCGAGGAAATGTACTGCATTTTACTGGGTCATCCCTTTTGAGTTTCCACTCACTTAAAATGAGCACGTAGTAGCAGTTCAACGAGCGTGACTCGAAACGGCGCAGCACGGAGGTCAAGGGGAAGGTTCATTCAATGCGACACGTATGTAACTGCATCACAATAGGCGGACAAAATCACTAGGGAGCGTTACAACATGGGCGCAGTCTCCCTTGCCACGAATAAAGAAACCTTAAAATTGTCTGTATGCTGCATGTGAAGAGCGATGTGATGATTCGAGTCGCAAAACCCGTTCGTCCTGTGCTTGTGGTGTAGTGGTTATCACATCCGCCTAACACGCGGAAGGTCCCAGGTTCGATCCCTGGCAGGCACAGTAAGCTTTTTTGAATCTGCATTTAACCTCAGTTATGTCGAGGAAATGTACTGCATTTTACTGGGTCATCCCTTTTGAGTTTCCACTCACTTAAAATGAGCACGTAGTAGCAGTTCAACGAGCGCGACTCGAAACGGCGCAGCACGGAGGTCAAGGGGAAGGTTCATTCAATGCGACACGTAAGTAACTGCATCACAATAGGCGGACAAAATCACTAGGGAGCGTTACATCATGGGCGCAGTCTCCCTTGCCACGAATAAAGAAACCTTAAAATTGTCTGTATGCTGCATGTGAAGAGCGATGTGATGATTCGAGTCGCAAAACCCGTTCGTCCTGTGCTTGTGGTGTAGTGGTTATCACATCCGCCTAACACGCGGAAGGTCCCAGGTTCGATCCCTGGCAGGCACAGTAAGCTTTTTTGAATCTGCATTTAACCTCAGTTATGTCGAGGAAATGTACTGCATTTTACTGGGTCATCCCTTTTGAGTTTCCACTCACTTAAAATGAGCACGTAGTAGCAGTTCAACGAGCGCGACTCGAAACGGCGCAGCACGGAGGTCAAGGGGAAGGTTCATTCAATGCGACACGTAAGTAACTGCATCACAATAGGCGGACAAAATCACTAGGGAGCGTTACATCATGGGCGCAGTCTCCCTTGCCACGAATAAAGAAACCTTAAAATTGTCTGTATGCTGCATGTGAAGAGTGATGTGATGATTCGAGTCGCAAAACCCGTTCGTCCTGTGCTTGTGGTGTAGTGGTTATCACATCCGCCTAACACGCGGAAGGTCCCAGGTTCGATCCCTGGCAGGCAGAGTAAGCTTTTTTGAATCTGCATTTAACCTCAGTTATGTCGAGGAAATGTACAGCATTTCTGGGTCATCCCATTTGAGTTTCCACTCACTTAAATTGAGCACGTAGTAGGAGTTCAACGAGCGTGACTCGAAACGGCGCAGCACGGAGGTCAAGGGGAAGGTTCATTCAATGCGACACGTAAGTAACTGCATCACAATAGGCGGACAAAATCACTAGGGAGCGTTACAACATGGGCGCAGTCTCCCTTGCCACGAATAAAGAAACCTTAAAATTGTCTGTATGCTGCATGTGAAGAGCGATGTGATGATTCGAGTCGCAAAACCCGTTCGTCCTTGGCTTGTGGTGTAGTGGTTATCACATCCGCCTAACACGCGGAAGGTCCCAGGTTCGATCCCTGGCAGGCACAGTAAGCTTTTTTGAATCTGCATTTATCCTCAGTTATGTCGAGGAAATGTACTGCATTTTACTGGGTCATCCCTTTTGAGTTTCCACTCACTTAAAATGAGCACGTAGTAGCAGTTCAACGAGCGTGACTCGAAACGGCGCAGCACGGAGGTCAAGGGGAAGGTTCATTCAATGCGACACGTAAGTAACTGCATCACAATAGGCGGACAAAATCACTAGGGAGCGTTACATCATGGGCGCAGTCTCCCTTGCCACGAATAAAGAAACCTTAAAATTGTCTGTATGCTGCATGTGAAGAGTGATGTGATGATTCGAGTCGCAAAACCCGTTCGTCCTGTGCTTGTGGTGTAGTGGTTATCACATCCGCCTAACACGCGGAAGGTCCCAGGTTCGATCCCTGGCAGGCACAGTAAGCTTTTTTGAATCTGCATTTAACCTCAGTTATGTCGAGGAAATGTACTGCATTTTACTGGGTCATCCCATTTGAGTTTCCACTCACTTAAATTGAGCACGTAGTAGCAGTTCAACGAGCGTGACTCGAAACGGCGCAGCACGGAGGTCAAGGGGAAGGTTCATTCAATGCGACACGTAAGTAACTGCTTCACAATAGGCGGACAAAATCACTAGGGAGCGTTACAACATGGGCGCAGTCTCCCTTGCCACGAATAAAGAAACCTTAAAATTGTCTGTATGCTGCATGTGAAGAGCGATGTGATGATTCGAGTCGCAAAAGCCATTCGTCCTGTGCTTGTGGTGTAGTGATTATCACATCCGCCTAACACGCGGAAGGTCCCAGGTTCGATCCCTGGCAGGCACAGTAAGCTTTTTTGAATCTGCATTTATCCTCAGTTATGTCGAGGAAATGTACTGCATTTTACTGGGTCATCCCTTTTGAGTTTCCACTCACTTAAAATGAGCACGTAGTAGCAGTTCAACGAGCGTGACTCGAAACGGCGCAGCACGGAGGTCAAGGGGAAGGTTCATTCAATGCGACACGTAAGTAACTGCATCACAATAGGCGGACAAAATCACTAGGGAGCGTTACATCATGGGCGCAGTCTCCCTTGCCACGAATAAAGAAACCTTAAAATTGTCTGTATGCTGCATGTGAAGAGTGATGTGATGATTCGAGTCGCATAACCCGTTCGTCCTGTGATTGTGGTGTAGTGGTTATCACATCCGCCTAACACGCGGAAGGTCCCAGGTTCGATCCCTGGCAGGCACAGTAAGCTTTTTTGAATCTGCATTTAACCTCAGTTATGTCGAGGAAATGTACTGCATTTTACTGGGTCATCCCTTTTGAGTTTCCACTCACTTAAAATGAGCACGTAGTAGCAGTTCAACGAGCGTGACTCGAAACGGCGCAGCACGGAGGTCAAGGGGAAGGTTCATTCAATGCGACACGTATGTAACTGCATCACAATAGGCGGACAAAATCACTAGGGAGCGTTACAACATGGGCGCAGTCTCCCTTGCCACGAATAAAGAAACCTTAAAATTGTCTGTATGCTGCATGTGAAGAGCGATGTGATGATTCGAGTCGCAAAACCCGTTCGTCCTGTGCTTGTGGTGTAGTGGTTATCACATCCGCCTAACACGCGGAAGGTCCCAGGTTCGATCCCTGGCAGGCACAGTAAGCTTTTTTGAATCTGCATTTAACCTCAATTATGTCGAGGAAATGTACTGCATTTTACTGGGTCATCCCTTTTGAGTTTCCACTCACTTAAAATGAGCACGTAGTAGCAGTTCAACGAGCGTGACTCGAAACGGCGCAGCACGGAGGTCAAGGGGAAGGTTCATTCAATGCGACACGTAAGTAACTGCATCACAATAGGCGGACAAAATCACTAGGGAGCGTTATATCATGGGCGCAGTCTCCCTTGCCACGAATAAAGAAACCTTAAAATTGTCTGTATGCTGCATGTGAAGAGTGATGTGATGATTCGAGTCGCAAAACCCGTTCGTCCTGTGCTTGTGGTGTAGTGGTTATCACATCCGCCTAACACGCGGAAGGTCCCAGGTTCGATCCCTGGCAGGCACAGTAAGCTTTTTTGAATCTGCATTTAACCTCAGTTATGTCGAGGAAATGTACTGCATTTTACTGGGTCATCCCATTTGAGTTTCCACTCACTTAAATTGAGCACGTAGTAGGAGTTCAACGAGCGTGACTCGAAACGGCGCAGCACGGAGGTCAAGGGGAAGGTTCATTCAATGCGACACGTAAGTAACTGCATCACAATAGGCGGACAAAATCACTAGGGAGCGTTACAACATGGGCGCAGTCTCCCTTGCCACGAATAAAGAAACCTTAAAATTGTCTGTATGCTGCATGTGAAGAGCGATGTGATGATTCGAGTCGCAAAAGCCATTCGTCCTGTGCTTGTGGTGTAGTGGTTATCACATCCGCCTAACACGCGGAAGGTCCCAGGTTCGATCCCTGGCAGGCACAGTAAGCTTTTTTGAATCTGCATTTATCCTCAGTTATGTCGAGGAAATGTACTGCATTTTACTGGGTCATCCCTTTTGAGTTTCCACTCACTTTAAATGAGCACGTAGTAGCAGTTCAACGAGCGTGACTCGAAACGGCGCAGCACGGAGGTCAAGGGGAAGGTTCATTCAATGCGACACGTAAGTAACTGCATCACAATAGGCGGACAAAATCACTAGGGAGCGTTACATCATGGGCGCAGTCTCCCTTGCCACGAATAAAGAAACCTTAAAATTGTCTGTATGCTGCATGTGAAGAGTGATGTGATGATTCGAGTCGCAAAACCCGTTCGTCCTGTGCTTGTGGTGTAGTGGTTATCACATCCGCCTAACACGCGGAAGGTCCCAGGTTCGATCCCTGGCAGGCACAGTAAGCTTTTTTGAATCTGCATTTAACCTCAGGTATGTCGAGGAAATGTACTGCATTTTACTGGGTCATCCCTTTTGAGTTTCCACTCACTTAAAATGAGCACGTAGTAGCAGTTCAACGAGCGTGACTCGAAACGGCGCTGCACGGAGGTCAAGGGGAAGGTTCACTCAATGCGACACGTATGTAACTGCATCACAATAGGCGGACAAAATCACTAGGGAGCGTTACAACATGGGCGCAGTCTCCCTTGCCACGAATAAAGAAACCTTAAAATTGTCTGTATGCTGCATGTGAAGAGCGATGTGATGATTCGAGTCGCAAAACCCGTTCGTCCTGTGCTTGTGGTGTAGTGGTTATCACATCCGCCTAACACGCGGAAGGTCCCAGGTTCGATCCCTGGCAGGCACAGTAAGCTTTTTTGAATCTGCATTTAACCTCAGTTATGTCGAGGAAATGTACTGCATTTTACTGGGTCATCCCTTTTGAGTTTCCACTCACTTAAAATGAGCACGTAGTAGCAGTTCAACGAGCGTGACTCGAAACGGCGCAGCACGGAGGTCAAGGGGAAGGTTCATTCAATGCGACACGTATGTAACTGCATCACAATAGGCGGACAAAATCACTAGGGAGCGTTACAACATGGGCGCAGTCTCCCTTGCCACGAATAAAGAAACCTTAAAATTGTCTGTATGCTGCATGTGAAGAGCGATGTGATGATTCGAGTCGCAAAACCCGTTCGTCCTGTGCTTGTGGTGTAGTGGTTATCACATCCGCCTAACACGCGGAAGGTCCCAGGTTCGATCCCTGGCAGGCACAGTAAGCTTTTTTGAATGTGCATTTAACCTCAGTTATGTCGAGGAAATGTACTGCATTTTACTGGGTCATCCCTTTTGAGTTTCCACTCACTTAAAATGAGCACGTAGTAGCAGTTCAACGAGCGTGACTCGAAACGGCGCAGCACGGAGGTCAAGGGGAAGGTTCATTCAATGCGACACGTATGTAACTGCATCACAATAGGCGGACAAAATCACTAGGGAGCGTTACAACATGGGCGCAATCTCCCTTGCCACGAATAAAGAAACCTTAAAATTGTCTGTATGCTGCATGTGAAGAGCGATGTGATGATTCGAGTCGCAAAACCCGTTCGTCCTGTGCTTGTGGTGTAGTGGTTATCACATCCGCCTAACACGCGGAAGGTCCCAGGTTCGATCCCTGGCAGGCACAGTAAGCTTTTTTGAATCTGCATTTAACCTCAGTTATGTCGAGGAAATGTACTGCATTTTACTGGGTCATCCCTTTTGAGTTTCCACTCACTTAAAATGAGCACGTAGTAGCAGTTCAACGAGCGTGACTCGAAACGGCGCAGCACGGAGGTCAAGGGGAAGGTTCATTCAATGCGACACGTATGTAACTGCATCACAATAGGCGGACAAAATCACTAGGGAGCGTTACAACATGGGCGCAGTCTCCCTTGCCACGAATAAAGAAACCTTAAAATTGTCTGTATGCTGCATGTGAAGAGCGATGTGATGATTCGAGTCGCAAAACCCGTTCGTCCTGTGCTTGTGGTGTAGTGGTTATCACATCCGTATAACACGCGGAAGGTCCCAGGTTCGATCCCAGGCAGGCACAGTAAGCTTTTTTGAATCTGCATTTAACCTCAGTTATGTCGAGGAAATGTACTGCATTTTACTGGGTCATCCCTTTTGAGTTTCCACTCACTTAAAATGAGCACGTAGTAGCAGTTCAACGAGCGCGACTCGAAACGGCGCAGCACGGAGGTCAAGGGGAAGGTTCATTCAATGCGACACGTAAGTAACTGCATCACAATAGGCGGACAAAATCACTAGGGAGCGTTACAACATGGGCGCAGTCTCCCTTGCCACGAATAAAGAAACCTTAAAATTGTCTGTATGCTGCATGTGAAGAGCGATGTCATGATTCGAGTCGCAAAACCCGTTCGTCCTGTGCTTGTGGTGAAGTGGTTATCACATCCGCCTAACACGCGGAAGGTCCCAGGTTCGATCCCTGGCAGGCACAGTAAGCTTTTTTGAATCTGCATTTAACCTCAGTTATGTCGAGGAAATGTACTGCATTTTACTGGGTCATCCCATTTGAGTTTCCACTCACTTAAATTGAGCACGTAGTAGCAGTTCAACGAGCGTGACTCGAAACGGCGCAGCACGGAGGTCAAGGGGAAGGTTCATTCAATGCGACACGTAAGTAACTGCATCACAATAGGCGGACAAAATCACTAGGGAGCGTTACAACATGGGCGCAGTCTCCCTTGCCACGAATAAAGAAACCTTAAAATTGTCTGTATGCTGCATGTGAAGAGCGATGTGATGATTCGAGTCGCAAAACCCGTTCGTCCTGTGCTTGTGGTGTAGTGGTTATCACATCCGTATAACACGCGAAAGGTCCCAGGTTCGATCCCAGGCAGGCACAGTAAGCTTTTTTGAATCTGCATTTAACCTCAGTTATGTCGAGGAAATGTACTGCATTTTACTGGGTCATCCCTTTTGAGTTTCCACTCACTTAAAATGAGCACGTAGTAGCAGTTCAACGAGCGCGACTCGAAACGGCGCAGCACGGAGGTCAAGGGGAAGGTTCATTCAATGCGACACGTAAGTAACTGCAACACAATAGGCGGACAAAATCACTTGGGAGCGTTACAACATGGGCGCAGTCTCCCTTGCCACGAATAAAGAAACCTTAAAATTGTCTGTATGCTGCATGTGAAGAGCGATGTTATGATTCGAGTCGCAAAACCCGTTCGTCCTGTGCTTGTGGTGTAGTGGTTATCACATCCGCCTAACACGCGGAAGGTCCCAGGTTCGATCCCTGGCAGGCACAGTAAGCTTTTTTGAATGTGCATTTAACCTCAGTTATGTCGAGGAAATGTACTGCATTTTACTGGGTCATCCCTTTTGAGTTTCCACTCACTTAAAATGAGCACGTAGTAGCAGTTCAACGAGCGTGACTCGAAACGGCGCAGCACGGAGGTCAAGGGGAAGGTTCATTCAATGCGACATGTATGTAACTGCATCACAATAGGCGGACAAAATCACTAGGGAGCGTTACAACATGGGCGCAATCTCCCTTGCCACGAATAAAGAAACCTTAAAATTGTCTGTATGCTGCATGTGAAGAGCGATGTGATGATTCGAGTCGCAAAACCCGTTCGTCCTGTGCTTGTGGTGTAGTGGTTATCACATCCGCCTAACACGCGGAAGGTCCCAGGTTCGATCCCTGGCAGGCACAGTAAGCTTTTTTGAATCTGCATTTAACCTCAGTTATGTCGAGGAAATGTACTGCATTTTACTGGGTCATCCCTTTTGAGTTTCCACTCACTTAAAATGAGCACGTAGTAGCAGTTCAACGAGCGTGACTCGAAACGGCGCAGCACGGAGGTCAAGGGGAAGGTTCATTCAATGCGACACGTATGTAACTGCATCACAATAGGCGGACAAAATCACTAGGGAGCGTTACAACATGGGCGCAGTCTCCCTTGCCACGAATAAAGAAACCTTAAAATTGTCTGTATGCTGCATGTGAAGAGCGATGTGATGATTCGAGTCGCAAAACCCGTTCGTCCTGTGCTTGTGGTGTAGTGGTTATCACATCCGTATAACACGCGGAAGGTCCCAGGTTCGATCCCTGGCAGGCACAGTAAGCTTTTTTGAATCTGCATTTAACCTCAGTTATGTCGAGGAAATGTACTGCATTTTACTGGGTCATCCCTTTTGAGTTTCCACTCACTTAAAATGAGCACGTAGTAGCAGTTCAACGAGCGCGACTCGAAACGGCGCAGCACGGAGGTCAAGGGGAAGGTTCATTCAATGCGACACGTAAGTAACTGCATCACAATAGGCGGACAAAATCACTAGGGAGCGTTACAACATGGGCGCAGTCTCCCTTGCCACGAATAAAGAAACCTTAAAATTGTCTGTATGCTGCATGTGAAGAGCGATGTCATGATTCGAGTCGCAAAACCCGTTCGTCCTGTGCTTGTGGTGAAGTGGTTATCACATCCGCCTAACACGCGGAAGGTCCCAGGTTCGATCCCTGGCAGGCACAGTAAGCTTTTTTGAATCTGCATTTAACCTCAGTTATGTCGAGGAAATGTACTGCATTTTACTGGGTCATCCCATTTGAGTTTCCACTCACTTAAATTGAGCACGTAGTAGCAGTTCAACGAGCGTGACTCGAAACGGCGCAGCACGGAGGTCAAGGGGAAGGTTCATTCAATGCGACACGTAAGTAACTGCATCACAATAGGCGGACAAAATCACTAGGGAGCGTTACAACATGGGCGCAGTCTCCCTTGCCACGAATAAAGAAACCTTAAAATTGTCTGTATGCTGCATGTGAAGAGCGATGTGATGATTCGAGTCGCAAAACCCGTTCGTCCTGTGCTTGTGGTGTAGTGGTTATCACATCCGTATAACACGCGAAAGGTCCCAGGTTCGATCCCAGGCAGGCACAGTAAGCTTTTTTGAATCTGCATTTAACCTCAGTTATGTCGAGGAAATGTACTGCATTTTACTGGGTCATCCCTTTTGAGTTTCCACTCACTTAAAATGAGCACGTAGTAGCAGTTCAACGAGCGCGACTCGAAACGGCGCAGCACGGAGGTCAAGGGGAAGGTTCATTCAATGCGACACGTAAGTAACTGCAACACAATAGGCGGACAAAATCACTTGGGAGCGTTACAACATGGGCGCAGTCTCCCTTGCCACGAATAAAGAAACCTTAAAATTGTCTGCATGCTGCATGTGAAGAGCGATGTGATGATTCGAGCCGCAAAACCCGTTCGTCCTGTGCTTGTGGTGTAGTGGTTATCACATCCGCCTAACACGCGGAAGGTCCCAGGTTCGATCCCTGGCAGGCACAGTAAGCTTTTTTGAATCTGCATTTAACCTCAGTTATGTCGAAGAAATGTACTGCATTTTACTGGGTCATCCCTTTTGAGTTTCCACTCACTTAAATTGAGCACGTAGTAGCAGTTCAACGAGCGTGACTCGAAACGGCGCAGCACGGAGGTCAAGGGGAAGGTTCATTCAATGCGACACGTAAGTAACTGCATCACAATAGGCGGACAAAATCACTAGGGAGCGTTACAACATGGGCGCAGTCTCCCTTGCCACGAATAAAGAAACCTTAAAATTGTCTGTATGCTGCATGTGAAGAGCGATGTGATGATTCGAGTCGCAAAACCCGTTCGTCCTGTGCTTGTGGTGTAGTGGTTATCATATCCGCCTAACACGCGGAAGGTCCCAGGTTCGATCCCTGGCAGGCACAGTAAGCTTTTTTGAATCTGCATTTAACCTCAGTTATGTCGAGGAAATGTACTGCATTTTTCTGGGTCATCCCTTTTGAGTTTCCACTCACTTAAAATGAGCACGTAGTAGCAGTTAAACGAGCGTGACTCGAAACGGCGCAGCACGGAGGTCAAGGGGAAGGTTCATTCAATGCGACACGTAAGTAACTGCATCACAATAGGCGGACAAAATCACTAGGGAGCGTTACAACATGGGCGCAGTCTCCCTTGCCACGAATAAAGAAACCTTAAAATTGTCTGTATGCTGCATGTGAAGAGCGATGTGATGATTCGAGTCGCAAAACCCATTCGTCCTGTGCTTGTGGTGTAGTGGTTATCACATCCGCCTAACACGCGGAAGGTCCCAGGTTCGATCCCTGGCAGGCACAGTAAGCTTTTTTGAATCTGCATTTAACCTCAGTTATGTCGAGGAAATGTACTGCATTTTACTGGGTCATCCCTTTTGAGTTTCCACTCACTTAAAATGAGCACGTAGTAGCAGTTCAACGAGCGTGACTCGAAACGGCGCAGCACGGAGGTCAAGGGGAAGGTTCATTCAATGCGACACGTAAGTAACTGCATCACAATAGGCGGACAAAATCACTAGGGAACGTTACAACATGGGCGCAGTCTCCCTTGCCACGAATAAAGAAACCTTAAAATTGTCTGTATGCTGCATGTGAAGAGCGATGTGATGATTCGAGTCGCGAAATCCGTTTGTCCTGTGCTTGTGGTGTAGTGGTTATCACATCCGCCTAACACGCGGAAGGTCCCAGGTTCGATCCCTGGCAGGCACAGTAAGCTTTTTTGAATCTGCATTTAACCTCAGTTATGTCGAGGAAATGTACTGCATTTTACTGGGTCCTCCCTTTTGAGTTTCCACTCACTTAAATTGAGCACGTAGTAGCAGTTCAACGAGCGTGACTCGAAACGGCGCAGCACGGAGGTCAAGGGGAAGGTTCATTCAATGCGACACGTAAGTAACTGCATCACAATAGGCGGACAAAATCACTAGGGAGTGTTACAACATGGGCGCAGTCTCCCTTGCCACGAATAAAGAAACCTTAAAATTGTCTGCGTGCTGCATGTGAAGACCGATGTGATGATTCGAGTCGCAAAACCCGTTCGTCCTGTGCTTGTGGTGTAGTGGTTATCACATCCGCCTAACACGCGGAAGGTCCCAGGTTCGATCCCTGGCAGGCACAGTAAGCTTTTTTGAATCTGCATTTATCCTCAGTTATGTCGAGGAAATGTACTGCATTTTACTGGGTCATCCCTTTTGAGTTTCCACTCACTTAAAATGAGCACGTAGTAGCAGTTCAACGAGCGCGACTCGAAACGGCACAGCACGGAGATCAAGGGGAAGGTTCATTCAATGCGACACGTAAGTAACTGCATCACAATAGGCGGACAAAATCACTAGGGAGTGTTACAACATGGGCGCAGTCTCCCTTGCCACGAATAAAGAAACCTTAAAATTGTCTGCGTGCTGCATGTGAAGACCGATGTGATGATTCGAGTCGCAAAACCCGTTCGTCCTGTGCTTGTGGTGAAGTGGTTATCACATCCGCCTAACACGCGGAAGGTCCCAGGTTCGATCCCTGGCAGGCACAGTAAGCTTTTTTGAATCTGCATTTAACCTCAGTTATGTCGAGGAAATGTACTGCATTTTACTGGGTCATCCCATTTGAGTTTCCACTCACTTAAGTAGAGCACGTAGTAGCAGTTCAACGAGCGTGTTTCGAAACGGCGCAGCACGGAGGTCAAGGGGAAGGTTCATTCAATGCGACACGTAAGTAACTGCATCACAATAGGCGGACAAAATCACTAGGGAGCGTTACAACATGGGCGCAGTCTCCCTTGCCACGAATAAAGAAACCTTAAAATTGTCTGTATGCTGCATGTGAAGAGCGATGTGATGATTCGAGTCGCAAAACCCGTTCGTCCTGTGCTTGTGGTGTAGTGGTTATCACATCCGTATAACACGCGAAAGGTCCCAGGTTCGATCCCAGGCAGGCACAGTAAGCTTTTTTGAATCTGCATTTAACCTCAGTTATGTCGAGGAAATGTACTGCATTTTACTGGGTCATCCCTTTTGAGTTTCCACTCACTTAAAATGAGCACGTAGTAGCAGTTCAACGAGCGCGACTCGAAACGGCGCAGCACGGAGGTCAAGGGGAAGGTTCATTCAATGCGACACGTAAGTAACTGCAACACAATAGGCGGACAAAATCACTTGGGAGCGTTACAACATGGGCGCAGTCTCCCTTGCCACGAATAAAGAAACCTTAAAATTGTCTGCATGCTGCATGTGAAGAGCGATGTGATGATTCGAGCCGCAAAACCCGTTCGTCCTGTGCTTGTGGTGTAGTGGTTATCACATCCGCCTAACACGCGGAAGGTCCCAGGTTCGATCCCTGGCAGGCACAGTAAGCTTTTTTGAATCTGCATTTAACCTCAGTTATGTCGAAGAAATGTACTGCATTTTACTGGGTCATCCCTTTTGAGTTTCCACTCACTTAAATTGAGCACGTAGTAGCAGTTCAACGAGCGTGACTCGAAACGGCGCAGCACGGAGGTCAAGGGGAAGGTTCATTCAATGCGACACGTAAGTAACTGCATCACAATAGGCGGACAAAATCACTAGGGAGTGTTACAACATGGGCGCAGTCTCCCTTGCCACGAATAAAGAAACCTTAAAATTGTCTGCGTGCTGCATGTGAAGACCGATGTGATGATTCGAGTCGCAAAACCCGTTCGTCCTGTGCTTGTGGTGTAGTGGTTATCACATCCGCCTAACACGCGGAAGGTCCCAGGTTCGATCCCTGGCAGGCACAGTAAGCTTTTTTGAATCTGCATTTATCCTCAGTTATGTCGAGGAAATGTACTGCATTTTACTGGGTCATCCCTTTTGAGTTTCCACTCACTTAAAATGAGCACGTAGTAGCAGTTCAACGAGCGCGACTCGAAACGGCACAGCACGGAGATCAAGGGGAAGGTTCATTCAATGCGACACGTAAGTAACTGCATCACAATAGGCGGACAAAATCACTAGGGAGTGTTACAACATGGGCGCAGTCTCCCTTGCCACGAATAAAGAAACCTTAAAATTGTCTGCGTGCTGCATGTGAAGACCGATGTGATGATTCGAGTCGCAAAACCCGTTCGTCCTGTGCTTGTGGTGAAGTGGTTATCACATCCGCCTAACACGCGGAAGGTCCCAGGTTCGATCCCTGGCAGGCACAGTAAGCTTTTTTGAATCTGCATTTAACCTCAGTTATGTCGAGGAAATGTACTGCATTTTACTGGGTCATCCCATTTGAGTTTCCACTCACTTAAGTAGAGCACGTAGTAGCAGTTCAACGAGCGTGTTTCGAAACGGCGCAGCACGGAGGTCAAGGGGAAGGTTCATTCAATGCGACACGTAAGTAACTGCATCACAATAGGCGGACAAAATCACTAGGGAGCGTTACAACATGGGCGCAGTCTCCCTTGCCACGAATAAAGAAACCTTAAAATTGTCTGTATGCTGCATGTGAAGAGCGATGTGATGATTCGAGTCGCAAAACCCGTTCGTCCTGTGCTTGTGGTGTAGTGGTTATCACATCCGTATAACACGCGAAAGGTCCCAGGTTCGATCCCAGGCAGGCACAGTAAGCTTTTTTGAATCTGCATTTAACCTCAGTTATGTCGAGGAAATGTACTGCATTTTACTGGGTCATCCCTTTTGAGTTTCCACTCACTTAAAATGAGCACGTAGTAGCAGTTCAACGAGCGCGACTCGAAACGGCGCAGCACGGAGGTCAAGGGGAAGGTTCATTCAATGCGACACGTAAGTAACTGCAACACAATAGGCGGACAAAATCACTTGGGAGCGTTACAACATGGGCGCAGTCTCCCTTGCCACGAATAAAGAAACCTTAAAATTGTCTGCATGCTGCATGTGAAGAGCGATGTGATGATTCGAGCCGCAAAACCCGTTCGTCCTGTGCTTGTGGTGTAGTGGTTATCACATCCGCCTAACACGCGGAAGGTCCCAGGTTCGATCCCTGGCAGGCACAGTAAGCTTTTTTGAATCTGCATTTAACCTCAGTTATGTCGAAGAAATGTACTGCATTTTACTGGGTCATCCCTTTTGAGTTTCCACTCACTTAAATTGAGCACGTAGTAGCAGTTCAACGAGCGTGACTCGAAACGGCGCAGCACGGAGGTCAAGGGGAAGGTTCATTCAATGCGACACGTAAGTAACTGCATCACAATAGGCGGACAAAATCACTAGGGAGCGTTACAACATGGGCGCAGTCTCCCTTGCCACGAATAAAGAAACCTTAAAATTGTCTGTATGCTGCATGTGAAGAGCGATGTGATGATTCGAGTCGCAAAACCCGTTCGTCCTGTGCTTGTGGTGTAGTGGTTATCATATCCGCCTAACACGCGGAAGGTCCCAGGTTCGATCCCTGGCAGGCACAGTAAGCTTTTTTGAATCTGCATTTAACCTCAGTTATGACGAGGAAATGTACTGCATTTTTCTGGGTCATCCCTTTTGAGTTTCCACTCACTTAAAATGAGCACGTAGTAGCAGTTAAACGAGCGTGACTCGAAACGGCGCAGCACGGAGGTCAAGGGGAAGGTTCATTCAATGCGACACGTAAGTAACTGCATCACAATAGGCGGACAAAATCACTAGGGAGCGTTACAACATGGGCGCAGTCTCCCTTGCCACGAATAAAGAAACCTTAAAATTGTCTGTATGCTGCATGTGAAGAGCGATGTGATGATTCGAGTCGCAAAACCCATTCGTCCTGTGCTTGTGGTGTAGTGGTTATCACATCCACCTAACACGCGGAAGGTCCCAGGTTCGATCCCTGGCAGGCACAGTAAGCTTTTTTGAATCTGCATTTAACCTCAGTTATGTCGAGGAAATGTACTGCATTTTACTGGGTCATCCCTTTTGAGTTTCCACTCACTTAAAATGAGCACGTAGTAGCAGTTCAACGAGCGTGACTCGAAACGGCGCAGCACGGAGGTCAAGGGGAAGGTTCATTCAATGCGACACGTAAGTAACTGCATCACAATAGGCGGACAAAATCACTAGGGAGCGTTACAACATGGGCGCAGTCTCCCTTGCCACGAATAAAGAAACCTTAAAATTGTCTGTATGCTGCATGTGAAGAGCGATGTGATGATTCGAGTCGCGAAATCCGTTTGTCCTGTGCTTGTGGTGTAGTGGTTATCACATCCGCCTAACACGCGGAAGGTCCCAGGTTCGATCCCTGGCAGGCACAGTAAGCTTTTTTGAATCTGCATTTAACCTCAGTTATGTCGAGGAAATGTACTGCATTTTACTGGGTCCTCCCTTTTGAGTTTCGACTCACTTAAATTGAGCACGTAGTAGCAGTTCAACGAGCGTGACTCGAAACGGCGCAGCACGGAGGTCAAGGGGAAGGTTCATTCAATGCGACACGTAAGTAACTGCATCACAATAGGCGGACAAAATCACTAGGGAGTGTTACAACATGGGCGCAGTCTCCCTTGCCACGAATAAAGAAACCTTAAAATTGTCTGCGTGCTGCATGTGAAGACCGATGTGATGATTCGAGTCGCAAAACCCGTTCGTCCTGTGCTTGTGGTGTAGTGGTTATCACATCCGCCTAACACGCGGAAGGTCCCAGGTTCGATCCCTGGCAGGCACAGTAAGCTTTTTTGAATCTGCATTTAACCTCAGTTATGTCGAGGAAATGTACTGCATTTTACTGGGTCATCCCTTTTGAGTTTCCACTCACTTAAAATGAGCACGTAGTAGCAGTTCAACGAGCGTGACTCGAAACGGCGCAGCACGGAGGTCAAGGGGAAGGTTCATTCAATGCGACACGTATGTAACTGCATCACAATAGGCGGACAAAATCACTAGGGAGCGTTACAACATGGGCGCAGTCTCCCTTGCCACGAATAAAGAAACCTTAAAATTGTCTGTATGCTGCATGTGAAGAGCGATGTGATGATTCGAGTCGCAAAACCCGTTCGTCCTGTGCTTGTGGTGTAGTGGTTATCACATCCGCCTAACACGCGGAAGGTCCCAGGTTCGATCCCTGGCAGGCACAGTAAGCTTTTTTGAATCTGCATTTAACCTCAATTATGTCGAGGAAATGTACTGCATTTTACTGGGTCATCCCTTTTGAGTTGCCACTCACTTAAAATGAGCACGTAGTAGCAGTCCAACGAGCGTGACTCGAAACGGCGCAGCACGGAGGTCAAGGGGAAGGTTCATTCAATGCGACACGTAAGTAACTGCATCACAATAGGCGGACAAAATCACTAGGGAGCGTTACATCATGGGCGCAGTCTCCCTTGCCACGAATAAAGAAACCTTAAAATTGTCTGTATGCTGCATGTGAAGAGTGATGTGATGATTCGAGTCGCAAAACCCGTTCGTCCTGTGCTTGTGGTGTAGTGGTTATCACATCCGCCTAACACGCGGAAGGTCCCAGGTTCGATCCCTGGCAGGCACAGTAAGCTTTTTTGAATCTGCATTTAACCTCAGTTATGTCGAGGAAATGTACTGCATTTTACTGGGTCATCCCATTTGAGTTTCCACTCACTTAAATTGAGCACGTAGTAGGAGTTCAACGAGCGTGACTCGAAACGGCGCAGCACGGAGGTCAAGGGGAAGGTTCATTCAATGCGACACGTAAGTAACTGCATCACAATAGGCGGACAAAATCACTAGGGAGCGTTACAACATGGGCGCAGTCTCCCTTGCCACGAATAAGGAAACCTTAAAATTGTCTGTATGCTGCATGTGAAGAGCGATGTGATGATTCGAGTCGCAAAAGCCATTCGTCCTGTGCTTGTGGTGTAGTGGTTATCACATCCGCCTAACACGCGGAAGGTCCCAGGTTCGATCCCTGGCAGGCACAGTAAGCTTTTTTGAATCTGCATTTATCCTCAGTTATGTCGAGGAAATGTACTGCATTTTACTGGGTCATCCCTTTTGAGTTTCCACTCACTTTAAATGAGCACGTAGTAGCAGTTCAACGAGCGTGACTCGAAACGGCGCAGCACGGAGGTCAAGGGGAAGGTTCATTCAATGCGACACGTAAGTAACTGCATCACAATAGGCGGACAAAATCACTAGGGAGCGTTACATCATGGGCGCAGTCTTCCTTGCCACGAATAAAGAAACCTTAAAATTGTCTGTATGCTGCATGTGAAGAGTGATGTGATGATTCGAGTCGCAAAACCCGTTCGTCCTGTGCTTGTGGTGTAGTGGTTATCACATCCGCCTAACACGCGGAAGGTCCCAGGTTCGATCCCTGGCAGGCACAGTAAGCTTTTTTGAATCTGCATTTAACCTCAGGTATGTCGAGGAAATGTACTGCATTTTACTGGGTCATCCCTTTTGAGTTTCCACTCACTTAAAATGAGCACGTAGTAGCAGTTCAACGAGCGTGACTCGAAACGGCGCTGCACGGAGGTCAAGGGGAAGGTTCATTCAATGCGACACGTATGTAACTGCATCACAATAGGCGGACAAAATCACTAGGGAGCGTTACAACATGGGCGCAGTCTCCCTTGCCACGAATAAAGAAACCTTAAAATTGTCTGTATGCTGCATGTGAAGAGCGATGTGATGGTTCGAGTCGCAAAACCCGTTCGTCCTGTGCTTGTGGTGTAGTGGTTATCACATCCGCCTAACACGCGGAAGGTCCCAGGTTCGATCCCTGGCAGGCACAGTAAGCTTTTTTGAATCTGCATTTAACCTCAGTTATGTCGAGGAAATGTACTGCATTTTACTGGGTCATCCCTTTTGAGTTTCCACTCACTTAAAATGAGCACGTAGTAGCAGTTCAACGAGCGTGACTCGAAACGGCGCAGCACGGAGGTCAAGGGGAAGGTTCATTCAATGCGACACGTATGTAACTGCATCACAATAGGCGGACAAAATCACTAGGGAGCGTTACAACATGGGCGCAGTCTCCCTTGCCACGAATAAAGAAACCTTAAAATTGTCTGTATGCTGCATGTGAAGAGCGATGTGATGATTCGAGTCGCAAAACCCGTTCGTCCTGTGCTTGTGGTGTAGTGGTTATCACATCCGCCTAACACGCGGAAGGTCCCAGGTTCGATCCCTGGCAGGCACAGTAAGCTTTTTTGAATGTGCATTTAACCTCAGTTATGTCGAGGAAATGTACTGCATTTTACTGGGTCATCCCTTTTGAGTTTCCACTCACTTAAAATGAGCACGTAGTAGCAGTTCAACGAGCGTGACTCGAAACGGCGCAGCACGGAGGTCAAGGGGAAGGTTCATTCAATGCGACACGTATGTAACTGCATCACAATAGGCGGACAAAATCACTAGGGAGCGTTACAACATGGGTGCAGTCTCCCTTGCCACGAATAAAGAAACCTTAAAATTGTCTGTATGCTGCATGTGAAGAGCGATGTGATGATTCGAGTCGCAAAACCCGTTCGTCCTGTGCTTGTGGTGTAGTGGTTATCACATCCGCCTAACACGCGGAAGGTCCCAGGTTCGATCCCTGGCAGGCACAGTAAGCTTTTTTGAATCTGCATTTAACCTCAGTTATGTCGAGGAAATGTACTGCATTTTACTGGGTCATCCCTTTTGAGTTTCCACTCACTTAAAATGAGCACGTAGTAGCAGTTCAACGAGCGTGACTCGAAACGGCGCAGCACGGAGGTCAAGGGGAAGGTTCATTCAATGCGACACGTATGTAACTGCATCACAATAGGCGGACAAAATCACTAGGGAGCGTTACAACATGGGCGCAGTCTCCCTTGCCACGAATAAAGAAACCTTAAAATTGTCTGTATGCTGCATGTGAAGAGCGATGTGATGATTCGAGTCGCAAAACCCGTTCGTCCTGTGCTTGTGGTGTAGTGGTTATCACATCCGTATAACACGCGGAAGGTCCCAGGTTCGATCCCAGGCAGGCACAGTAAGCTTTTTTGAATCTGCATTTAACCTCAGTTATGTCGAGGAAATGTACTGCATTTTACTGGGTCATCCCTTTTGAGTTTCCACTCACTTAAAATGAGCACGTAGTAGCAGTTCAACGAGCGCGACTCGAAACGGCGCAGCACGGAGGTCAAGGGGAAGGTTCATTCAATGCGACACGTAAGTAACTGCATCACAATAGGCGGACAAAATCACTAGGGAGCGTTACAACATGGGCGCAGTCTCCCTTGCCACGAATAAAGAAACCTTAAAATTGTCTGTATGCTGCATGTGAAGAGCGATGTCATGATTCGAGTCGCAAAACCCGTTCGTCCTGTGCTTGTGGTGAAGTGGTTATCACATCCGCCTAACACGCGGAAGGTCCCAGGTTCGATCCCTGGCAGGCACAGTAAGCTTTTTTGAATCTGCATTTAACCTCAGTTATGTCGAGGAAATGTACTGCATTTTACTGGGTCATCCCATTTGAGTTTCCACTCACTTAAATTGAGCACGTAGTAGCAGTTCAACGAGCGTGTTTCGAAACGGCGCAGCATCGGAGGTCAAGGGGAAGGTTCATTCAATGCGACACGTAAGTAACTGCATCACAATAGGCGGACAAAATCACTAGGGAGCGTTACAACATGGGCGCAGTCTCCCTTGCCACGAATAAAGAAACCTTAAAATTGTCTGTATGCTGCATGTGAAGAGCGATGTGATGATTCGAGTCGCAAAACCCGTTCGTCCTGTGCTTGTGGTGTAGTGGTTATCACATCCGTATAACACGCGAAAGGTCCCAGGTTCGATCCCAGGCAGGCACAGTAAGCTTTTTTGAATCTGCATTTAACCTCAGTTATGTCGAGGAAATGTACTGCATTTTACTGGGTCATCCCTTTTGAGTTTCCACTCACTTAAAATGAGCACGTAGTAGCAGTTCAACGAGCGCGACTCGAAACGGCGCAGCACGGAGGTCAAGGGGAAGGTTCATTCAATGCGACACGTAAGTAACTGCAACACAATAGGCGGACAAAATCACTTGGGAGCGTTACAACATGGGCGCAGTCTCCCTTGCCACGAATAAAGAAACCTTAAAATTGTCTGCATGCTGCATGTGAAGAGCGATGTGATGATTCGAGCCGCAAAACCCGTTCGTCCTGTGCTTGTGGTGTAGTGGTTATCACATCCGCCTAACACGCGGAAGGTCCCAGGTTCGATCCCTGGCAGGCACAGTAAGCTTTTTTGAATCTGCATTTAACCTCAGTTATGTCGAAGAAATGTACTGCATTTTACTGGGTCATCCCTTTTGAGTTTCCACTCACTTAAATTGAGCACGTAGTAGCAGTTCAACGAGCGTGACTCGAAACGGCGCAGCACGGAGGTCAAGGGGAAGGTTCATTCAATGCGACACGTAAGTAACTGCATCACAATAGGCGGACAAAATCACTAGGGAGCGTTACAACATGGGCGCAGTCTCCCTTGCCACGAATAAAGAAACCTTAAAATTGTCTGTATGCTGCATGTGAAGAGCGATGTGATGATTCGAGTCGCAAAACCCGTTCGTCCTGTGCTTGTGGTGTAGTGGTTATCATATCCGCCTAACACGCGGAAGGTCCCAGGTTCGATCCCTGGCAGGCACAGTAAGCTTTTTTGAATCTGCATTTAACCTCAGTTATGTCGAGGAAATGTACTGCATTTTTCTGGGTCATCCCTTTTGAGTTTCCACTCACTTAAAATGAGCACGTAGTAGCAGTTAAACGAGCGTGACTCGAAACGGCGCAGCACGGAGGTCAAGGGGAAGGTTCATTCAATGCGACACGTAAGTAACTGCATCACAATAGGCGGACAAAATCACTAGGGAGCGTTACAACATGGGCGCAGTCTCCCTTGCCACGAATAAAGAAACCTTAAAATTGTCTGTATGCTGCATGTGAAGAGCGATGTGATGATTCGAGTCGCAAAACCCATTCGTCCTGTGCTTGTGGTTTAGTGGTTATCACATCCACCTAACACGCGGAAGGTCCCAGGTTCGATCCCTGGCAGGCACAGTAAGCTTTTTTGAATCTGCATTTAACCTCAGTTATGTCGAGGAAATGTACTGCATTTTACTGGGTCATCCCTTTTGAGTTTCCACTCACTTAAAATGAGCACGTAGTAGCAGTTCAACGAGCGTGACTCGAAACGGCGCAGCACGGAGGTCAAGGGGAAGGTTCATTCAATGCGACACGTAAGTAACTGCATCACAATAGGCGGACAAAATCACTAGGGAGCGTTACAACATGGGCGCAGTCTCCCTTGCCACGAATAAAGAAACCTTAAAATTGTCTGTATGCTGCATGTGAAGAGCGATGTGATGATTCGAGTCGCGAAATCCGTTTGTCCTGTGCTTGTGGTGTAGTGGTTATCACATCCGCCTAACACGCGGAAGGTCCCAGGTTCGATCCCTGGCAGGCACAGTAAGCTTTTTTGAATCTGCATTTAACCTCAGTTATGTCGAGGAAATGTACTGCATTTTACTGGGTCCTCCCTTTTGAGTTTCCACTCACTTAAATTGAGCACGTAGTAGCAGTTCAACGAGCGTGACTCGAAACGGCGCAGCACGGAGGTCAAGGGGAAGGTTCATTCAATGCGACACGTAAGTAACTGCATCACAATAGGCGGACAAAATCACTAGGGAGTGTTACAACATGGGCGCAGTCTCCCTTGCCACGAATAAAGAAACCTTAAAATTGTCTGCGTGCTGCATGTGAAGACCGATGTGATGATTCGAGTCGCAAAACCCGTTCGTCCTGTGCTTGTGGTGTAGTGGTTATCACATCCGCCTAACACGCGGAAGGTCCCAGGTTCGATCCCTGGCAGGCACAGCAAGCTTTTTTGAATCTGCATTTAACCTCAGTTATGTCGAGGAAATGTACTGCATTTTACTGGGTCATCCCTTTTGAGTTTCCACTCACTTAAATTGAGCACGTAGTAGCAGTTCAACGAGCGTGACTAGAAACGGCGCAGCACGGAGATCAAGGGGAAGGTTCATTCAATGCGACACGTAAGTAACTGCAACACAATAGGCGGACAAAATCACTAGGGAGCGTTACAACATGGGCGCAGTCTCCCTTTTCACGAATAAAGAAACCTTAAAATTGTCTGCATGCTGCATGTGAAGAGCGATGTGATGATTCGAGTCGCTAAACCCGTTCGTCCTGTGCTTGTGGTGTAGTGGTTATCACATCCGCCTAACACGCGAAAGGTCCCAGGTTCGATCCCTGGCAGGCACAGTAAGCTTTTTTGAATCTGCATTTAACCTCAGTTATGTCGAGGAAATGTACTGCATTTTACTGGGTCATCCCTTTTGAGTTTCCACTCACTTAAATTGAGCACGTAGTAGCAGTTCAACGAGCGTGACTCGAAACGGCGCAGCGCGGAGGTCAAGGGGAAGGTTCATTCAATGCGACACGTAAGTAACTGCATCACAATAGGCGGACAAAATCACTAGGGAGCGTTACATCATGGGCGCAGTCTCCCTTGCCACGAATAAAGAAACCTTAAAATTGTCTGTATGCTGCATGTGAAGAGCGATGTGATGATTCGAGTCGCAAAACCCGTTCGTCCTGTGCTTGTGGTGTAGTGGTTATCACATCCGCCTAACACGCGGAAGGTCACGCTCGTTCAACGAGTATCATCTAGAAGATCTTGGTTGGCTTCTGTCACCTAATGGACAATGCCAGTACACCCATTTCCAAAGAGAAAGCCATGCGAGGCTAGATCGTGCATACATTTCCCTAGAACTCGCGCCTCTGTGCCGAAGTTATGAAGTTAAGCACGTGTCTTTTACTGATCACAGCCTAGTAGTTTTTTGCATAGGAGCAAAGGAAAATAAATCTAAATTTAACTGGGAGCTTTGGAAATTTAATTCTAAACTTTTGGATGATGAGAGCTATGTGAACGAAGTAAAGGAAATGTTCAACGCACTGTTTGCGACGAATTCAGGGAACTGGATGAGTGAGTGGGAAAGTTTTAAGAACAATATAAAAATGAAAGCAATAGAAAGAGCAACCATTTTACGACATGTCAGTAAAGAGAACGAGCAAGATCTGCACCGTCAACTCAACTTGTTGCTGAACCTAGATAGCGGGACGCCTGGATTGTGGTCGAAGCAGATTAAAGAAGTTAAGAATAAACTTGAGCTTATCGATGAAGAAAGATATAGGGGAGCTATTGTGCGAGCACGAGCAGAGCGATTATGGGTTGGCGAGACACCGAACAAGCGCTCACTCGGTGACGAGAAAAGATACGCGGAAAAAAAACAAAATTAAAAAGACACTTCACCATAACGAAGTTGCAACAGAATGCGAGGTTATCAAAGAAGCGTTTGCAGAGTACTATAGTGAGCTACTTGGGCGGGCTAAGCAAAGGAAAGAACAATTCGAAAGTCAGTTTTTGCAGACCATGCCCAGGCTTGAGGATGAAGTTAAAGCCAGGCTTGAGCAACCAATCAGTGTACTTAAAATTGAGCAGGCTATAGAAGAAATAAGCGCTGGAAAATCACCCGGTCCTGACGGATTAGGGGCTGCTTTTTACAAGAAATTCAAATCAGAAGCCAGCAGGGCATTGTACTGCGTAATAAAGGAAGCATACCATGTTAAACAAATGCCGCCATCTTTCAAAGCTTCACATATTGTCTTAATTCCTAAATCAGATGACGCAGTCAAACTTCTATCGGTGGAGTCCTATCGGCCTATAAGCCTCACAAATGTGGATTATAAATTGTTTATAAAAGTGTTGGCAAGGAGGGTGCAAGGTGTCATTAAACAGTTGGTAGGTCCACACCAAACGTGCGGCATTAAGGGCCGCACTATCTGTACGAATGTACACACAGCAAGATGCGTTTTAGAGTGTTGCGATGCAGACGGAAGACATGTAGCAATGATGCAGCTTGACTTGTCAAAAGCATTTCACAACGTTTCACATGACGTCCTTTTCACCATTTTAGAGCATGTAAATATCGGAAGTGTTATCGTAGATGGAGTCAAAATGGCATACGCTGGGTGCTCTACCCGTATTATTGTAAATAAAAGTCTTACTGACGCAATAGCCGTGCGATCGTCAGTGAGGCAAGGATGTCCATTGTCCCCTCTTCTATTTGCCTTGTATCTAGAGCCCTTTTGTTTAAGCCTGATTAATAATGAAAGAATCCGTGGATTCAAGCTACAAGCATCTGAAGTGAAAGTACTTGCGTACGCGGATGATATTGCCATTTTCTGTGTGAACCGACAAAGCGTAAGTGAGGCAGTCGAGGTTGCTGGCGGTTTTTGCACCGCAACTGGCTGTGAGATTAACTGGGAAAAATCGGCTGGCTTTTGGCATGGTAACTGGTACGAAAGACCGGAAACGTTTGCAAACATGCGATGGACATCGTTGCCTACGAAGTATCTGGGTATGCCACTTGATAGCTATCAAGATAGCGAACAGTACTGGCGTCAAGAGACAGAAAGGGTCAGGGAAAAGGCGCAAGGCTGGCAAGGCCGTAATTTGTCCATGTTTGCCCGCGCGACTGTCTGCAATCTTTTTTTGATATCCAAGGTATGGTTCGTACTCCAATTTTTGTTCATGAAACGCACAAATCTGCAAAAAATTCACAGAGTGTTCGCGGTTTTCATTTGGGGGGCAAGTTGGGAACGTACTAGTAGGACGAATTTGTTTCATTCTGTTTGTAATGGTGGATTAGGCCTGTCTCACCTGTTTTTAAGACAAATTGTGTCGCGATTTATTTTTCTGCGGGACCAGAAAGACTACTTTTTGCGCACAGTAATGCAAGTGCACTTAGGCAATGCCTTACCTGAATTTATTGTTTCATCATGCAATGACGGTGGACGCGCAGTAACTGGGTTTTGGCGAGAAGTTGTACTTGCAGTACAAATCTTAAAGGCTCGATTTTCCCTTGAGTACTTAAGTTCAGTGCAAAGGAAAAAACTGTACAGAGACCTACTGAATACAATGTTGCCAACACCCAGGTACCGAACAATATACTGTGGAGGCCCAGGAAATGATGTTTTAAAGAGAGTTAAAAAGATGAATATTAAGCCCAGCATTAAAACCTTCTTCTTTAAAATTCATACAGGCACGCTCCCAGTTAAGACTTGGTTAGAGGAAAAGGGAATATTCGTTCCATGGACAACTAACTGTATATTATGCAAGAAACCAGAAACAATAGATCATGTATTTATTGATTGCTGGGATCCAGTCTTCTACTGGGACATCTTGCAAAGGACTCTAAAGAAAGACCTACCAATAACACCGTACGGAATCCGTTTTCTACCAATTGAAAACGATGGAGACATTCCTTATGATCTAATCATGGTTCTGGGGCTCCACAGCATATGGCGAACAAGGATGGCTGTTAGGCACGCCGATGTAAACGTCCGTCCAGTCAGGGAGAATTTCATTGAAAGCATTTTGTACTTACGAGATGTTTACCGTACATTGCCAGAACCTCCAGACTGGATTGGCGTCCTAGATGAACTTGTTCATTTTAAGAAGTTTTAAGCATTCACGCTGACCACGGCATGGTCACCGTGTTTTATCTGTATATATTTGCAGTGTATTTGTCAAAGCAGGCAAAAAAAAAAAAAAAAAAAAAAAAAAAAGCTTGTGGTGTAGTGGTTATCACATCCGCCTAACACGCGGAAGGTCCCAGGTTCGATCCCTGGCAGGCACAGTCAGCTTTTTTGAATCTGCATTTAACCTCAGTTATGTCGAGGAAATGTACTGCATTTTACTGGGTCCTCCCTTTTGAGTTTCCACTCACTTAAATTGAGCACGTAGTAGCAGTTCAACGAGCGTGACTCGAAACGGCGCAGCACGGAGGTCAAGGGGAAGGTTCATTCAATGCGACACGTAAGTAACTGCATCACAATAGGCGGACAAAATCACTAGGGAGCGTTACAACATGGGCGCAGTCTCCCTTGCCACGAATAAAGAAACCTTAAAATTGTCTGTATGCTGCATGTGAAGAGCGATGTGATGATTCGAGTCGCAAAACCCGTTCGTCCTGTGCTTGTGGTGTAGTGGTTATCACATCCGCCTAACACGCGGAAGGTCCCAGGTTCGATCCCTGGCAGGCACAGTAAGCTTTTTTGAATCTGCATTTAACCTCAGTTATGTCGAGGAAATGTACTGCATTTTACTGGTTGCTCCATTTTGAGTTTCCACTCACTTAAATTGAGCACGTAGTAGCAGTTAAACGAGCGTGACTCGAAACGGCGCAGCACGGAGGTCAAGGGGAAGGTTCATTCAATGCGACACGTAAGTAACTGCATCACAATAGGCGGACAAAATCACTAGGGAGCGTTACAACATGGGCGCAGTCTCCCTTGCCACGAATAAAGAAACCTTAAAATTGTCTGTATGCTGCATGTGAAGAGCGATGTGATGATTCGAGTCGCAAAACCCGTTCGTCCTGTGCTTGTGGTGTAGTGGTTATCACATCCGCCTAACACGCGGAAGGTCCCAGGTTCGATCCCTGGCAGGCACAGTAAGCTTTTTTGAATCTGCATTTAACCTCAGTTATGTCGAGGAAATGTACTGCATTTTACTGGGTCATCTCTTTTGAGTTTCCACTCACTTAAATTGAGCACGTAGTAGCAATTCAACGAGCGTGACTAGAAACGGCGCAGCACGGAGATCAAGGGGAAGGTTCATTCAATGCGACACGTAAGTAACTGCAACACAATAGGCGGACAAAATCACTAGGGAGCGTTACAACATGGGCGCAGTCTCCCTTTTCACGAATAAAGAAACCTTAAAATTGTCTGCATGCTGCATGTGAAGAGCGATGTGATGATTCGAGTCGCTAAACCCGTTCGTCCTGTGCTTGTGGTGTAGTGGTTATCACATCCGCCTAACACGCGGAAGGTCCCAGGTTCGATCCCTGGCAGGCACAGTAAGCTTTTTTGAATCTGCATTTAACCTCAGTTATGTCGAGGAAATGTACTGCATTTTACTGGGTCATCCCTTTTGAGTTTCCACTCACTTAAAATGAGCACGTAGTAGCAGTTCAACGAGCGTGACTCGAAACGGCGCAGCACGGAGGTCAAGGGGAAGGTTCATTCAATGCGACACGTAAGTAACTGCATCACAATAGGCGGACAAAATCACTAGGGAGCGTTACAACATGGGCGCAGTCTCCCTTGCCACGAATAAAGAAACCTTAAAATTGTCTGTATGGTGCATGTGAAGAGCAATGTGATGATTCGAGTCGCAAAACCCGTTTGTCCTGTGCTTGTGGTGTAGTGGTTATCACATCCGCCTAACACGCGGAAGGTCCCAGGTTCGATCCCTGGCAGGCACAGTAAGCTTTTTTGAATCTGCATTTAACCTCAGTTATGTCGAGGAAATGTACTGCATTTTACTGGGTCCTCCCTTTTGAGTTTCCACTCACTTAAATTGAGCACGTAGTAGCAGTTCAACGAGCGTGACTCGAAACGGCGCAGCACGGAGGTCAAGGGGAAGGTTCATTCAATGCGACACGTAAGTAACTGCATCACTATAGGCGGACAAAATCACTAGGGAGCGTTACAACATGGGCGCAGTCTCCCTTGCCACGAATAAAGAAACCTTAAAATTGTCTGCATGCTGCATGTGAAGACCGATGTGATGATTCGAGTCGCAAAACCCGTTCGTCCTGTGCTTGTGGTGTAGTGGTTATCACATCCGCCTAACACGCGGAAGGTCCCAGGTTCGATCCCTGGCAGGCACAGTAAGCTTTTTTGAATCTGCATTTAACCTCAGTTATGTCGAGGAAATGTACTGCATTTTACTGGGTCCTCCCTTTTGAGTTTCCACTCACTTAAACTGAGCACGTAGTAGCAGTTCAACGAGCGTGACTCGAAACGGCGCAGCACGGAGGTCAAGGGGAAGGTTCATTCAATGCGACACGTAAGTAACTGCATCACAATAGGCGGACAAAATCACTAGGGAGCGTTACAACATGGGCGCAGTCTCCCTTGCCACGAATAAAGAAACCTTAAAATTGTCTGTATGCTGCATGTGAAGAGCGATGTGATGATTCGAGTCGCAAAACCCGTTCGTCCTGTGCTTGTGGTGTAGTGGTTATCACATCCGCCTAACACGCGGAAGGTCCCAGGTTCGATCCCTGGCAGGCACAGTAAGCTTTTTTGAATCTGCATTTAACCTCAGTTATGTCGAGGAAATGTACTGCATTTTACTGGTTGCTCCATTTTGAGTTTCCACTCACTTAAATTGAGCACGTAGTAGCAGTTAAACGAGCGTGACTCGAAACGGCGCAGCACGGAGGTCAAGGGGAAGGTTCATTCAATGCGACACGTAAGTAACTGCATCACAATAGGCGGACAAAATCACTAGGGAGCGTTACAACATGGGCGCAGTCTCCCTTGCCACGAATAAAGAAACCTTAAAATTGTCTGTATGCTGCATGTGAAGAGCGATGTGATGATTCGAGTCGCAAAACCCGTTCGTCCTGTGCTTGTGGTGTAGTGGTTATCACATCCGCCTAACACGCGGAAGGTCCCAGGTTCGATCCCTGGCAGGCACAGTAAGCTTTTTTGAATCTGCATTTAACCTCAGTTATGTCGAGGAAATGTACTGCATTTTACTGGGTCATCTCTTTTGAGTTTCCACTCACTTAAATTGAGCACGTAGTAGCAGTTAAACGAGCGTGACTCGAAACGGCGCAGCACGGAGGTCAAGGGGAAGGTTCATTCAATGCGACACGTAAGTAACTGCATCACAATAGGCGGACAAAATCACTAGGGAGCGTTACAACATGGGCGCAGTCTCCCTTGCCACGAATAAAGAAACCTTAAAATTGTCTGTATGCTGCATGTGAAGAGCGATGTGATGATTCGAGTCGCAAAACCCGTTCGTCCTGTGCTTGTGGTGTAGTGGTTATCACATCCGCCTAACACGCGGAAGGTCCCAGGTTCGATCCCTGGCAGGCACAGTAAGCTTTTTTGAATCTGCATTTAACCTCAGTTATGTCGAGGAAATGTACTGCATTTTACTGGGTCATCTCTTTTGAGTTTCCACTCACTTAAATTGAGCACGTAGTAGCAATTCAACGAGCGTGACTAGAAACGGCGCAGCACGGAGATCAAGGGGAAGGTTCATTCAATGCGACACGTAAGTAACTGCAACACAATAGACGGACAAAATCACTAGGGAGCGTTACAACATGGGCGCAGTCTCCCTTTTCACGAATAAAGAAACCTTAAAATTGTCTGCATGCTGCATGTGAAGAGCGATGTGATGATTCGAGTCGCTAAACCCGTTCGTCCTGTGCTTGTGGTGTAGTGGTTATCACATCCGCCTAACACGCGGAAGGTCCCAGGTTCGATCCCTGGCAGGCACAGTAAGCTTTTTTGAATCTGCATTTAACCTCAGTTATGTCGAGGAAATGTACTGCATTTTACTGGGTCATCCCTTTTGAGTTTCCACTCACTTAAAATGAGCACGTAGTAGCAGTTCAACGAGCGTGACTCGAAACGGCGCAGCACGGAGGTCAAGGGGAAGGTTCATTCAATGCGACACGTAAGTAACTGCATCACAATAGGCGGACAAAATCACTAGGGAGCGTTACAACATGGGCGCAGTCTCCCTTGCCACGAATAAAGAAACCTTAAAATTGTCTGTATGGTGCATGTGAAGAGCAATGTGATGATTCGAGTCGCAAAACCCGTTTGTCCTGTGCTTGTGGTGTAGTGGTTATCACATCCGCCTAACACGCGGAAGGTCCCAGGTTCGATCCCTGGCAGGCACAGTAAGCTTTTTTGAATCTGCATTTAACCTCAGTTATGTCGAGGAAATGTACTGCATTTTACTGGGTCCTCCCTTTTGAGTTTCCACTCACTTAAATTGAGCACGTAGTAGCAGTTCAACGAGCGTGACTCGAAACGGCGCAGCACGGAGGTCAAGGGGAAGGTTCATTCAATGCGACACGTAAGTAACTGCATCACTATAGGCGGACAAAATCACTAGGGAGCGTTACAACATGGGCGCAGTCTCCCTTGCCACGAATAAAGAAACCTTAAAATTGTCTGCATGCTGCATGTGAAGACCGATGTGATGATTCGAGTCGCAAAACCCGTTCGTCCTGTGCTTGTGGTGTAGTGGTTATCACATCCGCCTAACACGCGGAAGGTCCCAGGTTCGATCCCTGGCAGGCACAGTAAGCTTTTTTGAATCTGCATTTAACCTCAGTTATGTCGAGGAAATGTACTGCATTTTACTGGGTCCTCCCTTTTGAGTTTCCACTCACTTAAACTGAGCACGTAGTAGCAGTTCAACGAGCGTGACTCGAAACGGCGCAGCACGGAGGTCAAGGGGAAGGTTCATTCAATGCGACACGTAAGTAACTGCATCACAATAGGCGGACAAAATCACTAGGGAGCGTTACAACATGGGCGCAGTCTCCCTTGCCACGAATAAAGAAACCTTAAAATTGTCTGTATGCTGCATGTGAAGAGCGATGTGATGATTCGAGTCGCAAAACCCGTTCGTCCTGTGCTTGTGGTGTAGTGGTTATCACATCCGCCTAACACGCGGAAGGTCCCAGGTTCGATCCCTGGCAGGCACAGTAAGCTTTTTTGAATCTGCATTTAACCTCAGTTATGTCGAGGAAATGTACTGCATTTTACTGGTTGCTCCATTTTGAGTTTCCACTCACTTAAATTGAGCACGTAGTAGCAGTTAAACGAGCGTGACTCGAAACGGCGCAGCACGGAGGTCAAGGGGAAGGTTCATTCAATGCGACACGTAAGTAACTGCATCACAATAGGCGGACAAAATCACTAGGGAGCGTTACAACATGGGCGCAGTCTCCCTTGCCACGAATAAAGAAACCTTAAAATTGTCTGTATGCTGCATGTGAAGAGCGATGTGATGATTCGAGTCGCAAAACCCGTTCGTCCTGTGCTTGTGGTGTAGTGGTTATCACATCCGCCTAACACGCGGAAGGTCCCAGGTTCGATCCCTGGCAGGCACAGTAAGCTTTTTTGAATCTGCATTTAACCTCAGTTATGTCGAGGAAATGTACTGCATTTTACTGGGTCATCTCTTTTGAGTTTCCACTCACTTAAATTGAGCACGTAGTAGCAGTTAAACGAGCGTGACTCGAAACGGCGCAGCACGGAGGTCAAGGGGAAGGTTCATTCAATGCGACACGTAAGTAACTGCATCACTATAGGCGGACAAAATCACTAGGGAGCGTTACAACATGGGCGCAGTCTCCCTTGCCACGAATAAAGAAACCTTAAAATTGTCTGCATGCTGCATGTGAAGAGCGATGTGATGATTCGAGTCGCAAAACCCGTTCGTCCTGTGCTTGTGGTGTAGTGGTTATCACATCCGCCTAACACGCGGAAGGTCCCAGGTTCGATCCCTGGCAGGCACAGTAAGCTTCTGCATTTAACCTCAGTTATGTCGAGGAAATGTACTGCATTTTACTGGGTCATCCCTTTTGAGTTTCCACTCACTTAAAATGAGCACGTAGTAGCAGTTCAACGAGCGTGACTCGAAACGGCGCAGCACGGAGGTCAAGGGGAAGGTTCATTCAATGCGACACGTAAGTAACTGCATCACAATAGGCGGACAAAATCACTAGGGAGCGTTACAACATGGGCGCAGTCTCCCTTGCCACGAATAAAGAAACCTTAAAATTGTCTGTATGGTGCATGTGAAGAGCGATGTGATGATTCGAGTCGCAAAACCCGTTCGTCCTGTGCTTGTGGTGTAGTGGTTATCACATCCGCCTAACACGCGGAAGGTCCCAGGTTCGATCCCTGGCAGGCACAGTAAGCTTTTTTGAATCTGCATTTAACCTCAGTTATGTCGAGGAAATGTACTGCATTTTACTGGGTCATCTCTTTTGAGTTTCCACTCACTTAAATTGAGCACGTAGTAGCAGTTAAACGAGCGTGACTCGAAACGGCGCAGCACGGAGGTCAAGGGGAAGGTTCATTCAATGCGACACGTAAGTAACTGCATCACTATAGGCGGACAAAATCACTAGGGAGCGTTACAACATGGGCGCAGTCTCCCTTGCCACGAATAAAGAAACCTTAAAATTGTCTGCATGCTGCATGTGAAGAGCGATGTGATGATTCGAGTCGCAAAACCCGTTCGTCCTGTGCTTGTGGTGTAGTGGTTATCACATCCGCCTAACACGCGGAAGGTCCCAGGTTCGATCCCTGGCAGGCACAGTAAGCTTCTGCATTTAACCTCAGTTATGTCGAGGAAATGTACTGCATTTTACTGGGTCATCCCTTTTGAGTTTCCACTCACTTAAACTGAGCACGTAGTAGCAGTTCAACGAGCGTGACTCGAAACGGCGCAGCACGGAGGTCAAGGGGAAGGTTCATTCAATGCGACACGTAAGTAACTGCATCACAATAGGCGGACAAAATCACTAGGGAGCGTTACAACATGGGCGCAGTCTCCCTTGCCACGAATAAAGAAACCTTAAAATTGTCTGTATGCTGCATGTGAAGAGCGATGTGATGATTCGAGTCGCAAAACCCGTTCGTCCTGTGCTTGTGGTGTAGTGGTTATCACATCCGCCTAACACGCGGAAGGTCCCAGGTTCGATCCCTGGCAGGCACAGTAAGCTTTTTTGAATCTGCATTTAACCTCAGTTATGTCGAGGAAATGTACTGCATTTTACTGGTTGCTCCATTTTGAGTTTCCACTCACTTAAATTGAGCACGTAGTAGCAGTTAAACGAGCGTGACTCGAAACGGCGCAGCACGGAGGTCAAGGGGAAGGTTCATTCAATGCGACACGTAAGTAACTGCATCACAATAGGCGGACAAAATCACTAGGGAGCGTTACAACATGGGCGCAGTCTCCCTTGCCACGAATAAAGAAACCTTAAAATTGTCTGTATGCTGCATGTGAAGAGCGATGTGATGATTCGAGTCGCAAAACCCGTTCGTCCTGTGCTTGTGGTGTAGTGGTTATCACATCCGCCTAACACGCGGAAGGTCCCAGGTTCGATCCCTGGCAGGCACAGTAAGCTTTTTTGAATCTGCATTTAACCTCAGTTATGTCGAGGAAATGTACTGCATTTTACTGGGTCATCTCTTTTGAGTTTCCACTCACTTAAATTGAGCACGTAGTAGCAGTTAAACGAGCGTGACTCGAAACGGCGCAGCACGGAGGTCAAGGGGAAGGTTCATTCAATGCGACACGTAAGTAACTGCATCACTATAGGCGGACAAAATCACTAGGGAGCGTTACAACATGGGCGCAGTCTCCCTTGCCACGAATAAAGAAACCTTAAAATTGTCTGCATGCTGCATGTGAAGAGCGATGTGATGATTCGAGTCGCAAAACCCGTTCGTCCTGTGCTTGTGGTGTAGTGGTTATCACATCCGCCTAACACGCGGAAGGTCCCAGGTTCGATCCCTGGCAGGCACAGTAAGCTTCTGCATTTAACCTCAGTTATGTCGAGGAAATGTACTGCATTTTACTGGGTCATCCCTTTTGAGTTTCCACTCACTTAAAATGAGCACGTAGTAGCAGTTCAACGAGCGTGACTCGAAACGGCGCAGCACGGAGGTCAAGGGGAAGGTTCATTCAATGCGACACGTAAGTAACTGCATCACAATAGGCGGACAAAATCACTAGGGAGCGTTACAACATGGGCGCAGTCTCCCTTGCCACGAATAAAGAAACCTTAAAATTGTCTGTATGGTGCATGTGAAGAGCAATGTGATGATTCGAGTCGCAAAACCCGTTTGTCCTGTGCTTGTGGTGTAGTGGTTATCACATCCGCCTAACACGCGGAAGGTCCCAGGTTCGATCCCTGGCAGGCACAGTAAGCTTTTTTGAATCTGCATTTAACCTCAGTTATGTCGAGGAAATGTACTGCATTTTACTGGGTCCTCCCTTTTGAGTTTCCACTCACTTAAATTGAGCACGTAGTAGCAGTTCAACGAGCGTGACTCGAAACGGCGCAGCACGGAGGTCAAGGGGAAGGTTCATTCAATGCGACACGTAAGTAACTGCATCACTATAGGCGGACAAAATCACTAGGGAGCGTTACAACATGGGCGCAGTCTCCCTTGCCACGAATAAAGAAACCTTAAAATTGTCTGCATGCTGCATGTGAAGACCGATGTGATGATTCGAGTCGCAAAACCCGTTCGTCCTGTGCTTGTGGTGTAGTGGTTATCACATCCGCCTAACACGCGGAAGGTCCCAGGTTCGATCCCTGGCAGGCACAGTAAGCTTTTTTGAATCTGCATTTAACCTCAGTTATGTCGAGGAAATGTACTGCATTTTACTGGGTCCTCCCTTTTGAGTTTCCACTCACTTAAACTGAGCACGTAGTAGCAGTTCAACGAGCGTGACTCGAAACGGCGCAGCACGGAGGTCAAGGGGAAGGTTCATTCAATGCGACACGTAAGTAACTGCATCACGGATTCTGCTTCCGGCCACGCCAGTGAACGGACGCAGGATGCAGGGCTCCTCAGGAGCGGCTTCAGCGGCCATGTCAGGCCGCGGTAACAGGACTTCTGAACAGGACAACACTTACCAGGTCGTTTTGCCTGCACTTCCAACAGGTCGGTTTGTTTTGAATACCGTTTTTTTGCACGCCGATATCAGGGCCCGCCCGTACCGGGTGGAAGATTTCCGGGATGCTTTAGCACAACACTCGCTAATCCCCGATGTTATCGCTATGGGGGCGTATCGGATGAGCCACGTCTGGGCCGTCACTCTCAAGGATACTGAAGCCGTCAACAAGATTGTCAGTGTAGGTGAGCTGTCTGTGAAAAAGGGTCGCTGTTTGGTGATTGACCCGGCGAACCAGGACGTGCGACTCAAGCTTCACTGGCTACTACACAACGTGCCAGATGAAGATGTTCGTGCTGCATTTGCGCCTTACGGAAAGGTGTCGGAAGTTTCCCGGGAGCGTTGGCGTGTTAAAGGTATGCTAGAAAAGGGCTCTACAACTAGACTCGTAACGCTGAAGCTGAAAGCTGGCATGAAGCTCGACGACCTGCCGCATCAGTTGAATGTTAGCGGCGAGCTCGCGCTCGTCATCGTGCCAGGCAGACCCCCGTTGTGCCTACGCTGTCGGGGTACGGCTCACATCCGCAAAGAGTGCCGGGTTCCTCGCTGCGGAACCTGCCGACGGTTCGGGCATGAAGACAACCAGTGTGCACGAACCTACGCTAGCATTGCCGGACCTGGGACCAGCGAAGACTCGTCCGAGTTAATTATGGACGAGGCGGATGCGGAGGAGGCTGCTGACATTAGAGGCCAGTCAACGAAACAGGACGCGCCTTCCATGACGGTTTTAACAAAGAATAAGGTGACGGTCTCAAATGAAATGAATGAAACTCGGCATGTCTTGAACGTACCATCCCAGGACCATGAAAGCGCATCAAAGGAAGTGTCAGAAGACGTAGCCAAATTTTCCGACGCTGAGGATCACCTCAGTACTGAGCCTTCCTTTACTGATGCCATGGAGGTTGGGCCGGAGACAGCAGCCTTAATTGCCGCGAAACGTCCGCATGAGGAAAGCGTGGAGGAGACTCAGCTGCCAGGCGGTGTTTGTGGTGAGCCGCCGCCGAAAACTTCTGGCATCCGAAGAGCCACGTTAAGACCGAAGCCGAACTTCTCGGCCGACACGCGGCAGGCGGGGAAACCGCCTCTGTAGTTTTTGTGGTGCCCTGAACGATTTGTGGGTCGGCTGCCTACCGACCAGCGTCAGGAACCTTCTGCAACCAAGTGGTGCGTGTGTGAGCAAAAATGAAACAATGTGCTTGGACTTCGTTTGAATGCATCCCGACATTCTGATGGGAGGACATTACATGCATACATACGCAGCTGTTCGTCAGAAGCAGAAGCCATGCAACCATGAAGGTAGGCACCATGCGGGTACGGGCGTCTCTCTGTAATACATGACTCTCAAGCTTAATTCGCCGTTACATGTAGCTACTTTGAATGTCAGAGGACTGGGAGCGAGAAGGCGACAATGCCAACTCAGTCGCCTCCTTTTGGATAATGATATAGATATAGCAGCTGTGCAAGAGTCAAAGATTGAGAGCCAAGAAAGCACTGACCGTATGGTGGCTTCTTTTCAAACAAACTTTTATGTGTGTGTATGCCATTCTGTTGGTGTATCGGGTGGATGCCTTTTATTTATACGCAACACGCTGGGAGTAAGCGTAGAGTCCGTTTTTGCCTGTCCAAGCGGTCGGCTTTTGGTTACCGATTTTACCTACTCTAATTTATGCTGGCGTGTTGTGTGTGTGTATGCTCCCAATTCAGGATGTGAGCGTGAATTGTTTTTTGAGTCTATTGAGGTGTGGCTGAAGACTGACAAAATCTTGCTTGTACTTGGTGACTACAACTGTGTGTGCGCAGCTGTTGACCGAGCGGCGAAGTGTAAACCTCGAAGAGACAGAAGCTCCCAGCTGTTGAATGCACTTGTGCATGAGTATGGCCTTGAGGATGTTGGTAGTGTGTTCTCCACTGGAAACCAGCCAGAGTTCACGCACTTTCAGCGTGACAGCCATGCTAGATTGGACAGGGTGTATGCCTCGGTAGATCTTGTTTCCCTATGTACTGCATATGAGGTCAAACCTGTGTCTTTCAGCGATCATTGTCTCGTGAGTGCAGTGTTTGGTCGCAAAGGAAAGAAATCGCGCTTTAACTGGTACCTATGGAAAATGAATGCCAAACTTCTTGCCGATGAAGAGTTCCTTACGGAAGTTAAGACCGAGTTTGAAAATCGTCTTGCTATGCGACCAGTAAGTTTTGCAGAGGAATGGGACAGCTTCAAAGAGTGGGTCAAATTGAAATCCATAGAAAAGAGCAGTAAGGTGCGGCATAAAGAGAAAGAAAAAGAAAAAGAACTGAATGAACAACTCCAGTTTTTTTTGAGCATGGAAAGTTCAGTGCCAGGGCATTTCGCCAGTAAAATACGAGAGATAAAA